>NC_141068.1:33844812-34194812 GCF_041138505.1 Cibotium barometz
CCGAGTGAGGGACCCTGCACCGCGATAGGAGTGCAACTTGCACTTTTAGCACCCCCGAATCCGTTGCGCAGAGGGGGCAGGGATCTTTCATCACAATCAAAGGGTCTCAACTTAGTTTCAGATTCGGTGGGTTATCTGAGTGTATTTTTCTAGAACTGGTCACATCGTCTTTCCTTGAAACTGATGAAGGAGTTTGGTTTAGGTCATAGCCTGATTCAAGATTTGAGTCTGGTAAGGTTCTTCCTGAACTATCTTTCTCAAAAGAGGGTGATATTTCAATTTCTATTTTTTTGAATTTCATTCATTGAATATTTGCTTAACTGATTTCTAAACTAATCACGAATTCCTATGAAGAATAAGTTAATCATTTATCTGAAATTTCGACTTCAATAGTTTTTTTTCTGAGTTTTCTCATTACCATCCCAGTGAATATGAAACGATTGAATTTTTTCCTCACAGAGTATTTACTTATTCATTTATCAATTATTCATGGAAATTAAACTTTGAATTAAAGAGAACTCTAATTTTGATATAAAAGTCATTTATGCATAAAATCAATTTTGATGAAAGTAACACTTTTATAATAAAAAAATTCTTTTATGCAAAAAAATCAATATTGATGAAAGTAACACTTTTAATAAAAAACTTCTTTTATGCATAAAAATCAATATTGATGAAAGTAACACTTTTATAATAATAAAAAATGCATCACTTTATGCATAAAAATCAATTTTGATAAAAGTAACACTTTTATAATTAAAAAAAAATCTTTTATGCATCACTTTATGCATAAAAATCAATATTGATGAAAGTAACACTTTTATAATAAAAAAATTCTTTCATGCATCACTTTATGCATAAAAATGAATTTTGATGAAAGTAACACTTTTATAATAAAAAAATTTCTTTTATGCATAAAAATCAATACTGGTGAAAGTAACACTTTTATAAAAAAAATATTTCCAATATGCATCTTTCTATGCATAGAAATTAATTCTAATGAGAATATTGCTTTTATAATAGAATTATTTCCAATATGCATCTTTCTATGCATAGAAATTAAGTCTAATGAAAATATTGCTTTTATAATAAAAATATTTCCAATATACATCTTTCTATGCATAGAATGAAAATAACACTTTTAGAATATGCAAACGGAGGGTATTACCCTTTTTGAATAACATAAAGATAAAACTTATTTTCGCAAAATTTAAGAAAATTTTGCCATAACCTCCTTTGTATGTCTGACCATTTTTCAATTTTTACATTCTAAATCTATTTAGAATTCACCCCAAGATGAATTTAGCACTCTAATATAATCAATTCTCATTTTTTTAGGAGTAAACAATAGGAAAAGTTTAATTCTATTTATTTGATTACACATCTCAGATAAAGAAGGGTTGAATTCAATGAAGAGAAGGGGGAAGCCTTTCCATCAAGGCATAATATCCAATTTCACATTTAAAAAAAACAAAAAATCAGAAAATCATAGAATAGAATTAAAAAAAAGTAGAATTTCTAACTTACATGGAGTTTTATGAGCTTTCCTTTGGCTTGAGGGATTGAGGGTTCTACTCTTGCTTGGATCAAGAGTGGCCACCTATTCT
The DNA here is from genome assembly GCF_041138505.1 of Cibotium barometz. Lineage (NCBI taxonomy): Eukaryota > Viridiplantae > Streptophyta > Polypodiopsida > Cyatheales > Cibotiaceae > Cibotium > Cibotium barometz. Next base: position 33,846,420 of record NC_141068.1, read on the forward strand.
TTGTAGAGGAATTAGTCAAAAACAAGTGAATTATCAATGAATTCAATGTTTTTGGCTCTGGGGAGGACTAGAGTAACAGTGCATAAAACACTATTGAGCTTCTACAAAGACGGAGGCTTCTATTTATAGGAAAAAATGAGCCTCTAACCAAGCAAACTGATTCTAAAATTTTCTAGATCAGTTTGGTCAATTTTTGATCATTTTTGGGTCAGTTTAGTTCACTTTTTGGATCCAGTTTTGAATTAGGAGAGAGGAGAGATGAAATATCTAATTTTAATGATTTAAAATTAAAAAGCAATGATGAGAAAAAGGTACCTACTTCATGAGGGGGAATCCCTATCGTGAGGTGTCAAAAATCATTTTTTTTAATATTTTCCTTGGTCCTTAGTCCACTCTTCATCTTATGTGAACATTAACTCATTTTTGGGGGGTTTTTCTTTTATTTTTCAATTTATCTCCTCTCTACATTTGGATAAATCTTATTGGTTCATAAGAACCTTAATCTAAAATTTTCAAAAAATCTGGACCCGTAGGATAAGGCCTTTTGAACAAATTATAATTTATTTCTAATGCACCTTTTGAAATTCTTTTTGAACTTCTGTTTCGGGGGAATTTATTATAAGAAGAGATATTTTTCCATCCAAAAATATCTAAAAACTGAATAATCTCTCTCTAGAATATTTTCTCTCTCTAAGCCAAAATAGGTAGTAACAAGATCTTTTATTATTCTAAAGAGGGGATTGATACAGGGGAAGACACTGGACATCTTGAGGGATGGGGAGGAATCTTACATTCTCTCCCACTTGAAAAATGGGAGATGTCCTCATCTCGCAAACTGGGGGTAATCCTGCAACAATTCAGCTTCTTTCTCCCAGGTGGCATCTTCTTTCTCCCAGGTGGCATCTTCAAAAGGATAGAACTTCCATTTGACCAATAATTCTCTCAGAATTCTATTCCTGAGAACCTTCTCTTGAACATCACGGATTTCTTCAGGTTGGAGTTTCATCTGCCCTTGGGTTGAAGAAGTTAAGATTTCATCAAACACATGATTCGGGCTTGATACATAAGTAGGCTGACATGAAATACATTACATTGTACTTTGAGATGAGGAGGCAGATGAAGCTCGTAGGCTAAGTCACCTACTTTCTTTGTAATCAGATATGGCCCACAATACTTGGGAAATAACTTCTTGTACTTCCCAAGAGATAGAGAACTCCTTTTGGGGGGCATACTCGAATGAAGACCATATCTACTTCTTGGGGGGCATACTCGAATGAAGACCATATCTACTTCTTCAAATTTTCTGTCTGTCCTCTTCTTATCTACATACTGCTTCTGTCTATCCTAGGAGCTTTTATATCTTTGCGAATTGAGTGCATCTGCTGCTCCATGTCATCAAGCATCTGTCTGGACATCTCAACCCTAATTAATGGGTCAGACCAAGTTAATGGAGTTAAGCAATCTTGTCCATACATAGCTTTGAAAGGGCTCATTCCGATACTTCAGTGATAAGAAGCATTGTAGGCGAGCTCGACTAGTGCAGATAGCTTAGCCACTTCTTGGGTTCCCTACCACAGCATGACCGAAGTATATCTTCGATTACTTGGTTTACCCTTTCTGTTTGACCGTCGGTCTCGGGGTGATAAGCTATGCTGAGATCCAAGGAAGTTCCTACTGCTTCGAAAAATGCAGTCGAGAATCTTGACGTGAATTTGGGATCTCGATCACTTACTATTCTTCTGGGTAGGCCATGTAATCTAAAGATTTCTTTGAGGAACACTCTGGCCACATCCACTGCAGTGTAGGATTCTTTTACTAGAATTAGATGGGCAACTTTGTTTGTCTATCAACTACCACGAAGATGGAGTTGTAACCTGATTGCACTGAAGGTAATCCAGTAATAAAATCCATACTGATACATTCCCACTTCATCTGGGGTATGTCTAATGGATGTAACTTCCCAAGCATTTTTACTCTCTTGGCTTTGACTTTCTGACATGTCAGACATTGACGTACATGATTAAGTACATCCTTTTTTAGACCAGGCCAAAAAAAGCTTTTCTTTACAGACATGTAGGTCTTGACAAAACCTGGATGTCCTGCAATAAGGCTGTCACTCATGGGCTTTATTTACAATTTGACCCTTAGTTCCCTCATTATTGGGAATGCATAGCCTGCGATTATAATACATAATTTCATCATCCAACCTATACCCTTGAACTTGGTTCAACTCCTGTGGAGTTTTGCTTTCCTGCATAAGTAGGGTAGCAATAGGGCCAAAGAATCTATCCTGCATGATCTTCTCTCTTGCTTCATTAATCAAAGGATTTGACACTACAGTAATTGCAAGCAAGGAGGCTTTTCTGCTGAGGGCATCTGCTACCACATTTTCTTTGTGTGGGCGGTACTTGATTTCAAAATCCAATTCCTCTAGGGTCTGCATCCTGTTTCTTTGGCACATGTTGAGATCCTTCTGAGTGAAGATCCACTTTAAGCTCTGATGATCTTCATCAAAGTGAATCTTTGACCTAGTAGGTAATGTCTCCACAACTTCAAGGCATAGACTACTGAAAGTAGTTCCAGGTCGTGGACAGCATAATTCCTCTCATTCATTCTGAGTTTTTGGGATTCATAGGCCACTGCATGACCTTCCTGCATGAGTGCACCTCCCAGGGCAAAACCACTGGCATCAGTTACTACCTCAAAGGGTAGAGAGAAATCTGGCAACTTCAGAATGGGATTGGTTTCCAAGGCGGTCTTCAGCTTATCAAAAGAACTCTGGCACCTGGCAGACCATGGAAACGGGGTATTCTTCTTGAGAATATTAGTGAGAGGGGAAACTATGAGAGCATACTTTGGTATAAAAATTCTATACTAACTAGTCAATCCCAATAATCCCTTGACTTCTTTCACTATCTTTGGTTCAATCTATGACTGCGTGGACTTTTGCGGAATCTAGAGAAACTCCATCTTTGGATACCAGAAAGCCCAAGTATTCAACATGGTCGGCAGAGAAAGTGCATTTACTCTTTTTTGCAAAGAGTTGGTGCTTCCTTAGAATCTCAAGAACTTTTCGGACATGAGCTTCATGTGGTCAGCTGCATTCTTTCAATAAATCAGAATATCATCAAAGAAAACATGAACCAAATCTTTTAAGTATTCTCTAAGAATGTCTTGCATTAGGCGATTGAATGTAGCTGGGGCATTTGTCAATTCAAACGGCATGACAGTGAATTCATAATGCCCATAGCGAGTATTGATGTGGCTGTCTTCGGGATATCTTGATCATTAATCCTGATTTGGTAATACCCTGATTTGAGATCTATCTTTGTGAAGATTTGGGCTCCATTTAGCCTGTCTAGAAGCTCATCAATTCTGGGGATAGGATATTTATTCTTAACTGTCAAGCTGGCTGAGACCTCTGTAATCCACACAGAGTCTTACCATTCCATCCTTCTTTTTCTGAAAGAGAACTGGCGCTCCCCAAGGTGAAACATTGGGTCATACAAACCCTTGTTCTAACAGCTGTCTAAGCTGTTCCTTGAGTTCGATGGCTTCAAGAACTGGCATTTTGTACGTGCGTTGGGCTACTGGTGGCTCAGCTTCGGGGGTCAATTCTATCACATGATCTACTTCTCGAATCAGAGGTATCTCAGTTAGCTCTGTTGGAAATAAATCATCATATTCACTTAACCATTCTGGTTCTTTAGCCTTTAACTTTGTGTCTACCGTTTTGACAACATAAATGAGTTGCTTGTTTCTAAGTCCTTTCAGTAATCTTGAAGCTTTTAATAACTGCAGATTTGGGGATCCAGAAATTCTAGCTCCTTGAACTTTGTTCTTGTGAAAGTCACCGAAGAAAATGGTTCCATTGTGATAGTGTATGTCAGCTTGATTTTTGTGGAGCCAATCCATTCCAAGGATTCTGTCAAAAACTCCCAAAGGTAAGACTCTAAACTGGCAGTCACTTACATTACCATCTAGATTGAACTGAATACGATCTGTCTCAAGGTGAGTGAAAAGAATCTTCCCACTGGCCAATTCAACTTGCATAGGTTTCCTTGATTTCTGTTCTAAGACTAGCTTACGCAAGAATCCTGGGGAAATAAATGAATGAGTACTGCCTGAATCAATCAAAAGCTTAAAAGGCTTACCCTGATACTTAGCTCTGCTGGGATGACGGAGAATTGACGATTTGGCCCTTGGTTTTCAATTGCTGCATAAATCTATCCTGTTTTCTCTTCCACTACTTCTGCTATTGTGACTGCTCTGGCTGCTGCAGATTGGGGCGGAACTCTTTCTCTTTGGTTACCCCAGTTCTGGGAAGGAGTTCTGAGACTACTCTGAATAGAGGCATATGGCTGAGCTAGAGTTCTCCTAGGATTGCCTTGATTTTGGCAAGACGACCCTGATTTGACTGATATGAAGGGGTTGGTTACCCCAGTTCTGGGAAGGAGTTCTGAGACTACTCTGAACAGAGGCATATGGCTGAGCTGGAGTTCTCCTAGGATTGCTTTGATTTTGGCAAGACGACCCTGATTTGACTGATACGAAGGGGTTGGTCTCTGCACTCTCGGTCCTTGACTTCCTAGTCTCCTTGTCATGGTAGGAGTCGAGCAGTCTTTCAGCTGGTGACCAAAACCTTGACATCCAAAACACCGGTTCTCACTTTTGAGCTCATCCCTCTGAATCCTTGAAAGAGGTGGGGCTCTTGAGAAAGTGTTCTGTGGGAAGGGTCTTCCTTCACTTCTGAATCTCCTAATATCCTGATTCTGATTTGGGCCTTGTTGCCTCTTTGGGGGTGGAAAGTTTGAAGTACTTCCCGGGGTTTGGAATCTTTTAAAGTTAGAGGGTGCAGGCTTTATTGGAATCTTAACAACAAAGGCTTTGGCAAAGTCCTTTTCCATTCTTACAGCTTCGGCCATTGAGATAGGTTTGGCATTCTTCACTAAGGTGTCTAATGGCTCGTTCATTCCTCGAATGAATCTGGCTCTTCATCCAATTGTGGGGAATATTTGAGGAGAAGGGCAAAGGCCTGATGGTACTCTTCAATTGTCTGGCTATCCTGCTTCAATTCCAAGAATTCATTCATTTTGGTTTCCAGGAAGCCCGGAGGACAGAACCTTTTCCTGAGGTATGCTTTAAGATCTGAGCAGGTTTGGGTATTTTTGTCGAGACGGTTTGTCTCGCAATGGTTCCTCCATGCGACCCTGGCTGTTTCCACAATTTTTAACCTGGCGAGAGCCATCTTGCTTCTCTCGTTATAGATCAAAGTATTCATCCATTGCCTCGATCCACTTTTCCACTACTTCACCTTACCGCTCTCCCTTCACCCTTGAAGGGACCAGGTTGGGATCTGTGCAGAGCTTTACGAACATCCGGATCTAACTCTTCCTTATTAGAGGACCCGGTTGCCTTTCATGGGCCGCGCGCCTCATGATTATGACAAAATGAGATTTTTGTCAACTTAACTTTGACAACAGATTTATGATTATTTAATTTTTTATGATTTATTCTTTAAATAAATAATTATTTCATCATACTTCTTGAAACGAGATTTTCTCTAATAATTTTACTAACCATATTCACAATCATGAAAATAATTTGGATTTTTTTTTTGCAAAACATCGTTTATTATCAAAAGTTTGAGATATATACATAGAGCATCACGGCTCCAAGGTCAGTGCCTCAATCGCGTATGCATAAAGAAGCAAAACTGCGAAGGAGACATGCCATGATAAACACGATTCATCACTAAAAGAGATGCTGTAATTCTACTTCTAGGGATAAAGCGGCTAAGAAGCCTAAAAACTCGGCAAGAAATTCTAAAATTCTTGGGTGAATGATTAAAGAGTTGTACATAATGAACAACCCCTAGCCTTATCAAGATCATGGCTAAGGAAATATTTTGCCTGAGTCTCTGTTTTGATGATTGGTATTGATATTAATGCATCATCCTCCAGAGAACCACATATTATACCGACGTTGTTCTACAGGATCAAGAAAGTAAAGACCCTCAAAATGACATGCGAGTCTCACTCTACTTGGGTCGTAGCGGAGTTGATGAGATGCTCGAATGCGAAGGCTAATATATCCTGACTCTGGGAGAGTCCAGAAATGCCAGATAGATTTGGGGTATCCATCTCAATAAAAAATCGAGTTCAATTTATGAGTTTTGAATTTTTGAAGTTCATTTCAAACATAATATTAACAAGTGAAACCATTATTTCCCAGATTTACTTTGAAATTTTACTCAATTTCTACTTCTATTTCACAACAGGGCTCTGATATCAGCTATGAGATCCCCTACCCCGGGATTCCCGATTGCTGGCAGTAGAAGCAGATCCCTCTTGTGCGGGGCAGGGTTTCCCACTCGAGGCCTCGCCCTCAAATGTCCGGGCACGAGACTAAGCTGGTGGTCATTCCGGAAACCGAAACCGGGAAAATTTTCCATGCCCAGAAAACGGAGACAATTCCACCATTTTTATTTTCTTAATAAATTTTTCTAACGAGGTCAAGATACTGAATATCCTTCACCTGAGTAAACCCGATAGAAGGAAAACTATCATTGACTTAACTTGAAGAAATCAACGCTTTTTTCCTAATTCAAGATCAGCACAGCCGTTGATCTATTCATTTGAGAAGTCTTCAAGTTATTATTTAACTATTCGAGTTTTAAGCGTATTCCTATTGTTCAATTTCATTATTAAAACTCTACTGATTCCAGCCTAACCCCATCTGGCCCATGGGTTAGCCACCACCCTACCACTGGAATCGGTAGAACCAAACAATGACTCACCCACCCATAATTGAATGCCTTTCTTAACTTTAGCTTTAGAAAACAGATACGCACACACTCCTCTTTAAAACTTGAACTTATAAAATGATCCATTGAACAAATAGTTATTGATTACAAATATCATAACTCGAAATTTCCATCCAGTTTCTTGTTTCTCAAAAACAAGTATCACTCTGGACTCTCCGTCTCGAGACCAGCTGGTCATCAGCAAACGAGATCTAGTAACAGATTACAATATTTTTTCTTTTTTCATCATCATACATATATATCTTCCACAACATGCGCATGGGTGTCCTACGCACCACTAGCCCGTGCATTGCTTCGTCGGCCCTTGCCCATCGGAAGCACACCATTTTTCACCATACCGAGGCTGGTCAAGACTTGGGCAAGTTTTTGCTGCGTGAGCTGTCCTTTGAACACTCCCCGCCAGCTGTTTGCAACCGAACTTCCCTTAGAAAAACCAGCTGTTTGCAAACCGAACTTCCCTTAGAAAAACACATATACCAAATGCTCCCTCTAGCATTCTGGCGTAAGATAGTCCTTTAAGAAAATAGGGTTTCTATGCAAGTTTTTAATTTTGATTTTCTTTTGAATACAATGAGTATATCTTAAATCTGTATCCAAGACTTCTAGATCGCAGGTTTGAATTCCAAACAAAATTCCTTGAATTCTGTAACCTTGATCCTCAGATCAAAATGAAAGGATCTCAACTTAGTTTCAGATTCAATGGGTGATTTGAGTGTATTTTTTTTGAGCTGGTCACATCATCCTTGAAACTGACGAAGGAGTTTGTAGGTCTTGGTCATAGCCTGATTCAGGATTTGAGTCTAGTAAGGTTCTTCCAGAACTATCTTTCTCAAAAGGGGGTGATATTTCAATTATAATTTTTTTGAATTTCATTCAGTGAATATTTGCTTAACTGATTTCTAAACTACTCACGAATTCCTATGAAAAATAAATTAATCATTTATCTAAAATTCTGACTTCAATAGTTTTTTTTCTGAGTTTTCTCATTACCATCCGAGTGAATATGAAACGATTGAATTTTTCTCTCACAGAGTATTTACTTATTTGTTTATCAATTATTCATGGAAATTAAACATAGAATTAAAGAGAACTCTAATTTTGATATAAAAATCATTTAAGCATCAATTTCTGCATAAAATCAATTTTGATGAAAGTAACACTTTAATAATAAAAAAAATTCTTTTACGCATCACTTTATGGATAAAAATCAATATTGATGAAAGTAACACTTTTATAATCAAAAAATTCTTTTATGCATCACTTTATGCATAAAAATAAATATTGATGAAAGTAATACTTTTATAATAAAAAAAATTCTTTTATGCATCACTTTATGCATAAAAATCAATATTGATGAAAGTAACACTTTTATAATAATAATAAAAATCTTTTATGCATAAAAATGATAACACTTTTAGAATACACAAACGGAGGGGATTACTCTTTTTGAATAACACAAAGATAAAACTTATTTCCACAAAATTTAAGAAAATTTTGCCATAACCTCCTTTGTATGGCTGACCATTTTTTAATTTTTACATTCTAAATCTACTTAGATTTTCCCAAAGATGAATTTAGCACTCTAATCTAATCAATTCTCATTTTTTCAAGAGTAAACAACATGAAAAGTTTAATTCTATTTATTTGATTACACATCTTGGATAAAGAAGGGAAGAATTCAATGAAGAGAAGGGGGAAGCCTTTCCATCAACGCATAGTATCCAATTTCACATTAAAAAAACAAGAAATCAGAAAACCATAGAATAGAATTAAAAAAAAGAGTAGAATTTCTAACTTACATGGAGTTTTGTGAGCTTTCCTTTGGCTTGAGGGATTGAGCGTTTTACTCTTGCTTGGATCAAGAGTGGCCTCCAATTCTTTGTAGAGGAATTAGTCAAAAACAAGTGAATTATCAATGAATTCAATGTTTATGGCTCTGGGGAGGAGTAGAGTAACAGTGCATAAAACACTATTAAGCTTCTACAAAGGGAGAGGCTTCTATTTATAGGAAAAAATGAGCGTCTAACCAAGCAAACTGATTCTAGAATTTTCCAGATTAGTTTGGTCAATTCTTGACCATTTTTGGGTCAGTTTAGTTCACTTTTTGGATCCAGTTTTGAATTAGGAGAGAGGAGAGATGAAATATCTAATTTTAATGATTTAAAATTGAAAATCAATGATGAGAAAAAGGCACCTACTTCATGAGGGGGAATCCCTATCCTGAGGTGTCAAAAATCAGTTTTTTAACTATTTTCCTTGGTCCTTAGTCCACTCTTCATCTTATGTGAACATGAACTCATTTTTGGGGCGTTTTTCTTTTATTATTCAATTTATCTCCTCCCTATATTTGGATTAATCTTATTGGTCCATAGAAACCTTAATCTAAAATTTTTAAAAAATTTGGACCCTTAGGATAAGGCCTTTTGAACAGATTATAATTTATTTCTAATGCACCTTAATCTGAAATTCTTTTTGAACTTATGTTTCGGGGGAATTTATTTTAATAAAAAGAGATATTTTTCCATCCAAAAATATCTAAAAATTGAAGAACCTCTCTCTAGAACATTGTCTCTCTCTAAGCCAAAATAGATAGAAACAAGATCTTTTATTATTCTGAAGAGGGGATTGATTACAGGGGAAGACATTGGACATCTTGAGGGCTGGGGAGGAATCTTTCAAGTTCTAAGGGCTGTGTGGTGAGACTAGTGTTTTGGATCTAGGAGGGGACCTTGAGGTGAGAGACAATGGGGAAAAAGGTTTGCATTGTGGAATCCTTAAAAGTACATGTTTTTTAGTTGGTGTGAGTGTGGAAGATAGGAGATTCAGACTAGCAGTGTTGCTTTGTTCTAAAAATCCAAACTAGTCAAACTGCCTTGTTCCATCTCTATTTTCTCCATGTTGGAAGAGAAATAAGGTACAAGATTTTGTGTGGAGTATATCCATATTTTCTACTCAAAGCATACCAAATCTCATGACATTTTGACAAGAAGAGGTAGGTGTTTGTAGGTGTGAAAAGTACCTATTTGATAGTTGTCGTATAGTCAGGACTCCATAAGAACCTGAGAGACTTACAGGTTGTTGGGGGCCTTCTCCTTTAACTTTGGGCATGAAACTTTATATGTGGGTCTTATATAGGTTAAGGAATAAATTTTCATAGTTTCATCCTTTTTGGATCTACTGAGGAGGTGCAACAAAAGTGCAACAAAAGTGTTAGTGTCTGGTCCAAAGCATCTCTAACTGCCTTCTTGCAATATGCTCGAAGAGAACTAGGCTATTGTAGGTTTTGTGTGGAGTATGTCCATATGTTCTACTTGAAGCATACTAAAGCTCATGACATTCCAACACCAAGAGGTAGGTGTTTGTAGGTGTGAAAAGTAATTATCTGATAGCTGTTGTTGCAGTTAGGACTGGGTAAGGACCTGAGGGATTTAGAGGATGTTGGGGGCCTTCTACTTCAATGCTAGGGATGAAGCTTGATATGTGGGTCTTATACTGTTGAGATATTGATCTCATCTAGTGAGGCGGTGGACAGGCCCCACACTTACACCACTAGAATGATTGGTGAGATCATGGGTGATATGCGGCCAATGGGATGACAGGCTGTGTGACAGCCATTCTAGAGACAACAAGCATAGTTATGGCGCCAGCTCATTTAGTTGGGTTCACACTATAGAGAACCCTAGTATGTAATTGGTTAAGTACCTTTTCATATGTGAGTACTCTTATCTTTGTATATGGTGTGTTGAGTGTTGTGTGAAGAAGAAGAAGATTTTCAGTCTCTCAGTTGTGTAGGACAAACTAGAGTGCTATTTCTGGTAAATTTGTGTGTCTGGTAAGATGTCAACTGATGGCATAAACCAGATTGTTGCTAAAAAGCTTGATAAGAATAACTTCCATGCTTGGAGGTTCAGGTTGACGAATTTCCTTATGGGAAAAGGTTATTGGGACTACATACAAGGTGAGCATGAAGAGGCACCGGAGATCAATTCGACTGCTCTGCAAATGTGAAAGAGTTCAAGGATTGGAACCAAGGAGCCAGAAAAGTTATGTATTGGCTCTCTATCAGGAGACCATGATTGGGCACATATAGGATGCCAAGTCTCCCAAGGAGGTGTGGGACACCGTGGTAAAACTCTATGAAACGAATATCGAGGCACGAAAGATACAGTTGAAGAATGAACTTCATACTGTGGAGAAAAAGAGTATGTCTATGAATGACTATGTGGAATCCTTTGCATCTATTGGTGTTTCAGTAGATGATGATGATAAGGTAGAAGTCTATCTACGTGGTCTCGGGCCACAATACAAGGCATTCAAGACGTCTATTCAGACTCGGGAAAACATTCCCAATTTTACAGATTTGGTGTCTATGTTGATTATAGAAGAGAAGAGCTTGGGTGAAGACCAACAGTCTTCACAAAACAAAAACAGTTCAGAGCAACATGCCTTCTACACAAGTTCAGGAAGAGGACAAGGTGGAGGAGGCCATGGACGCGGTCAGGGAGGTGGCCGAACAGGTAATCAGAATTATGGCCAGCAGCAACAACAACAACACTCCTAGAATTCACAACAACAACAACAACAACACGCAGATGGAAGAGGCCAATTCAGAGGCAGGTGGAGTCAAAGAGGTCCTGGAAATTGGCAAAGGTAGTATAATGATACACGTGGATGCTTTTATTGTGGTAAGCCTGGACATGTGCAGGCAGATTGTTATAAGAAGTAGGTTGACATGCAAAATGGGAAATTGCAGCAAAACAACTATGCATCCTCGAGCAAAAACAATGAGGATAATGAAAGGTTGTTTGTTATGCAGCATGTCGTTAATGCCATGTCTAAAAATGTTAAAGCAGCACATAAAGATGATGTATAGTACGTTGATTCAGGTGCTTCAAACCACATGACAAGTCATGGGGAGTGGTTCAAGGAGATGAAAAACCTTGAAAGACTAGGTTTTGTGGAAACAGGGGATGACACTGCTCATCCAATTGCCCATGTTGGAGATGTGCCATTGTCTATGTAGGATGGCAAAGTGAAGTACCTTGCAGATGTACTTCATGTTCCGAACATAACAAAGAATCTGGTTTCAGTTACCCAGATGATTGAGTAGGGTTTGCAGGTTGCATTTAACCCTGATGGTTATTATGTTGAAGACTTTTAAGAAGACAAGTGTAGGTTGGTTACAAAAGGCAACAGAGTGGGCAGAATGTTTACGTTGAATGTAAACATGCCTGAAGTGAGTGCTGTGATGTTTACAAATGGTTCAGGAATTGTTGCAGACACAGACATTTGGCATAAAAGAGTTGGACATGTGAATGTGTAGAGAATGAAGTCTATGCAGACTAAAGGAATTATGACAGGGCTGCCAAAGTTGAAAGTTGAAGGTATGTAGAAAATATGTGAAGCATGCCAATTTGAAAAGCAAACAAAGCATGTATTTCCACGTAACAGATATGTGAGCAGAAATGCACTAGATGTTGTGCATTTAGATGTATGGGGTCCTACAAAGACCATGTCTATGGGAGACTGCAGGTATTATGTGACATTTATTCATGACCACACAAGGAAAGTGTGGGTATACTTCATGAAGGAGAAGGGTAAGGTGTTCACTCACTTTCAGAATTTCATAGTTATGTGGTTGAAAAGAAAACAGGAAAATATGTAAAGTGTCTCAGGTCAGATGGAGGGGGAGAGTACTTCTCCAATGAGTTCTCTGAATTTTTGAAGAAAAATGGTATTCAGAGACAGTTTACATGCAGATACACTCCACAGCAAAATGGAATTGCTAAGTGAAAAAACAGGCACATTGTTGAGATTGCGCGAGCATTGATGGAAGAGAATAATATGCCACATAGCTTTGGGCTGAGGCTGTTTCTACAGCAAATTACATCATGAGAACAGGACTCCAACTGCAGCCATACATGATGTAACTCCAGAGGAGAGGTTTACTGGCAGAAAACTTGATTTGTCTCATCTAAAAGTTTTTGGATGCATTGCATATGTGCATGTGCCAGATGAGCTGAGAACTAAGCTGGATCCAAAAGCTGAAAATTGTGTGTTTATTGGATATTCCCTTGAGCAAAAGGGATACAGGTGTTATAACCCTGCTACACGTGAGTTGAGGGTAAGGAGGGATGTTGTTTTTTATGAGATTAGCAGCTGGTATGATGCTGAAAAAGAAGCTATTGGGGCTGATGTGAGTGGAAATGTGGTTACACAGAATGCAAGTGGAAATGTGGTTGCACAAAATGCAAGTCAGCAAATCATAGTCTTCGAGTGGACCAGGAGAGAGTCCTCATCTAGTGGTTGAGTTAATAGACCATGGAGTGGCAGGCTGTGTCATAATACCAGTCCTGCAAATGTGATCAGTACATCACATAAAGGCAAAGAGAAAGTGGTTGAGCCCCTTAGTATGCCTGACATTTCTGCACGGCATTCTCATGTTGATGGAGAGTCTAGCGGCTCAGAGATGAGCCTTGATGAGGAGCTTGGGATCCCAGCTATGAGAACACCTGGTGTAAAGAAAGCTATGGAAGCCATGAATGGAAAGCTGCAAAGATCTAGGAGAGTGAGAATCCTATGCAGAGATTTACCTATGATAGTTATGTGGCACATCACTATGCATACATGGCAAAGGTTGTGCAGGTTGTAGAGCCCACATGCATTGATGAGGCTGTTGGAAATGTGTGTTGGGAGAAAGTTATGGATGAGGAGATGGATGCACTATATGGAAATGAGACTTGGGATTTAGTGCAATTTCATGAAGGCAAGAAAGCCATTTGATGCAAGTGGGTGTACAAAGTAAAACATAACAGTGATGGAAGCATAAGCAGGTACAAGGCTAGATTGGTACAAAGTAAAACATAACAGTGATGGAAGCATAAGCAGGTACAAGGCTAGATTGGTAGCCAAAGGATATGTGCAGACATATGGCATTGATTATGATGAGGAAACTTTCAGCCCAGTTGCCAAGATGGCAACAGTGAGAGTTGTGATAGAAGTGGCTGCGTCAAAGCAATGGTCTTTACACCAGATGGATGTAAAGAAAGCATTATTGCATGGGGATTTGCAGGAAGAGGTGTATATGTTGCAACCACTTGGTTATGAGGATGTGAGTCACCCCGAGCATGTTTTTAGGTTGAAGAAAGCCTTGTATGGCTTAAAACAAGCACCAATAGCATGGTCTGACAGGATTTATGAATATCTTGTCACTATTGGCTTTCATGTAGCCAAGGCAGCTTTCTCGCTGTATGTGAGACACAGTGATAGAGGGGTTGTGCTTGTTGTCATCTATGTAGATGACTTGATCATTCACCAAAATACTCTTAAAGCTTGTGAATCTTCACATAAGCCTGTAGTCCACTAGAGAAGCTCAATCGGCTCTAAGAACAATAGCCCAAAAGCTCTGATTAGCCATGTATATTCACACCTCTCTTACCCAGGACTCTAGAAGGCTTTGCCCAATCCAAAGAGAACTTGAAAGCTAGCTCAAGACGCAACTGAACCAATGGACAAGCCTCAGCTATTCCTCTACAACCTAGGACATCTTTGTAGACCTCTCCTCAACCTTGTAGAGAGAGAAATACTTGCTCTCCAGCCTGTAGAGAGAGAACCACAAGTTGTCTAGCCCTACCTACACAGAGAGAGCAACTACTGTCCAGCCCTATATACCTTACTTCCCAACCCTCTATATCTGATGTCTGGCCCTTTTTTCTTACTGTTCATCCCTAGACATAGAAAATAGTGGATGTAGAGAGAGAAAATAGCTCGTCCCACTCTAATGAGAGAAAGATAACAACTGACCAACTCTGTAGAGAGAAAGATAAAAACTTGATAAGCTTGAGTCTTAGTGGCCTATCTCTTTCTTAGTGTTTTCTTGTTGGATAAGGATTGTAGGTTGTCCAGGCAGTTCTAAGGCTATGTGGATTGATGTTTTGAAGCTAGGAGGAGTGCTTGAGGTGAAAGATAGTAGAGGGAACAAGGTTTTCAGAGTGGAATCCTTTGTAAGTACAAGTCTTGTAGTTGGTGGGAGTGTGGAAAGCACGAGATTGGGACTAGGAGTGTTGCTTTAGTCCAAAAATCCAAATTAGTCAAACTTCCCTGCACTCTTCACATTAGAATAGAACTAGGATGCAAGGTTTTGTGTGGAGTATGTCCATATGTTGTACTTAAAGCATACCAAATCTCCTCATATTTTGACACCATGAGGAAGGTGTTTGTAGGTGTGAAAAGTACATATCTGATAGCTGCTACAGTCAAGACGACATAAGGACCTAAGGGACCTACAGGCTGTTGGGGGCCTTCGCGTTTGAATTCAGGTATGAAACTTGATACATGGGTCTTATGTACAAGGCAAGGAACAAATTTGTAGAGTTTCATAGTTTTTGGGTCTACTAGAAGGGTTAAGGAGGTGTAGCATAAGGGTTAGTGTCTAGTCCAAAACATCTCGAGCTGCCAGCTTTTGCAGCCATCTCCGAGGGTTGATGGAGAGCTTGTTGAAGGATTTCTCCCATCAAGTTTGGACAAGTGGAAGTGGTCTGACATGCTCCAATTAGGGTCGACATGATACTATATTCCTATTCCCTCCTCAGGCACATGGTTGTAATAATGACAAGGTCTAGGTACTCTCGAAGCTTGAGAACTATCACTTGAGCCTGTAGTCCACCAAAGAAGCTCAATAGGCTAAGAGAAATGTCCCAAAACCTCCGATCAGCCCTGTATCTTCACACCTCCCTTGCCAAGGACTATAGAAGGATTTTCTTAGCCTAAAGAGAATCTGAAGGCTAGTGCAAGACACATTTGAACCACCGGAAAAGCCTCAACTCTACCTGCACAACCCAAGATATCTTGGTAGACCTTTGCTCAACCTTGTAGAGCAAGAAACACCTGTTGTCTATCCTATAGAGAGCGAACCACAAGATGCCCACTGTCTAGCCCTATGTACTTATTGTCGAACCTTATGTACCCGCTTTCCAGCCCTAGATAGTGAAAATAGTGCCTGTAGAGAGAGAAAACAACACGTCCAGCTCTGTAGAGAGAAAGATAACAATCTGACTAGCGTTGTAGAGAGATAACAGCCATGTAAGAGAGAAAAACAAATTAATTAACTCCTCTGATACTTGGTACTCACAGAACCATTCCCTCTACTCCATTCCAAACTAGCCCCCACTCCCCCATCGAGAGGACCCTAGACCTGGCACATCCACGTTCTTCACACGAGAGACGGTGCTCAAAGGCATCAAGTGACTTAGTAATGGACGAGCACATGATAATGAGGGATATGGTAATGAGGGACTAGTAACTAAGTATCTTTCACATGCAACAGAGACCATCGCCCCACTCCTACCCCACATGTTTAACCATGCTCTATGTGAGGGTTTCCCATTTACATGGACTACAAACACCATCGCACCCACTCTTAAGTTTGGTGACCCTATACATCCTAGAAACTACCGCACCATCATGATTGGCCATACAAACTCTATGGATCTGTTATGGAGATGCAGCTTAGATCCCTAGCAGAGGTGTCTAGATAGCAAGTTTAGGGACACATAGGCTTCAGGCGAGCCCACTCTACCTTGGATCATATCTTCACACTTAGGGCCATCATCGAGGAGGGGAAAGCACAAGGAAAGAATAAATATTGCTACTTTGTAGACTTCTGCAAAGCATTTGACACTGTGCCATGTGCTTGCCAACTTAAGAGATTACATGATATGGGAGTGCCATCTCAAATGATTTGGGGCATCATAACATTCTATGAGGCCATCATTGGATGGGTATGATCCCCTAGTGGGATGTCAGACAAGATCACTAGTATGATTGGGGTGAAGTAGGGTTGTCCACTTTCATCAACTTTATTTAATAGCCTATATATTGATGAGATCTTTGACTTCATTGATAGATCTAGGGGTTGTGGAGCGAGCTTAGGTGACATATTCATCCCAATTCTATTATATGGAAATGACATTGTACTCATTTGAGACTCATTATAGGGGTTAGAGAGACACTAGATGTTATACAAGAGTTCTGCACACACATAGAGACATTTGACAGGTCATATCATATACCTACCTTGGTGTGGTATTAGTGGTCGCAAATACACTATGACACCAGCACAATAGAGTCCCGCCTCACATGAGAATATGAAGCTCTAGTGCTCACAGAAGAGGCCCACCTCACATGAGGATATGTAGCTCTAGCGCTCCTCGAGAGAGAAAGTTCTCCCAAGAACATTTCCAGTAGTGGACGATGAAGGCTAAGCCTTGGCTCTTTGACACATTATTCACCCCAACATTGATGTATGGTGCACCCTTTTGGTGTCCAAACATTTCAGAGAAGATATGGAAGAAGATTGAGAGACCCCAGTTCATGATTTTCTCATGCATGATGTGAGTAAACCGTCAATACCACATACTATCATTAGGGTAGAATTTGGAGCACCACTAATGGTGGTGGATGCTCTCTTTCAGACCATCACATACATCAGTCGTCGCAACAAGAACAGGAGATGAGTCCACATAGATACCCCATCTTAGCCATGGAGTCCTCACACGGCAATTGGCATACCAAGGAGATCAGTCTTGGTTTTCTAGTGTCTCTCAGTGGTTCACATTACATGGTATATAGATGCACCAACTTCCACCTATGGAATATGATCTTACCTCCCGATTTTTGTGGAACGCATGAGGAGATCAACTTATCCACCTAGTTAGACCTCTTCAAACAACACATAGAGGATACCTGGATCACACCAGTAGAGGAGTTCGGCACTAAGATGGCCATCTATAGAGATCACTTTCTCAGGCTCATTGAGGATGGCTTCATCCTGCACACCCACCTACATGGATGTTCACATGTCACATGTAATGATGATTACTATCAAGATGCACAGACATAGGGAGCTTCCTCTCAAGGATCCTTGCCCCCTATATGCCACCCCCATCAAGCCATGATCACCAATCTTGTTGATGCACCCACAACCACCACAACAAAGGAATCGATCCCTCTAGGTAGCAAAGGTAGATAAGAGATATACTATGGTGGCACTAGGCCTTCTGTTCTCATGGGACTAGATCTAGTGGGACTAGGAGGTCTCATCTCAGTGGCCTTAGGTTGCCCCATGGCTAACATTCTGCATGCTGTGTTGCTTGCTCAACGGAATCACATGTTATACCTACTTAGTCTAGATTCGTATTTCAGTTATTCTATTTGTATTTTCCATGATTAGATATAACATGGATATCATTGTAACAATTTGGTCTCATAGGCCAATTTGGCCTTTCGAAGACATTAATATAACTTTCTTTCTTTCTCACTCACTCACTCTCTCTCTCTCTCTCTCTCTCTCTCTCTCTCATACACATCTATTGAAAATAATACACCAGATTATCTTGTAAATGACATTGGGGCTAAGGGAAAAAGGTTCAAAGGCCAAACCTATTAATCAGTAAGCAGTAAGACTATAAAATCAAGGTCAAAGACAATCAAAAGCTAGGCACCGAGAATCTGGAAGAGAAGAACATTTAGGATCAAATTTCTAGGTAAGGTAGCTCACTTTATGGTGCTACAATCAAGGGAGACTTTTTGAAAAAGGTAATCACACCTAATCATGGATTAGTGTGACCTAATCATCTTGTACACTTGCCTTTTAAAAAGCCACAAATCTAATGCATCGTACATGCTCGTTCTTCAATTTTTGTGTTTCTATTATTAGAATTACTCTTGATTAGTACTAATATCATTATGCTATCCATCAAGTTAATCCTCATTTGGGATCCACCTTAAATTCTGCAATTTGTATCACAATAGGATTATAGGAAGCCTTAGTAGAGGATTAACCATTTATCATCAATATATTTTAGCCATAGGATTAGTATTAATCCCTCATTAATCATTTACAAGCTTTTTTTCTCCTACTAGAATACATTGTTGTAGTGGAGGCCTCATTGGCCTCCATACACTAAACCATTTCTCAAAGCAACCATTTGGTCTTTTTCCCAACTCATTGGGACACAAGCACAACAAAGGAATCAATGAATTTTGAACACCGTCGGGCCACATGATTAACTGGCACAAATCTCTCTAGTTCCGCTTGGCTTAGGGTTTTTTTGGGGGTGCTCTACAAGCTGGTAACTTCATTATTTTAATTTGATGCCTCTAGCAAAGAGATCTTACTTAGCATGTGTGCTTTACAGAAATGTACTTTAGTGAAAGTGCTATTAATCCATGATTATCTCATCAAATCTCATGCTTCTTGGCTTGAATCATAACTAGACATATTGCTATACTGCATCCAAAATAGTGATTAGTTTTCACTAATCAAGGACTAATCGACTGTAATCTCAACCATTGGGCACAATTGATGGTTGATCTCGTAGCCATTAGGGACTTGCCACAGCTCCTTATTACTATGACTTCATGTTGTAACACTACTACAAGATCTTGTTCCTTCAACGGTACTTGCGTCATCGAAATAAACATTGAAATGAGAGTTGAAATAAATGTCTATGATTAGGTTGGAATAATGATTGAAATTAGCATCTTGGAATGCATCCATACCAACGTCAAAAACATATTTTATACCTAGTTTTTAGTTACTTTTTAAACAAATACAAAGATATGTAACAATATGTATAAGAAATTAATATGACAGTATTTTTCTGCCAAAGCTTGCACTAATGATTGCAAATACAAGGATATATGTAGTAATTTTTACAAAAACTTATGATAATTGTCTACCAAAGCTTGCATTAATAGTCCCAAATAAAAAAACTTGTCAAACTATTGCTTCTTCTACCAAAGCTTGCATTAAAAGTCCCAAGTATTGCTTATCAAATAAAAAAGAAATAAGATGTTATAGATCATCATCGACTCTCTGATCCTCGCCAAGATCCATGGCTCCAAATACATCTATTTCTAGAAAGACCTCTCCATCTACATATTCGTCAATGGGTGGAGCCTCATTTGTTGTAGGAGTAGAAGGTAGCTCATCTGTATCACTTGCTTCTATTTTAGGAGTTGGAGGTGGTTGTGTTGAAAACTGTTCTTCTATTTCTTCTTTGAATTGTAGATTAGCGGTTGTGTTTGCTTTTGGTTCAATTTCTAGTTCATTAATTACTATATCTTCATTTGATCCTTCTTTTAGTTGTTTGACTCGATCAATATCTACATCTTGTGTTTCTTAAGTGGGTTCCTCAATCTCTACTTCATCTGATATTTCCATATCTTCAAATATTTGTTTAATGTGTGGATTAATTTGGATTACAAACAACCACCTATGATCTCTCAGCTTTTCCTTAAAGATGACCTGCTCACAATGCTTTGGTAGCACAAATGTGTCCCTTTGGTTTGTCCATAAGGCTTTGTGGAGTCTATTTGAACAAATCCACTATTATCTCTGTGCATGGTTATGGCCCTTTAGTCACCAGCTTGAACCACGTCACTTTAAAAATAAACATAGAAAGTTTTCTCAACCCAACCTTGATAATGTTTCAAGCATGCCAACTTTACTATTCAGGTCACTTGAACTTTATTGAATTTCTTACACAACAAGGAAAGTAAAAGGTGCCCCTTCTTTATCGCTAACCATGGTGGCACGTTATTTTTGACTAGGCAAATGGGCCATGTACTCCATGATGAACTCCATAAGACAAATGGATTATCGCCATCCATTGCTAGTTTGAGATAAATGTGACAAGGCTCTTTTTTCCCAAAGTCCACCCTCGTCTCTTCGATATGCCTCCATGCTGAGAATCAATGGGCATAATGTCATCTATGGATCAGGTGTTCCAGTGACAAGTGATTAAAGATGCCATGGATTTGCATTTAAACATTGTTTGAATATGTGGAATAATGGGGAGTTGTCGTAAGACTTTAGCAAGCATCCTTTATGCTTGGACATCTAGCCTATATCTCAATGAACCACATTGTGGACACTCATGAAGAGTGGCGTACTTGTGCTGCCTAAGAGAATATAATTCTTTGAACAAGCATGGTGTGTGTTATAGTCCATCCCTATGGAGTGCAACATGGATTTTTCTTATGCATGGCTCAAAGGTATCTCATTGTATTTTCGTAGAATTTGATTCTTATATAACCTGTATGATATAATACAACAAAAAATAAAGGAGAAAGAGAATACATTCATGCAAGCATGTGAAACATAGATAGGGGAAGGGACACATACCCCATAAGTTTTGAAACGCTCGTCAGAGCACAAGGTAGCACCCTCATACCATGATTATGCATGACATGAATAAAGAAACAAAAATCCTCTTTCATACACCTGTCTTTACTATGTGTCCAATCCAGAGTTTTGTAACAGCTAAAAATTGAAAAAATTGGACATCCTCTATTTGGTTCGCTTATATCTGGAGTTTCTAACCTCCAAATAAAGAATTCAAGAAGTATAAACATATCTATGGAAATAAGATTTCAGCCTATTATAAACAAGTGTCATTCTGAAATCAACAACAAAAGTTATTGCGATTCAGAGAATCAGCAAGCTACTTAAAAAACTTGACATATATCCAAATAGCACCATACACAGTGCCACACAATTGCAAGTCCATGAAGATGAGAAAAAGACCTTTCCTTCTCTCTATTTGCTCATGCCATACATGCTTTCCACATGCTTTCTTGGCATGCTTAGCATACAACCTCCGCTCGTAAGCTTCATGCACACCCTCGAAATTCAATCAACTTGCAATTATGTACTAGCATCATTCAATTGCTTACACCTTCTTGAAAATCAAATGATATGTTTATGTATATGCCTAGCCACACAATATGCCTAACCGCACACATGTACAAGTCTCCTTGCACATACGAATGATCCGCCCACCCTCTCTGTGCACACATAGAGCAAATACGAGACAATTTATGGCACGCATAGAGAACGTAGGAGATAAACGGTCCTCCCACCCTCTCTAGAGCTTGCACGCATAGAGAACGTAGGAGACAAACGGTCCTCCCACCCTCTCTATAGCTACAATTTATTGCACACATACAGCACGTAGGAGACAAACAGTCCTCCCACCCTCTCTATGGCTGCAATTCTTGGTCTTTGAAGCTTGTGTTGAACCTCAAAGCTCTTCTACAAACCTCTCCTTGCTTCCGTAGATTCTTGTAAGCTTGGCACCCCCTGTGAATATCCATCAGCATGGCCTGCTGACCTCTCTCAAGCATGGAAGTACAAGCAATGAGGTGCAATTCATTGCTCCAAACAGATGCAGATGGAAGCTGTGATGCGCTTTCACAATCGAATGAGTCTTTGTTCGCTTCAATTGTGCAATCCTGCACTGCAATCAGCTTCAAAACAAGCGTATGCACACGATCGAATGTCTTCAAAGTTTCCTTCCAAAAGTAATTTTGGCGAGTGTGAAAAAAAACCGTCCTTTAGTTTAGTTTTCATGGCTTAAATTGAGGAAAACCGGTTATAATTTTGTTTAGCCTTGAATTTAAAGATTCAAAATTTGAATTTTTAGTTATAAAATTGATTAATCTATACATTTTTTTGAATAAAAACTAGTTGGGCTTGAAGGTCATCTTTTTTTCACTTGTTAGAAAAAAAATTTATTTCTTACATTGATCTTGGCTTTCCAAGATCCAAAATTTCCAAAATTGAAAATCTAGCCAAAACAAGAAACCTTGACTTTCTAAAATAAAAAATTGCCAAAACTTGAGCTTTGTGAAAAACAAGTAACCTTAACTTTTCAAAATAAGAAATTACCAAAACTGGAACTCTATCTAAAACAGGTAACCTGTTTCTTCTGGGAAATGTCGAAACAGGAACGTTCCCTTCAACAGGTCAAGTATTCCTACCAAAAAAGAAAACTACCAAAATTGGACTTTTGCCTAAAATGGGTAACCTATTCTTGCTAGAACTGGTTTCCCTAGAACAAGAAGAAAGCAAGCCTTCCTTCCTCCTGGCAAGCTATGGCTCACAAAACCTTCCACAAAGAAGATGACCAAGAAGAAGAAAGCAAGCCCTCCTTCCTCCCAGCAAGCTATGGATCACAAAACTCACCGCAAAGAATATGACCATAGCTATGGAGATGAAGCTCCTAGAGCAAGAAACGCGAGGATGTCTTCCGTGACTGGAATGGGCTCTGGTATCACGATCACGTACCCATGAATCATGCATGTACAAGAGGGGTGGAGCTCTCAAAGTCATCTCCCAGCCAGCCATAATGATATGAGTAAACCCTAGGCCCCTGCCCTTATATGCACATGCCCGCATGCACTCCACTCATACCCGGTTCTACGTAGATATCGGGGTGCCTGTGTACGTGGCACCCCGCGGGCCCCAGCATGAGCGGTCACCTAGCTAGTGACCGCCTCAGTGTACAGACAGTGGTAAAGACAATCGTGCAAAAGAGTTATGAACACACGTCAGTGCGTTTGCTGTGATTTGAACCTAGGTCCGTGCCAAGGGAGACGAAGCTCCTATCCACTACACCGCGCACACACTTGTGACATAAACACATGTCCATAACACCTTATGGACATATGTCTACAAATGGGGCTCGTCACCGGCCATTGACTAGGTGACCGGGCCCACGGGGTGCCACGTACACAAGCACCTCAAAATATACCTATAGCCCTCATACCCCTAGACCCTGGTCAGCGTATCGTACATAGCAGGCCCGATCGAGCTTTGAGCCTCCAAAATTATAGTCTACGTAACAACAGAGAGATTGGAAATTGGCTTGTGAGCAATTGATAGTTTTCTTGAAACTTCTTGAGAGCCTGTTTTGGGCTAGAAGATTCTTTTTTTTTGGTGTTTTTTAGTGCTATTCTAAGCCCTAGGCACCATGCACACACCCAAATACATTTCCTATTTGAAGCCTTCCAAAATACTCTTGACAAAAAGTAGAGTTTCCTATTACAAATAAGGTGAAATTTAGCCTTGCACATCTTTTTAAAAAAAAGTGTTGCCAACTTCATTTTTTCATAAGCTTCTACTTCACTCCTTGAGATCATTGTGCATTTTTCTTCTCTATCACATTTCTTAGCTATGTTTTATTCTCTTAATCTTTAGTATGGAATTAACATCTGTCGTCATCTTCAGTGCTCTTGCTCTAAAGAAGACAAATTGGAGGGCTCCAACTATTCCTTATGGAGCTGTATGGCATGCAACAAATTGATTTCTAGAAATCTATGGGTTTGATAAAGCAAAATCACCACGCAATGTAGCTCCCGGTACACCTAGAAGGGTACAAAAGCCGTCCCAACCTACAGCTTAGCGAAAGATGGAACAGAAGGTGGACGACAGTGGCTCCATGAACGAGCGTTTAAAGAGCATCTAGGATCTACAAGAATAGCTTGCAGATACTGATGAGATCACCAAAGACAAAGATATGATCTCTTTAACCCTCAACACCTTGCCAAAGTCCTATCTTCATTTTCAAACAAGTCTCAGATTATCATAGGAGGACAACCACTCAACCCCTCAAATTCATTGAGCTTGTTGCTCTACTTCTTCAAGAAGAGCAAGCTAGATAATGTGCAAAAGACTCTAGTAATGATTAGGCCTATTCCATAAAGGATAAACAGAAAGGCAAGAAGTAATGGAAATCAAAGAAACCAATTGCAAAGCTTCCTCGAATTCTTTCTCTAGGGACTCGACATTTTCATGTATTGAAAATTGCCCCAGTTGTAAACACTAGTCTTGTAATTGAGCCACATAAGTGGTTGTAGCTACAAGAGTGGCTCAGGGTCTCATTTAGGTTATCAATATTAGATATAGGTAACTACATTGAAACATAGCAAGAAGTACAAATAAGTTCCCCTAGCATAGTGCATCATATGGGTATTGAATTTTACCCAAAAAGTGGCATTTTAAAAATCCGACTTTTCAAAAAATAGCAAGTAAGCAAGCCACAAAAGTGGATCAAACAGTTAGCAACACACTCAAATTGGAGAGCTAAAAAAGTTGCCAAGTTTGATTCTATCACCATATTAAGTGAATACATATATTGTGTACATGTTGATAGATTTTTCATGGGATTTTTAACTACTTAAAATTTATTTAAGTGATCTATAACAAGAAATACAAAAATTGAGTGCTTTTTGGCAAGTTCTGCCTAGGATCATTGAAAAATAGTATTTTTGATTGATTCTTGCCGTCTCTATTTTTTTCAACTCTGTATGTGAGGTATTTTCATTCAAACTCAGTAGCTAAAGAGTATTGAATTTTTTTAAAACTTTCAAAAAGCCACAAAAATAGTTTTTTAAAAATATTACATTAGGAAAAATTTGGACTCACAAACTGACCCTCTAAGGGCTTTCTCTCTCTTCCATGAATCAAGGAAGAGTGCAAAAATAATGTTATAATATTGCTCCTCTCTCTTCTCTTTTTGAATCTTGTACATCTCAAAATATTAGTTTTATAATAGTTTCACTTATTATTTGATTGATTGTCCAAGAACTGTACCAAACCTGCTCAAAAGTTGAATATCTCAAAAACTATTTTTTTATTTGAGGTGGTTTCGAATATCTCAAAAGATATGACATTCTTAAATGCCTAGATTCATTTATGAGTGAAGAAACAATCATTTCGTGATTGTAGAGGATTTTATCTTAAAAATGGAATATCTTGATTTGTACTTTGTATTTCATAATTTCTTTTTATAAGTACGTAGATTCTTGCTTTATCTTCTACATTCTAGTGCGTTTTTATGTTTTTTAATAGAAATTTGAAGAGAATAGACATTTTTTTATGATTTTAAGAATGTGTTTAGATTTATTATTTTAGAGAATAGTGCATTACAAATTTTCCTTTTTTGGTGATAGAGCTTCTTCTTCTCTTCAGTTCATTTCTTCTTTCCACATCTCATTTCTTCTACTTTTAAATTTTCATCTCCAAATAGTTTGTATTTCTCTCCTTCTCCAATTAGTTTATATTTCCCTCCACCTCAAAACAGGTCGTATTTCCCTCCTCTTCTATTGTACTTATTCACTACAAAGCTAGAGAATGAAGAGTGATTTGATTTTTTGATGCCATTTTCTTGGAGCCAAAAAACCATTTCCCTCTTCATTAATCTCGTTATCAAGGAAAGAAGCAACAAAGAGACAACACAGAGAAAAAACAGAGAACAAAAATGGAGGTTAGCAATGTTTTGATGTTGGTTATGCTCTTGAATTGAGTTTTATAAGTTATGTTTTCCTGTTGGTTATATGCATTACTATTTGTCAATAATAAAGTTAATAGTAAGATATGTTTTACTATTGGTTAATAATATTAATATGTGCATTACTATTGGTTAATAATAATCATATGTGTTAAAGTTGGTGTTAAGTTACACATATGTGTTAATAATCATGAAATTTTGTGTAAGTTTTCTTGTAGACATTGATTGTACTCAATGGAGATAGTGATGTATCTAAGTGTTTCTAGTTTTTTGATGTTTTAGGAAGCAAGAAGCTCTAAGAAGAGAAGTATACACTTCCAACTAGTAGATAAAGAGTATGCCCTATTGTACAAGAGAATTGAGGTTTCAATGATGAATCTATCGGTGATGCAATTACACAGAATAGTAGGGAAAAAACATATAGATCTTTGGGTTGATGGGTCTATATATCCACCTGATCCTATTACACAACAATCTCCCCAATTCTCAGGAATAACATCATTTGTCAAGTATGTTTGTGAGAGTAATGCAGGGTTATAGGGTTATACTTAGAGACTTGCAACCCAAGCCCATGTTTCTGCACAACAGATCATGAAACTTAATAGATCATTGTTGGCAAAATAAGAAGAGAACAATGATTTGCAAGATGCTATGCATGACATGGTAATGCAAAATTCCGGTTTGATTAACCAAGTTAATGATTTACAGGCTAGCAATAAGAAGATGAAGACAATGCTAGAGAAGATTGTCACTTATGAGCCCACAACGACACGGGAAGTACATGAACGCCAAAGGTCATATAAACCCATGCACATGTTGAGAAAGACAGGTGGATAATACAGGCAAAAGATCTATGCACAATGTGATAACATGTGCAAAAGATGTTTAGCAATCTAGAAAATGAAGTGAATCAAGGAATTGAAAGGTACTCACTAATGATATGGTGAAGTCCGTGCTTTCAATGCCCAAATTTTAAGCTAGTTTGGTGATGAAGTTATCATACAATGCTTACAAGAGGTAAGTGATTCCTTCACATCAAATGATATGCAAGAAATATGTGATAAGGTAGGAATAAGTTCTAAGTCTTATGGCATGATATACAAACATTTAGATACAAGGTTTAAAAAAATGTTACAAAAGAAAAGGGTATTGCCTCTTCCTAAACCATTTCATGTGGTACAAGCACGACAATCATTAAGCAGTAAAGGTGGAACAATTAATTGGTGAGCCAATGCACTTATGTCACAAACATGTATGTAAGTATGGGTCAAAGGAAGTGCCGTTTGTCTTGCACACAAATAGCAATTTTGTATTAGAAGTATGCAAGTTACAATCTCTAATGGTAAAATTTTATAGTATATCTATTGCGAAATGTGAAGGCAACACTACAACATAAAGCAAGCATAGACGCGATGCATAAACGTGCAAGTTATGGGGGCTTCTATACTTGCGTCTATAAGTGTGTCTAGTTTCTTTGAAATTAGACGCGTAAGTTACGTCTGCGTCTCTACTAGCATCTATAAACGCGTCGTAAGTGCGTGTAGTTCCTTTAAAATTAGACGCGAGTATAGACGCACTAATAGACGTAGTTTGCAACCCAAAAATATCATTTGCTGTGATTTTTTGGTGCATTTATATACAAATGAATCTCTAGAAAGCATATTTGCAAGGAAAAATATGCTAAGGAAAGAGAAAAGAAATAGATATAAATTGAGTAATATGATGAAAGGGATGGATACAATGCAAAGGCTTAGGTATATCAAGTAATGCCATGAAAAACAATCCAAAGGACAATGATTCAATCCCCACATCTTTTCATCAAAGTGAAGCTTTTAAAAAAAATATTGAACCTCCATGAAAAGCAGTCCAAAGGTGAATGATTAAGTAATGCCACGAAAAGCAACATATAACAATAAATCTATACATGTAATCTCAAAAAAGCATGAATCTATACATGTAATCTCAATCAATCAATCACCAATAACAAACAACCAAAAGGAAGACCATAGGCATAATAAAAGTACAATCAAAGAACTAGAGTTCAACCTCATCTTCAATGAGGTCAACCCTTGCTAAAGTATCTATCTCAATGTCCATGCCTATATCCAAATCTACAAAGAGATCCATCCCACTGCTAGAATCATCACTATGGGAGGCAATATCATCATCTCCAATAGCACGATCATCAGCTCCAATGGCACGATCATCATCAATGTTTTCCAAGCTTCTCCCTCCATAGTTGAGTTGACATGCTCCTCCATATGCTCAATGTGGGTGAATGTACTATAAATGTCTCTTGAACGTGGTGAGATTGGGATTATATGCCACCATCTCTTATTGTCAATTATTGGTTGATACACAACCTATTCAAGCACAAAGCTACATCATACAAAAAAATTACATCTCTACTATCTGTAACTGCATATATTGTAATTACCAATAATTATATGTACCTGTTCACAATGCTGTGGTAGTGCTAGATCCCAACCTTTCCTTGCCAAAACTTTGTAAAGTCAATGGTCACAAAGCCGCTTGCACGACGCTTGATTGTTGCATTAGAACCTCTTTCCACCACATCCTTAAACCAGTTGTTGACATCCAAAATATATACAAAGAAGCTTCGAAAGTCAAGCTTAATGATATTTTGGATCAATCCACAATAATCATCCATGGCTCCATTGGCTCCCTCAAAGCTCCATTGGCTCCATTGGCTCCCTCAAAGCTTGCAATTACCCCACAATCTTGGGTGTTCCTCTTCTCATCAATCCTTTGTGTGTGAAAATGTTTACCCTTCGACCACAAAGCATTAAACATTGTGCACTATACCAAGACAAAAAATTTTATAAATACCTTGAAATAATTTTTTGAAAGTTTAACATACTACAATATGATTGAGAACACAATTTTGTTTACCTTTTTGAAGCATCCTCAATCATACTCCCACTCCTCCAATGTGATATGCATGGTTTCATCTTGCACCACTCTCCCCATCTCCTCATGTAGCCAATCTACATCAAGATCTTGTAGCTCCATCATTCCAATCCTCCACCACTTCTACGTTTTGTGAAGCCTCAGCCCGTGACGTTTGGCCTCTTGACACCACCTATGAGTTAACATAGAAGGGTGCGGTGCATTATCCTACACACGAGTATTTCAATGTGAGTCTCCATTGAATACTAATTCTTAATTAAATTCTTACAATATAAGCAAAGTATACTTACCATTAACTTTGTCGGCTCCCACTTTCCATACATTGAAATGTGATTCATCGTAATGCTACATTGTCGATGCATACATTTTCGACAACGATCACACATACATTTTTTATTTTTTGTTGCAAGCAATGATCACAATTTTGAACATAGAGGGAATCATCGTCACTAGAAGAACTGTTTGATGAAGACATCCTGCATATTCAAAAAAAGAATAAATAATTTTCATCTTTCTATGTGTGTGCAAAAACTTTTATGTTCTGTTTCATGTTTATTTACCTGCTTATAAGCGCGTCTGTACACGCATCTAAAAGCGCATCTATAAACACGTATACTCTATAGAATAGATGCATTTATAGATGCGCTTTTAGACTTGTGTATAGACACGCTTATAGACATGCAAATAGATGTGCATTGTGGCAAAGAAGACCAAAAAATAAACACGAGAGTATTTTACCAATATTTTGACAAAACGCAGTTCTTCCAAAAAATATCCCACCCTCTTTCTAATCCTCTCTCACCCTCTCAAGATTCCAACCCTCTCTCACCCTCTCAAGCTTCATCACCAGGCTGCAAATCTACTTTACAAAGGACTATGGAGTAAGAGTTTACCTTGGTATATACCTTGGTTGTGGTGAGTCTCTTTCTCTTCTTCTTCTTTTTACTCCTTTTCTTCTTGTTCTTGTTCTTGCTCTTGCTCTTCTTCTTGAACCCTTAATATTTTCTTGGTTTGTATGTATGCATTACTAATCTTTTGCTCACCCTTTTTTTGGTTTTGTAAGTCCTCTAATCCTCTCTTTCAACATCACGAAAAAGAGATAAGTGCATTCACATCTTTCCTCTATTATTATTGTACCCTTGGGTGCTGGGGATTTGTTTTGTAGGTTTGCGCACAAGCTTTATGCATAAGCCTTATATATGCGCCTTATATACACATAAAGCCTCATGCATAAGTTTTATGCATAAGCTCTCATTCATAAGGCCTCATGCATAGTTTTATGCTTAAGGCCTCATGCATAGCTTTATTCAAAAGGCCTCATGCATAGCTTTATGCATAAGCCTTATGCTTTAAGCTTTATGTATAAGCCTTAAACATAAGCTTTATGCTTTATACATAAGCCTTATGCATAAGCTTTATGCTTTATGCATACGTTTTATGCATAAGCCTTATGTATAAGCTTTATGCTTTATGCTTAAGCTTTATGCTTTATGAATCTTATGCATAAGCTTTATGCCTTATTCTTTAAGCTTTATGCATAAGCCTTATGCACAAGCTTTATGCTTTATGCTTAAGGCCTTATACTTTATGCATAAGCCTTATGCACAAACATTTATGACTTATGCATAAGCCTCATGCTAAGGTTTATGCATAAGCCCTCATGCATAGCTTTATGCATCAGCTTTATGCTTTATGCTTAAGGCCTTATGCTTAAGCTTTATGCTTTAGTACTTTATGCCTTAAGCTTTAAGCCTTATTTATAGTACTTTAAACATAATGCCTCATGCATTGCTTTATGCATTAGCTTTACTAATCTTTTGCTCACCCTTTTGTTGGTTTTGTAGGTCCTCTAATCCTCTCTTTCAACATTACGAAAAAGAGGTAAGTGCTTTCATATCTTTTCGCTCTTTCCTCTAGGGATTTGTTTTGTAGGTTTTCACATAAGCCTTATGCATAAGGCCTCATGCATAAGCTTTATGCATAAGATTTATGCATAAGCTCTCATGTATAATACCTCATGCATAGTTTTATGCTTAAGGCCTCATGCATATCTTTATGCATAAGGCCTCATGCATAGCTTTATGCATAAGCCTTATGCTTAAGTCCTTATGCTTTAAGCTTTATACTTAAGGCATAGTACTTTAAGCTTATGCTGCATAGTACTTTAAACATAGTGCCTCATGCATAAGCTTTACTAATCTTTTGCTCACCCTTTTGTTGATTTTGTAGGTCCTCTAATCCTCTCTTTCAACATCACGAAAAAGAGGTAAGTGCTTTCATATCTTTTCTCTCTTTCCTCGATTATTATTGCACCCTTGGGTGCTAGGGATTTGTCCCCCATATGAGGAGAAGGCATCTGAGTAGCTAGGTCATCCGGTAGGTCCTGGTTTAGACACCAGATGGGGGCCATGTGTGGCCTGATGGTTGGACGGCTTTAGATAGAGTTGGTACACTACCAACTAGGCTACATGCAAGTGCGGGAAGGCATCCCATGACTGACCGCACTAAGGGTAAATGGAGCATTTCCCAGGGCAGCGCACTCTTGGGTTGCGGGGCCCGTCACTAAGGGTAAATGGAGCATTTCCCAGGGCAGCGCACTCTTGGGTTGCGGGGCCCGTTTGGGGCCCCACATGATCCCGGATGGCTTTGGGCCGAATGGTAACCGTAGGTACTCTGGTAACCCATCAAAAAGAGGAAGAAGAAGATCAAGTGCTTCTATTGCAACAAGTCAGGGCACAAGCAAAACGAGTGCCAGAAGAAGCTTGCAGATGAGAAGAATGGTGTAAAGAGAGAGTCCGACAACAGTGCGCAGGAAGTAACGATAGAGCTGTTCGTCGATTGAGGAGATTTGCACGAAAGCAGTTCAGGTACCTCTCTACAGCCGGTAGAGAATGACATCCTGGTAGCGGTCGGTAATGACGCAAAGTGCCCAGCCAAAGGAAAAGGTACGATAGCTCTCAAGTCAAATGGAGTTGTAAAGCAGTTGTCCGCCGATGTTCTTTATGTGCCAGACATCAGGAGGAACTTGTTGTCATTCATCTTTATGGATTCATGGGATGGGGGAAGATATCTTTCCTTCACTGCCTGCTTGATGTCTTCCCACGTTTGAGAATACTCGGTGACCTCCTTATCACGGCACCACTGTTTCCACCAGAGCTTAGCATCTCCGACGAGGCAAAACCGTGCAAGCATAGACTGATTTGCTACTCCAGTACCGGCGGCAGAGAAATAATCATCCATCGCCTCAATCCAGACTTCAGCATCCTTCTCAACCTTTGAACCTTCTCCTTTAAAGGAGGGAGGTTGCATTTGCTTGAGCAGGAGCTTCTTCTCCTGGGTATCGGTGTAAAGCGCATTGGGAAGTGGAGGGTGGTCGTCCTGGCCATCATTGTAAAAACAATTTTAAAATTACAAGATTCATATTTGCACAACGCTTATTTTTGGAGAGTAAAACATTGAAATTATTTTATTTTCAAATATTTACAAGGACAAGTTTTATTACAAATATCTGAGACTAATATAATTAGTCTTGTTTGACATCAAGGGAAATTCCTAGACTTGACTATGACATAAGGGTAGAGCGGTCCACATAGGTGAAATATGGAGGTTCCGCTGTAGTTTCTAAGACTCTAAAAACTGATGGTAAGGGTGGTAAAGTCTGGATTGGGGTAGATCCCAACACTGCTACGCTATCAGCAGGTAAGACCTGCATCACTTTGTCATACACCCAGCGATCCTGAGGTATGCGAACCCCATCTGTAGTCACAGCGGTGTCGGCCCTGGGGGTACCGACGAACCAAAATAAGCGGATCATCTTCAGCTTCTCAATCCAACGAATCCGCTTAAGGTCGGTGGTGAGGTTCCCAATTTGATCTGCTCGGATGAAGAAGTATCTCGGCCCACGACTCCAAAAATCTCTACCCCATCCTCTTTGAATACGAGAGATATGAGGGAGGGATATCTTCTCTAATATCTGCACCATGGTGTCGCGGAACTCGAAATTCGAGGAGTGACAAGTAGTCTCGAAGATGCATTGGAAAACTAGAAACTTGGAGTAGGCATCTTTCTCTTCCTACAAAACATCAATTCAACTTATTTGTTTTAGTAGGATGTTTTTACTAGTTAGCATTATGTTAGGTAAAACAATTATTACAAAACAGTCCTTAAATGGCAATTCCTAGGAGCTAAACTCGCTCTGATACCAATTGTAAGGTTCCTCCCTTCAAAAATGGGAGAAACACTTAAGATAGTCCACTAAGTCTTATCTTGGGAAAAATTTCCTATTCATCGACACCTTGACCCTGTAGAGATTCAAGGATACGATTTATAGGTATGACCTAGCTCTATCCCGCAGGGGAAGCGTGATTTTTCTAAACATCAAATCACCCATAGGGCAATTGATCATAAATTGGGCAACTACTAAACTTGATTTCTAGAGACAACGCTTTTTTCCTCATCTTATGCAAGGCACAACCGCTGGCCTAGTCTTCTAGAATAGAGTTGCCCAAGAACCTAATTATCTAGCGTAGGGCTTTCTCTTAATCTCTTGGAAAGCTACCCGACTAATCGGGTCCACCCGTCCATAGGATAGTACCGTCGGGGTATTCTATCCTCCCACTTTCCACCCTACTTACGCATCAATTTGTTTTCTAATTAATCCTACCACACTGTTTGACATAAATAAACATATTCCTTGATTAAGGACCTTTTTCACAAGGTTCGTTAAAACAGCCTTTTTACACAATGCAATCATACCAACGACAAGATATATTTATATAAAAAGTTTATACATGAACCAATTCCATACAAGCCAAACCAGCTCTCTTATTCTTATACTATCGATTATCTAGATTCGGCCTTCCAGCCTCTACATTCTGGGCAAAACCCTACGGGACCATACACCTCATCGTCGGCCGCTGGCGAGGACTGAAGCCGGCCTGTCGCCCTCTCAGGCTCCATCGCTCGATCCTCCCGCCCCTCAGAGGGATGTCTGCACACTAGGGTGGGCTTATTTACCGCACTAGCCTTGGCCCTCAGAACTAGGCAGCCTCATAATCTCTCGCCTCAATCGGCGATCCTTATTCTCCCAAAGGTATGAGGGATACCTTGGGTCATTCCCGAGCTTTGCTAACGACGCCGTCGGCTACACAAGCACGGAATGGAGTTAGCGTTGAAGCCAAAAAAAAAGATCTTGAATTCTAAAGATAACAACTTCAAAGCAATTTATTTAAATAGAGCATTCACAATTCGTGAAAATAACAATTTTAATGCAATTTATCGAATACAGCATCACATAATTCGCAACTTCATACAATTTTTATGTCATCATTTTAAAAGGAAAAGATACCATTCACTAACACTAATTTAAGAAAATTCTCTTCTTTTAAAAATTAACCAAGCTAACCTGGCCACCATTTCCTTGAGGAGCTTGAAAAGGGAGGGCTGGTGGGAGCATCTTCCCTCATCTCGTTATTGCGCGCTCCTCTTGAGGTAATATTTTGACATCTCCGAGAAGAGGCCATCTTAGGCGTCGCCTTGTAGAGCTCACTGCTGCGATCGAAATGCTTCAGTCGAATCTGAATTCTGAGCTCGTTTGCTCACCGTATGAGCAAAAGAATATGGCGCACGAACCCTTTCTTAAGGCAAAAAACCCTTATTAAAGTCTACGCAAATGGTGGGGGGGGATTGTGAGATGTCCTTAAGGGCAAAAATGTGGAGAGGGCTGGGAGGGACTGCTGGAAGTCTCTTCACACGGGGGGGGGGGGGGGGGGGGGGGGGAGAAGAGTTAATGACACTGCCTCCTAGCAAGAATTTTTTTTTGTAGGTTTGCTCATAAGCCTTATGCATAAGCCCTCATGCATAAGCCCTCATGCATAAGGCGTCATGCATAGTTTTATGCTTAAGGGCTCATAGTTTTATGCTTAAGGCCTCATGCATAACTTTATGCATAAGGCCTCATGCATAGCTTTATGTATAAGCTTTATGGATAAGCCTTATGCATAAGCTTTATGCTTAAGGCCTTATGCATAAGCTTTATGCCTTAAGTTTTATGCTTAAGGCATAGTACTTTAAGCTTATGCATAGTACTTTAAACATAATGCCTCATGCATCGCTTTATGCAAAAGCTTTACTAATCTTTTGCTCACCCTTTTGTTTGTTTTGTAGGTCCTCTGATCCCTCTTTCAACATCACGAAAAAGAGGTAAGTGCTTTCATATCTTTTATCTCTTTACTCTATTATTATTGCACCCTTGGGTGATGGGAATTTATTTTGTAGGTTTGAGCATAAGCTTTATGTATACTTAAGGCCTTATGCATAAGCCTCATGCATAAGCTTTATGCATAAGGCCTCATGCATAACTTTATGCATAGGGCTCATGCTTAAGGCTCATGCATAGCTTTATGCATAAGGCCTCATGCATAACTTTATGCATAAGCTTTATGCATAAGGTCTCATGCATAGTTTTATGATTAAGGCCTTATGCATAGTGCTTTATGCATAAGCCTCATGCATAAGGCCTCATGCATAGTTTTATGCATAAGCCTTATGCTTAAGGCCTCATGCATAGCTTTATGCATAAGGCCTCATGCATAGCTTTAAGGCCTCATGCATAGCTTTATGTATAAGGCCTCATGCATAGCTTTATGGTTAAGGCCTCATGCTTAAGTCCTTATAGTGCTTTATGCATAAGGCCTCATGCTTAAGGCCTTACGCATAAGCTTTATGCATAAGGCATAATGCATAATGCTATGCAAGGCTTGCATAACAGCTTGCATAAGTCTTGCATAACGCATAGTGCCAGGAATGAGATGATTCCCGGCTTGCATGCCTTCTTAATATTTGTATATTTTTTATGTTTTGAAGAATGAGATGATTCCCGGGCTCAATTGACTTAAAGAGCCGGGAAGTCTTCATTTCATAATATTTTTTTAATATTTTCTTTGTTTGTATAGATGTGGCCTGGGTCCTCGTCCTCTTGTCCCACAGACCCATAGGTTGAGGCTCTCATCAAGTCTCAACGATTTTGCTAGGGAGGTAGAGGGCATCTTTGGCTATACTCCCACCCCCGAGCAGTTGGCAGCCTATGCAAGCAACAGGCACCCCTTTACCATCAGGTCCCAACAAAGTCCCTTTCTAGGTACTTTACCCTTGCTAGGCACTTCAGCTACCTTTACATTCACCCCTTATCTGTCAGCCCCACTTAGTGCTACAACATCTCCTACACCTGCACCTTCAAGAGATGTGACAGCTTACAGTCATCATGTCCCTCATGAGAGTGGCAGTCATCGTCGTAATAAGGAGGTAGTTTTTGGAGATAGTGGCGGTCATACCTCATGCCACACTAGGACTGAGAGTAGAGATAGAGGAGATAGAGGAGAAAGAGGATGCCTAGGGCACTGCTTTGGGGGTGGGGATAGTTCTTCAGAGAGTCACCACCACATCATGGTGATATATAATATTATGATATCACAGATGTGGGCGGCATAGTTGATGACTCTCTTGGGAAAAAGGAGGTGGTAAACTACTTGCGCCAAGTAGTTTTTGCACACTATAAAGATTGCTTTATACATTCTAAGTAGCAAAGGAAGAGCCTAGTAGATGATTGCATTAAAGCTGTCCATAAGAAGTATCCTGATCCTCACAACCAAAGGTTTAATAGTAGATGGGCGCAACACAAAATCAAAGACATACTTAATAATAGGAGGTCTCTAGTGAGGATACATGTAAAGGAGGAGAAAGCCCAAATAGATGTCGGTCAAAATGGACACGGCAAGCCATCTATTGCTCATAAGGGCGAGTGGAAGAAAGCCAACAAGGAGCTCCTAGAAGGAGTAGTGAACCAGCAACAACAAAGAGAAGCACGGTGAATACAAATGGAGCGATATGGATCGTCGCACTTCGGATCTGGAGGTCATGCATCATGGGAGGCCAAGTTTGTATGTATAGTGCAACTTCATGTCTTTTCTTTGTATTCTCTCTATTTGAGTTGTGTTATAATGTTTGTTTTGTGATGTAGCATGACATTGTAGGTAGAGATCCTACCCCAATAGAGACTGGCTATACCATCGTTCGCCACAGTAGAGGAGATACATGGGATTACCTTCACGATGAAGGGATCATCTCCGACGAACAATACAATCGAGCAAGGAGAACACCAATGCAGGTAATACTTTTTATTTTTTTTTATAAAACATGTTTCGACCTTTATATAACTTTCTATTTTTATTTGTATATATCTTCACTTTATGTAGGCACGCTTGTTTTAAGTTTGTTTCTTAAACGTGTTTTGATGTTATTTTGTGTAGAAAAAACCCTTTCACAATTTGCCGTACTAGAGCACTAGATCATGGCAATTTGACTCAAGCACAATAAGTTTGCATATTTTTCCTTAAGCAAAGTATTCCAACTTATGTGTGTCCAAGTTTCACGCAAAGGGAGATTTTTCCAATCCAAAGCTACTTGCACTTTAAACACTTGAAATTTGTTTTTCAAGTATCTCTCATCCACAAGGTTTACGCACATTTCTCCATTAACTATCTTTTGTTTTTCATGTAGCTCTCATCCACAAGGTTTACGCACATTTCTCCATTGACTATCTCTTTTGGCTGTGCATAAAATTCAGCCAAGGCATTCATTTCATCAACCCCGTATGCTTTCAAAAGCTTCCCACTCGGGAATGAAGATGGACATAAATCTTCAAGTTGGCCAAGACCGTACTAGCGTATTGTCCCACAAATCTTTGCTTTAAGGAATCCATTAGCCATGTGCAATACTCTTTTGGAAACCCTATTGCAATCACAAGGTCAGAACCTATGGCACACCTCTCAATTTTATCTCCTCTCAAATGATCACTTTTGATGGATTCTCGAAGTGCCGCAAGTTGACCATTCTTTGATCCATAGTCATGGATTAACGAAAAACCCTTGCTATCATGAGTTCATATCAGTCAAAGGATCCACAATGAATTCGAGTTCCATAGCACCAATTGTTTTAGTTACCAAACCAAAAATTATCGTGACATTAACAAAATATTTTGAAAATCAAGACTCAAGTGTGTAACATGCTCTAGCAAGTCACAAAGAAAGTGAAAACTATATATGAGCTCAAATGTGCATACTCTCTGAAAAAGAGCAAAGTTCTCAACGTTGAGGAATTCTAGCAAAGGCTTAAGAGCCGCAATTGTAGTACACATCACCCTATGTTGACTTAGCCAACAAAATTTATGAATACCCTTCATATGTAATGTAGGGAAATCAAACTCTTCTTCCAATTTGGCCAATTATCAATATGAGTGGGATGTTTTTTTAAAGAATGAGCCAACATCATTCAAAGTTGCATCAATTTTACGAGCATAATCATTATGCTTTGTTGCATCTCATGCACATAAATGGGTTCGATGTGCCACACAATGGATAGATGTGAGATATGGACTTGATTAATTTCAAACTGTTGCAAGGACATTATCTTTACCAACCATGACAAATGCCACATCTGAACCAAAGCTGACAAATCTTGACACATTTATTTCATGTAGTTTTAAGAAAGCATCCAACAAAGCATACAATTCATTGGATGTTTTATCTTTAACGTCCAACAAAGAAGAAATGATGCATGTGGTTCATGACAATACATATAGCTACCATAAACTATCAAGTGCTCTGCACCTAAAATATATGTAGACTCGTCCACATAGATGCCAAACACAGGGCTTTGCTTTAGCCTACAAATTGTTTCCTTTTTTATAGAATCTACTATAAAACCAACAAAAACTATAGCAACCTTATCATTGTTGTAAAGTTTTTATGGCACACTAGGAGCCCCACAAAATCGAAGCAATTCTAACAAGTATGGGTACTTCAAAAAAGCAATGTCATGCTTTGCCAAGAAATATGCAATTCAAAAAACACATGAAACGCTTTCTTCAACATTCCTCATTTGTTTTTTCATACCTTCTTCCAAGGCTTTTTGAGAATGTCCTTGAGCATATGCAGCAAACTTATGTGTTCTAGAATTAGCATGTGTTTTGCACTCAATTTTACATCGATTAAACTACTAGTCCCATATCTAGTCTTGTTTTTTTTCTTTTTTGACAAATAGTGCAAAACACTCTTCCACTTTGTCTATCAAAATAATCCCACTCAAAAAAGATCCCCCATGCTTCTATCCAACGTCTCCTTGCTTTTGAGATTCTAGTTCCCTCTTCCTGCACTCACATTTTCAAGAATCTCTTCTTCTACTTCATCACTGTATCAACACTATTGACAGTTACGTTTGAATGAAAGCTTAGGGGTTTTTGTGAATCCAACATTGAGTGTTTTTTGTTTACCATGCATGATTCATCACCAATATTCAAGTTCCAAAAATATTACATAAAGCTTTGCTAAAGAATTAGAAGTTTGCAAAAGAAGATGCATGACGTAGGGATCAGAAGATCGATAAAATGAGAGAGCCTAGAGTAAGATAAGGAGAGTAATAAAAATGAGAGCAAGCTAATGAGATCTATGTGTCGCTCAATGAACGTTGTTCACATTCACTTTGAGAGGGCGCCATGCGTTTGATCCCATGACAACATTTACAGCTGAAGGGGACCCAGGGCACTAGATTGTGCCTGTGGAGACATCTCAGATCTCATCAGCCTCAAGAGTTCTCAGCTCAACATTAATTTTAAGCACAAAAATAAGATCAACATTTATCAAAATTGCTTACCCTTAGGCAGGTCTGGCTGTTCGAAAGGCATGCAAACTCTGGAGTGTTTTAAAACACCCAGTATCTTGCTCGGGCCTTCACATCCTGTTTAAACTATTAGAGCCTAAGTTTAGTTGTAGAACCCTGTAACAATCCTATAAACTTTTCCTTATTCAAGAAGTCTGGTGGCACTTGATTTTCTCCCAAAACCCTCAAAATCCTTCTCCACACCCCTTTGAACCTACTCATAAAGGTTGTAATCTCCTCTTCTTCCCCTTGATACAACCTATTGAGTTCTCTCCAAAATTCTTCTAGGCTATCATCATCCATACCATATTTCCTTCTCAAAGAATTCCTTAACCACTCCCAACCACCTTTTCCCTCCTCTCCTACCACATCGTCATACCATTCCCTAGCTGCGCCTTCCCTATATACAAGTGAATAGGGTGTGTGCAGGAACAAGCCCTTAGCAAGACACTGTAAAAGAGAATCTGTAAATGAGAGAGAAGCTATGAAAAGGTGAGAAGTATCTATTGGGAGAGAATAAAGGGTAGCATAAGAAGATTTAGGATGTGTGGAGATATTCTAGGAAGAGGTGGAGAGAATCAAGCAAAAGAGGTGGAGTGAATAAAGGAGAGATCACTGGGATTAGATGGATGTTAACTCTATAAATTGAAGCATTGGCCTAATGAGAATTTGCTAGTTTTTGATTATCCATGCCTAAATTAAGCTATCAGTTAATTGCTCACTAATCTCATCTTAATCATCGTCTACAACTAAAGTAGAACAACTTTTAACTCACTTAAACTTGGGGTAACGCATGCCAACCTTCTAAGAAAACTGACTCAAACTCCCCTTGACTCACCGTCTTACAAGGATACAATGATTTTATAAAGTGATAAAAGGGTTATACAATGATTGTAGTGTATGGTTTTTCCCTCTCACACAGTTTCTCAGAAAGAACTGATGACAACATGGCATCACCACACAATATCCACAACACGAGAAAAAAGGTGATACAAAGCTTGGGATCAGACATATATACTTGCCTGGATTTTGAAAAGCTTGGGATCAGACATATATACTTGCTTGGATTTTGAAAAGGTTAACACATAATCTCCCTTCTCAATTACCTTGAGAAATTCAAGAAAACTCATAGACACTTGACCCCCACCATCTTGTTAGACAGACCAATAGGATACAATCTTCAAACCATAATGGCTGCCTTTTTACAAAAAAAACAAAAATCAGAGAATGACTAAAGATGAAACTTGAACACTTTTACACCACCATGATTTAAAATGTGTAGCAATTGGGACTTATCAATTTCACCTTCAATTCATGTTGTATCTTTGATTCCACACGTTTACCTCACGGGGATCTCCACATGCACTAGACACCTTCTTGTTTTGTTTAACTTGACATTGGCCTTACAGCTTCACGGCACCATCTTTCAAGACCTTTGTTGCTCCTTCTTGAAGGTGCTCATCTTGATTTCACAAACACTACAGAGGCCTTGCACATAGCATCTCCTCCTCTATCAGCTCTCGTGCCATTTCAGACATGTATCCTATTGCTCACCATATCAAGTCACATTTGCCATTAGGACCAGGTCTTGAAGATTCTTCTATACCAATACCTCCCCACTTGCTTCCTATCCTGAGCTAGTGAGGTGTGACGCCACTGGGCTGGTAGATCTTGAGACTCTTCTATGGCCATGCTGCTTTTCTTCTCCTCTTTCCACCTTAGCTCCACGAGAGTACATGAGAGTTATATGTAGAGCTGCACTAGAAGTCAACACCACTATCTTATCATGGTATCAAAGCCTCATCTAGGATAGGGAGCTAAGTAGGAACCTACCAAGCTAGAGGGAGCAGCACATGGGTAAGACCACGCTCATCTCTTCATTCTCTTTTTTTTTTGTCACATCCCTTGGGTAGATCTGGGAGCTACAAAACTACTCTCATTAAATTTGATTTTTATGCATAGAAAGATGCATAAAGGAATTTGTTTTATTACAAAAGTGTTATTCTTATTAAAATTGATTTTCATGCATAGAAAGATGCATAAAGGAATTTTTTTATTATAAAAGTGTTATTCTCATTAAATTTAATTTTTATGCATATAAAGATGCATAAAGGAATTCTTTTTATTACAAAAGTGTTATTCTTATTAAAATTAAATTTTATGCATAGAAAGATGCATAAAGGAATTTTTTTATTATAAAAGTGTTATTCTCATTAAATTTGATTTTTATGCATAGAAAGATGCATAAAAGAATTTTTACTATTACAAAAGTTTTATTCTTATTAAAATTGATTTTTATGCATAGAAAGATGCATAAAAGATTTTTTTAATTATAAAAGTATTATTCTCATTAAATTTGATTTTTATGCATAGCAAGATGCATAAAGGAAATTTTTTTATTACAAAAGTGTTATTCTTATTAAAATTGATTTTTATGTATAGAAAGATGCATAAAGGATTTTTTTTTAATTTTAAAAGTATTATTCCTATTAAATTGATTTTATGCATAAAAGGATTTTCTTTTATATAAAAGTGTTATTCCCATTGAAGTTGATTTTTTTGCATAAATAGATGCATAAAGATTTTTTATATCAGAATTAGAATTCTCTTAAATTCTATGTTTAATGAATAATTAAATACTCTAAGAGAGAAATTTCTATCGTTTTATATTCACTCGGTTTGTAAAAAGAAATTCAAGAAATCTATCCAGATTAAAATATTCAGATAAATGATTAATTTATTCCTCATTGGAATTTGTAACTTATTTAGAAATCAGTTAAGTGTATACTCAAAGAAAGAAATTCGGTAAAATAGTGACTGAATTATCAAACCTTTTCGAGAAAGATAGTTGAGGAAAAATCTTATCCGACTCGAACCTTGAATAAGACTATGACCAAGACCAAACTCTTTCGTCAGTTTCGAGGAAAGAAGATGTGACCAATTTTTTTAAAAAAATACTCTCAAGACTCCCGTCAAATCTGAAACTAAGTTTGAGACCCTTGGAATTGATCTCTGTGGATCAAGGTTATAGAATTCAAGGAATTCTAGTATGAGATTCAGATTTTCGATCAAGAAGTTTTAGGGATATTGATTCAAGAAATACTCCTTGTATTTTAAAGAAAATCAAACTGAAAACTTGCATTGAAACCCTGTTTTCTTAAAGGACTGTCTTACGCCAGAATGCTGGAGGGAGCATTTGGTATATGTTTTTCTAAGGGAAGTTTGGTTGCAACAGCTCGCGTGGAGTGTTCAAATGACAGCTCAAGCGGCAAAGCCGCGACCAGCCTCGGTATGGTTGAAAAATGGTGTGCTTCCGGAACGATGGGCGAGGGCCGACAAAGCGATCCCTGAGTGAAGTGCCAATACACCTAAGGAGGATCCTGGAGGGTTTTGACCAGGTGATGCACGGGCTCGCGGTGCCTAGGATACCCATGCATATGTCATGGAAGATATGTATGATGGACGAAATGATTATTATAATCTGTTAACTGGATCTCATTTGCTGACCAGAGGGTCTCAACGGAGAGTTCAGAGTGATACTTTTTTTTGAGAAACAAGTTTAATCAGGTGAAGGATAGTTTAATCTCTTAATCCTGTTAGAAAATTGGTTAAGAAAATAAAAAAGGTGAAATTTTCCCCGTTTTGGTTTCGGAATGACCACCAGTTTAGTCTCGTGTCCGAACATTCGAGGGCGAGGCCCCGAGTTGGAAAACTTGCCCCCCGCGCAAGAGGAAGCTACTTTCGCTGCTATAGCAACCAGGAATCGTGGAGGGGACAGAGGGGTCTCACAGCTGGTATCAGAGCCGGTTGTAAACTTACAAAACAGCAGCAGAAATTGCCTAAAATTTTAAAGTAAATCTAGGAAATAATGTTTTCACTTATTAAGATTATGTTTGAAATGAACTTCATAAATTGAAAACTCATAAATTAAATTGGATTTTTAGATGGATACCCCAAATCTGTCTAGCATTCTTGGACTCATAAATTAAACTGGATTTTTAAATGGATGAAATGAACTTCATAAATTGAAAACTCATAAATTAAATTGGATTTATAGATGGATACCCCAAATCTGTCTAGCATTCCTGAACTCTCCCAGAGTCAGGATATGATCGCCTTTGCCTTCAAAAATCTCATCAACTCCGCTACAACCCAAGAAAGTAGAGTGAGACTCGCTCGTCACTTTGATGATCTATACTTTCCCGATCCGGTAGAGCGACGTCAGCATATGTGGTTCTCTAGAGGGCAAAGTATTCGCATCAATACCAATCAATGACAAAGACTCGGGCAAAATATCTCGCTAGCCATAATCTTGATAAGGCTAGGAGTTATTCATTATGTTCAACTCTATAATCATTCACCTTGGAATTTTAGAATTTCTTGCCGTGTTTTTAGACTTCTTAGCCGCTTTATTCCTAGGAGTAGAATTACAGCACCATTATCATGATGAATCATGTACTGTTGAAAATA
This sequence comes from Cibotium barometz, assembly GCF_041138505.1. Classification (NCBI taxonomy): domain Eukaryota; kingdom Viridiplantae; phylum Streptophyta; class Polypodiopsida; order Cyatheales; family Cibotiaceae; genus Cibotium; species Cibotium barometz. The sequence continues at coordinate 33,890,496 of NC_141068.1, forward strand.
CAAGTGAATAGGGTGTGTGCGGGAACAAGCCCTTGGTTAGAGGCTATAAAAGAGGATGAGTAAATGTGAAAAGGTGAGAAGAATCTACTGGGAGAGAATAAAGGGTAGGATGAGAAGATTTAGAAAGTGTCGAGATATTCTGGGAGATATTCTGGGAAAAGTGAAGTGGTGGAGCGAATCATGGAAAAGAGGTGGAGGGAATCATGGAGAAATCAGTGGGATTTGATGCTTGATGTAAACTCTATAAATTGAGGCATAGCCCTAATGAGAATTTGCTGGTTTTTGAGTATCCATGCATACATTAATCTATTTGTGTTAATTATCCACTACTTACGTCTTAATTATTTACTAATCACTTTATTAATGATGTTGATTCTAGTGTTTGATCCACCATAGCTCATCACAATGCCCTAATTTCAACATGGTATCAGAGCCATGCTAATTTGTGAGCCCGTTATCTTGCTAATTATTTTGCTAATTAGGATTAGTAGAAAATTATTATTTTCCCTCTTTTTTCAACTCACCTCTGTACCCCCAGCCAGTGGAGGAGCTCCCTCTCCTTGCACACATAAAATTAGGCAAAACCCTTCTAGCACATGATAGGTATCTCATAGCTCTTCAAGCTCATCCAAACAACGTAGCAAACCGTCGCCGGATGAAGGAGAAATCGTTGTTTTAGCAGGCTATGTTTTTCAGCAGAAGATCTCAGATCTACACTCACTCAGGGTGAATCACTCTAGTTCCTCTTAGCCCAAGGTGTTTTCAAGCATGCTCTACAAGCTAGTGAAGATAGAATTCCGTTTCATCAAGTCTACTGTGAGATCCAAGCTCTTCATCAAATCTGCAGGTGACTTTGGTAAAACAGAGATTAAGCTTTCAATATTTGGTCAAATCTTGTGTTTCTCGGCTTAATCCTCTACTAGACTCATTGCTATTGATGGCTTTGAAAGCATTTGAGCTCATTTGAAGTCTAAGGCACCATATCTAGACTCCCCGCATACTCTATTTTCTGCACACAAAATAGTGGATTAATTTGCTAATCAGTGATTAATCAATACTAATCACTATATTTTGGTGCAATTGAGGGTTCAAATTAACCATTAGGTACTTGATACAGATCCCTATAACTTCAGATTACAATTCAAAGTTGGTTTGATACTCCAACCATTCCGTACAAATTGGTTACCCTTGATTTAATGTAATTTCTGGTAAAATTGTGCTAATAAATTTGTGAAAATCATCATTTTGCATTTAACCCTTGATTAATGCCTGCAAATTACACTCAAATTCAAGATTATTCACAGCCAAAGTTGCATTTAGGAATGTGCATAAGAATGAATGCTATACGCATTATGTATTGGGCACATTACATAAGTGTAAATATGGGATCAGACACTGCCCTTGTCCAGAATAAGGCAAGAGGTAAGAGCTCCCGCATAAATTTGGGTTTGCATTGCATAATGACACAAGATAAACATCAAAAACCCAAAGGAACTGTCAGCAAAACATTGAAACATGTTGCTCACATGGAGCAAAAAGACCTGACGGCGGACGAGCTCATGGCCCCAGCCATGAAAGAAGAAGAATGTCTCTTTCCAAGAGGAAGATCCACACCAAGAAGATCTAGAAGAAAAGCTGAAGGAAGACATGGACACGAGAAGAGAAGCTACCCCAAGAAGACTGAAAGAAGACATGGATGCGTGGAGAGAAGCTGCCACGACAAGAAGACTGAAGACAAGAGAAGATGTGAGGCTCCAAAGAGTGAGAAGCCATATGAAAATCTCAGAGAGAGAGAGAGAGAGAGAGAGAGAGAGAGAGAGACCCCACAACCCAATGTAACCTGCCCCAACAAAGTAAAACCACCTCTAAGCCACCTATGATGTAGGCCACGTGGTAGATGTATGTGTGAGAACTTTAGTCAAGGTCGCGGGCACTTATAGTAGCCTTGGACACATAGAGAGAGAGAGTGTCAAGGACTATGGAGTTTAGGGACTTGAGGCATTGGTCGCGGAATGTCAAGTAAGAGAGAAACTTGATACAGGGTCCAGGTGTGTTAAGATAACTTGAGGGGAGGAATAGACACTAGTCGCAGGCTATCAAGTAAGGGGAGGCAAACTTGGTATAGGGTCTAGGTGTACTAGGAGTATTCACTTGAGGGGAGGTGTTGAAAATACAAGTGAATAGGGTGTGTACGGGAACAAGCCCTTGGTTAGAGGCTGTAAAAGAGGATGAGTAAATGTGAAAGAACCTGTGAAAAGGTGAGAAGAATCTACTGGGAGAGAATAAAGGGTAGCATGAGAAGATTTAGGAAGTGTGGAGATATTCTGGGAAAAGTGAAGAGGTGGAGAGAATCATGGAAAAGAGGTGGAGTGAATCATGGAGAAATCAGTGGGATTTGATGCTTGATGTAAACTCTATAAATTGAGGCATAGCCCTAATGAGAATTTGCTGGTTTTTGAGTATCCATGCCTACATTAGTCTATTTGTTAATTACCCACTAATTATGTCTTAATTATTTACTAATCACTTTATTAATGATGTTGATTCTAGTGTTTGATCCACCATAGCTCATCACAATGCCCTAATTTCAACATGTACATCATAGCATGTCTCCATCGCAATATCGCCTTTTTATGCATACACGATTGAGACAGTGACTTTTGGAGCCAAGACGCTCTATGTATATATCAAAAACTTTTGGTAATAAATGATGTTTTGTAAAAGATTCCAAATTGTTTTTGTGGTTGTGAATATTGGTTAACAAAATTATCAGAGTGAATCTTGTTTTCAAGAATTATGATGGAATATTTATTTGTTTAAGAAATAAATCTTAAAAATTAAATAGTCATAAATCTGTTTGTGACAAAGTTAAGTTGACAAAAATATTGTTTTGTCAGAATCATGAGGCGCATGGCCCGCACTAGGCAGCTGGATCCTCTTACCGATGATGAAGAGTTAGATCCAGACATTCGTAAAACCCTGCACCGATCCCATTTTGGTCCCTTCAAGGGTGAAGGGGAACGGTTAGGAGAAGTAGTGGAAAAATGGATCGAGGCAATGGAAGAGTATTTTGATGTAGCCGGCTATAACGAGAGAAGCAAGATGGCTCTCGCCAGATTGAAAATTGTGGAGATGGCCAGGGTCGCATGGAGACCACTATGAGGAGAGAACAACCACCTAGCACCACAACCCAGCACAAACACCAAATGAAGGTACCAATCCACTTAGCCGATGTCCTCAGATCTTTAGCTAACAGAAGAGCGGATATCTATGCACAAGTCCTCAAATAGTATAACTGACTCTACCAGCCATCCTCTCAGGTCATCTCTCATCTCCCACAGCCTTGATCTTTGCTTAGAATCCTTCAGCTAACTTAAGTTGACCACCAACTAACCAAAAACTCTGCGTGACAAAAACTGATCTACTTCTGACTATACTCAGAGTCAATTTTTGGCTTCTGACCCTAGTCATAAATGAGTCCTCTCCAAGCTCTCCTAAAATCCTCCAACATCAGCTAACCTTAGCTCCACAACCCTAGAACCTCACTGAACTAATCAGTCGCTCTCTACTGACTCTCAACTAACCTTCTGCTTACACGTGCTTGCCTGAACTAGGCAAAAATGGATGCAACGAACTGAGACAAACCCGAGTGACTCAACTGGATTATAATTCCTCTCTTCTGTGTGTGTTGATGCTTCTAGATCCTCAAAACACTCAAACCAAACGTGGATTTAGCACTATGGACACCCAGCTAACTCACATATGACTTTGAAACACGTAGTCCACTAAACAGTTTGTCTCACTACTTTGACTTTAAGACCTGAATCACAAACACTTCCCTCTAGTTTAGATAAACCAAACCAAGCACCCTACACCTTCATCTAACTTCATTTGATGCATAGCTGACCTGAATTGACTCTATACCTTCTCAACTATCACTAACTGAGTCAACACTAACTTAGAACCAACATCCCAGACATCAAACTGGCACTCCCCAGTGCTCCTTCTCCATATTCAACATCCCAGACATCAAACTGGCACTCCCTAGTGCTCCTTCTCCATATTCAACTCAATCAAAACAACACATATACCATAACTAAAACATCAAATACAAACACATTGCATCCATTCATAGCTAAGACAAGCCGAATTCACAGACTTCATCAACTAGATAAAAACATATTAGGGTCTCAACATCCATTAGACCTGGGCTTAAATAGAAATAGAGAAAGCATCAAGAACAAGGGGAATCCACCAGAACCATCAACAAAGGGCTTTGTAGCCACATTTGCAACCTTCCACCATCAACCATAGCAGGGAATTGTTGAGAAAATTCTTGGGCTGGTCCAAGTTCAAACAGAGGTGAAACCTCAGAGATCCTAGGAAACTAATCATCCTACAAGATCCTCTGCCACTCTTGCACCCTCTTCTTAGAACAAATCCAAAAATGGATCCAACACTATGGACACCAAGCTAACTCACATTTGACTCTGAAACATTCCGCCCACTAAACAGTCTATCTGAATATTGACGGTTGACAGCCCTATGACTTTTTCTTCTAACAACCTTTGGTCTAGATTTGTTTTATCATCTGATCCATTTAATACCCTATCACATAAGTATCCAAGAATACCTTCCCGCCGCTTCTCAATTCAGTAACGTCACTTTCCTCTTCAATGGGGTTTCTTCCAACATACTTACATTACCAATTTGACCTTGGGGTGGCTTCTGTCGTGGCACTTGATTCTTTGTGACTTCATCCCAATAATTAATAGCCCTATTGACCTCTTGTCTCTACGCCCAATAGCCCTATTGACCTCTTGTCTCTACGCCCCCAATAATTAATAGCCCTATTGACCTCTTGTCTCTACGCCCCCCCAAACAAATTCCTACCTCTTCTTCACAAAACAAAACATTTTTCTCGCAATGATCTTCAATCACAAAAAATCAACCAGCAAAAAATCATCCGACAAGCTACCACCAAGCTTTCTCACCAAAATGTCCCCCGTCAAGCCTTTTCTTATTCTTTCATCCTCCTCTCTCATCTCATTCCAATGCATCTCTCTTCCCATATCTCAAGCATGCAAGAGTTCTTCCTTCAGTTAGCCAAGCTGACAATTCCATAATACTAAGTGGCCATGCAACAACGTCTTATTCCTAAGGTTTCAAACCATACTATAGGGGTTATTATCTTCCTGGGGTTTGGGGTAGGCACATCTTTTGAGCTTATTCCTTGAGCATGAAAAAATGTATCACCAGCTCACCTACTTAGTGTGTTCTCATTAAGGTTGGCTTGTACATAGTACTCTAGTACTTATGTTGGTTTACACATATCTGTTTATAGACCTCCTTGAGAAGAAGAAGAAGGCAGAAAATTTTAGCTTCTATCTTTGTGAGTGTCATCTCCATTGGTGTGTGATTTCCTCTCTCTTTGACTTTCTCTCTCTCACTCTCTCTCTCTCTCTCTCCTTACCCTATCTTATCATGGTATCAAAGCCTCATCTAGGATAGGGAGCTAAGTACGAAGCTATCAAGCTAGAGGGAGCATAACATGGGTAAGACCACCATCATCTCTTCCCTCTCTTATTTTTGTGTGACATCCCTTGGGTAGCTCTGGGAGCTACACAAGTGCTATAGAGTACATTAAGTTCTCCTTTATGATGAAGTAAGTGACTCACTTTGGCTAGATGTATATGTAGTACACAGATATTAATGAGGCCACATTTTCATTTTGGGCACGTTTTGAGTCTCATTGAACTAATGTATGGTGTTTACAAGAACTACTAGTTGGAAGTGATGGTTTGGAATTATGTGAGTCCTCCAAACTCTTATTTTTGAAGTCGAACAATGTGTTTTGAGTGTGCAAACACAATGTGCACATGTTCTATGTTTTATGGGTGCAATTGGGTGTATGTACATGTACTCTAGTCATGTGGTGTGATAAAGAGATTGTGTAAAAGCACTGTTGCAAGGTTCACATGTAGTTTTGTTGTGCTAAAACTTAGTAGGTATCTAGTTATTTGCAAGAAAAGATGTTTAAACTCATGCATAAGCCTTTGCATAGGATTTAAGCTTTATGCATAAGCTATAGAGCGGTTCTCTCTACCATGCAATATAGTGCTCATAGAGTACTACTGATCAACAAATGTGTTAAGAAACACAGTGTCAATCCGAGGACTCGACCCGATTAGTGCATGAAGGCTTATCCCATGAGGGAGAGTTCACATACACAAACCACCACTTGACGATTCAACCATTCAGCACCTCAATCAATCTCTCAATCCCTTAAATCCACTACACTAATCAAGACAACAACTTACAAGCAATGCATAGCAATCTCTTAATCCCATTTAAACATTGATTAAATCTTAGCTTTCCCTAATGCCTGCAAATCCATAAGCGTGCATCTACTAACCCACAAGCTTAAGCAAGCAGAGAATGTAACATTCACAAACCCACAAGCTCATCGAGAGAGTCTATCCATGAATAACTCATTGCCAAAGAAGTGGGCAAGAGCTTGCATCAATGGAGACTACACACACACACTACAAGCATGCAGCATACACAAGAGAAAGAAAGAAGCATTCAACTAATCATAGATTAATCTACTTCAATGATGCTAAAACAGATTAAGAGAATGAAGTGGAGCTATACTCATTGGAGCTTCATGCTCATTAGAGTACAATAGAGAGAGAGTTAGAGAGCTGCCATAGCTTGAGAGCTCAAGAGCTTCACTCAATGAAGTGGAGCTATACTCATTGGAGCTTCATGCTCATTAGAGTACAATAGAGAGAGAGTTAGAGAGCTGCCATAGCTTGAGAGCTCAAGAGCTTCACTCAATAGCTTATGAGAATGGCAAAAAACGTCCACCTTCTTTAGCTAACCTTCTTTTGTAGAGATGTCACTAACCCTAACCCTGGCCTCTTTCACACATGGGCGGACAACCCCACAAGTGTGCCTTGCTTAATACACTTAGAACTCTCATTTAGAACCCAGATTGGCCTAAAACGATTTACATTGCACTTCGACACAAAAATATGGAAAAACTATGTGCGTCTTTATGTTCCCATGGCTACAATCCCGCTCTCTCGCATTAATTGCTTCCGGCCTCCTTCCATAATCCGTGTTCCCGTGGAACATTCCCCCTTCCTAAATCGCACACATCCTCGGGCGCGGTAGAAACAAAAGCTACAAAAAACAATGGAAGACAAGTAAAGCCTTTTATTGAAAAAAAAACCAGCAATGATAATCTCACACGTGAGCATGCAAGTGAAAGGCCGATTAGAGTTTTAAAGAGTGCTAAAAGAAGTGAGTAAAAACTAGTCAAAGTGAGACTAAGTGGTAGATAGGTTATGACTGCAGTCTCAATGTCCTACAAGTATTTAAGTTATTCCTAAGTGGCAACCCTACTCCTAAATATGAGCAATGGTGATTGAACCTTTTTTCTTTCTTTCTTTCTTTTTTTCTCTTCTTCTTCTTTTTTTTTTTGTGTGTGTGTGTGTGTGTGTTAAAGATGAATAAAGAGGAAGGTTCCATCCCAATGAGACCCAAGCAATGGCCAAGAGACCTCCGCCAAGAGAATCTAAAGGCCGCTAAGTATCCAGGGATTTAATATTCACGTGATCACAAGATTTTTTGTGATAATAACACATGTGAACAAGTTATTCACATGTTCTCATGTTACCGTTCACAAAATAACAGGTCACTTGCCATTTGGGAACCCCTTAAAAGCTTGGCTACACATGGGAATAAGCTATTCACATGTTCTCATGTTACCATATTCACATAATAGCAGGTCAGTGGCCACCTAAGAAGATTTTTTATGCCCGGCAAAGATAATTTTTTTAGGCCCTTGTGAAAGCTTTGTGAATATAACATGTGATCACAAGATTTTTTGTGTTATTAACATATGTTATTAACATGTTCACAGGTTTTCGTTTACGTCAGTTTTCGTTTACGTCAGTGAAATCCCTGTAAGTATCTCAAGGGCGACAGACCCTTTTCTTTCTTTTTGACATAAGGAGTACCCCATGAAGATGAAGGCATCAGTCTCGAGGGCCCATAATGTACCCCAGAGTCCTACCAACATCTATCAAGGTGATATAGTCCTTGAAGGTCTTCTTCTTAATCTTTTAGACGTCAGTGTTCACCCCATGGAAACCAAGGCATTGACCCGAAGGTGCTAAGACAACCCAAGGTCCTACCAAGCATTCCACATGGCTGTAGACACGTCATGTCTCAATTCACTTGTATGTATTTTTTAGGGCATGATTTTCATAAATTTTTTATTAATCGTAGCACCTAGCCCATACCTAAGAGGTAGCTACCACTAGGGATAACTACTAGACTTAGAGAGCATAAGAACTTGGCATACTCCGTTGGCATATATCTTACACCATCTTCAAATAGAAATACCTTCTACTAAGTCCTCTAAGAATCTAGAAATCACTCACCACATGGTAACAACTAATTTAAAACTTAAACCAGCCAACTGTGTGTGAATATGCAAACAATATATGCAAAAGTGAAAAGCACATAAAGAACAAAAGATTATGATTTGAATACACCTATTTTGTAGTGCTCATTGATGTTGTGCAGATTGCTTCTCTTTGCTCTTTGTAGGCATTGCATGTCTCCCCCCTTCCTAATTTGTGTGCACGGTAGGTGGACTATTGGGGCATGTTTGTATGCTCTTGTTTAGCTAAGATCTCTATAAAATGTCTGATTAACAAACAAGAAAAGAAAAGAAAAAATAAAATTTGTTATTGGTGCCAATCACCGAATATAGCCGAGGGGAAAAACCCAGTGGGAGAAAAGTGCCCTGGCTTGTTGATCTTATTGTGGAGTCGATGAGCTTACCCTTGCACTGGTGGTGGATCCGTGTCCACTTCTGCTGGAAAGATGGTATCAATCACTTGAGGATGCAAGGACAACCCTATACAAAAGCCGGCCTCTGGAGAAGGTGGTAGAGGAAGGAGTGCTTCCTCTCGCTAAAATATGGCATTAGTTCTATGGGAAGGTTAAGCAGACAATTCCGATTTTGGAATTGCTCAATATAGCAAGTGAGGGTTCGTGTGAAGATCAAACAGTCTGAATTAGCTGTGTCATGTGCAATAAGAAAGATGCAGGCTGAACGGAGACGATCAATATATGTCTCCTCACAGGGAAGGCAGAATCATGCTGAATGGCTAAGACAACGACAAAGACAGGGCAGAGTGTGGAAGAAAATTGATCATTGAAATACATATTATAAAACAATGATGTAATTGTAAAAGATTTTAAAAGAACAAGAGCTTTCATCTATGTCCCATATTTTCAATATATATACATTTCATAGTTTTTAATGGTAAGCAAGAAGAGTATTGAGAAATATGAAGAAACTTCTTAGCAACTGGAACAATCATCTGTTAATCTGGAGCAGAGACTTCCCCCAGCGGAGCCCTTTTTGATGAAGTTTCTACATCATCTTCTTCATCCTCTATCAATGGCACAAAACACGGACCTTTGGCCTTGCTGTTCTAAGAAGATGCTTTTTCCCCCAATCACTCAACAGATTAGGATCTGTGATTCAACATGCCAAGCCGTAAGTAGCATATGTTAAATAATATTTACATCTCAACGAATATACTGCAGGTCCCTCTCCAAAAATTTGAACAGCTGCTTGCTGCTCCAGAAGTATTGCCTTGTTTGCATTCAGCCTTAAGTGATAGCCACCTAAATACCTGGATAGAGTCTTTATCGCCATCAGAGGAAAACTTGCATTGTCCTTGGAGAAGCTACGTGAAATATCACAATTTGAGGGAATTTTAGGCGATGTATATATGTTCCTAGTGTCGAATCGTGGCCCAATCCCGCCATACGCTTGCCTGAAGCACGTTTGAGGAATGTGTCTTCATATATTTCCAACTGAAAAAATAAAGGAGCATTAGCCAGAAACAACATCACCAAACATTTCAGGACAAAGTTGATAAAGCCAAATCCGCAACAAAAGTACGAAAACACAACAAAAAAAACTAACCTCTTGGTTCTCATCTGCTTCAAGCAAGGCGTCTTGCCATAAATTAGTGCTCGAACTAGGAACGGTTTTCGCTGTCTTACTTGGCACATCCCTAAACCCTCCCATGTTAGTAATATTCAGTCTTTCCCTTGCTTCTTGTAGCTCTTCCTCTGTGGCATCTTTTCCTTCATATTTAAGGGCATCAGCATAGATCATCTTTAGTGTTGCTGCAGCAGATAGGAACTCGGTGTCTTTCACATGGCTATCCACTAGTAAGTACTTATCTATCCCATCATCATCTACAAAATTGTCATCGACCTCAAGATTTTGGGCTATGAAAGCTATGCAATGGTCCTCCCTTAAGTTAAATACATGTTGTATATCTGTCAGCAATATATACTCTGAATCTTCAACATTGAACTCCTCAATCACATGAGGAGTGTCCTCCTCTTCAGCAACATCCTCAACGGTGGGACTAGCCTGACGAGAAACCGTGTCTTCACTTTCATTTGTTGCATGCGGCTCTGTACATTCTTCATCTGTTAATTGCACGTTCATGTGCAAGAAGCATAAGAAGGCATAAGAGTATTCCATCAAGCGGCATTTTCTTTTGTGAAAAGGGCATAGCAAAGCTCTCTTCTTATCACATGGTACCTTGTGCCAATCCCTATTTAACCTCTGCTTCTTCTCCGGCGACACCTTGAGATTAAAATGAATGTGATGTTTTCCATCAATCATCATTGGTTCTTCATTTGTGAGCTCATCAAACTCTTGCTTTGCCTCTTCAAAGTATCCGAGATGGCTAGAAAATGTATCCTCCAAAGAAAAATCGCAATTGAACATCAACGAAATTGCAGGGTGCAAATCATGACGTCGACATTTGTAGAGGAAGTCATACAACAGAGTTGCAGGTGTTTCTTTAATCTCTTCGTCCACATCAACCTCGACTTGAACTTGCGCCATGGCTGAATTCAAGGGTGTAGATAAGACATGGAAAATATAAGTTCAAGCAATGAATCAAGAGACAGTTGGTCTTAAACAACAAATCTCTGTGTGGTGTGAATGGATTCAACATAACGCGAGAGGAGATGCCAGAGGAATCCAGGTATTCCTCCTCGCGTTGTAGTGAATCTATTTTCCCTAACGCAAATAAAATTGCAGCTTAGTCAAGGACCTCTTCTCGCGTTATGGTGAATCGATTCACCATAATGCGAGGAGGAATATTGTGCTTCCTATGGGACCTTCGCTCACGTTATGGTGAATTGATTCACCGCAACATGATGACTTTTTCATCCTTTGGCGCCGCCTCTTACGTTATGGTGAATTACAAATAAAGATACTTCTCAAGTACCCATACTGAGAGAGGAGGTGTCAAACAAATTAAAATAGTCTTCTTCGCAGTCAATTCACCATAAGGCGAGGAGTCATAGGTTTTCAATTCACCTTAACACAATGAAAAGACAAAGCAAGGAGTTCTGCACGAATGAAACCAAAAGAACGAAATAACAAAAGAAGAAGGAAGCACAAAAGAGATAAAAATACCAGGAAAACGAATTGTATACAAACGTCGCAGGAGATGGAGATGAAGGAGTTTGTCGTTATCTTTGATGGAGATGAAGGAGGTTGGAGGTTTGTCTTTGACGTTAGGAGGATGAAGGAGGATGATTGATGAAGGAGGGTTGGAGGAGATAGTCGTTGATGGAGATGAAGGCCGTTGGTGGGGAGATAAATGAGAATACGAACTCCAAGAGGCAATAAATGTGATGGGTATCCTAGAGAAGCAATTAAAAACCGTTTTTAATGCTATGCGCCACGTTTTCACCCGCCATTCCATGAATGCCACGTGGCAGACCGCCATGTACCTAACACGTGTACACGCTATAATGACTAATCAAAGAAAGAGAGGTAATTAAAAACTCTTTTTAATGCTATGCGACACGTCAGCGTCGCCTAGTCGCCTTGGCAGCCCGCCAGCACGTGTGTTTGCTCTAAAGACTAATCAAAGCCGTTAATCACGCCACCTTTTCGTCCTCTTATCGATTTTGCCTTGTCCGTCCTCCTACTTGCCTCCAGGTGACTTCCGACTACCCCCACAGTACTGAACCAATATTCCACCTCCTGCACGACAGTCTCCATCCATATGCAAGAAATATGAGTTTTTGTATATAACTTGATTGTTTTGTAAGTTTCTTATATATTGCTTGTTTGTTTTGTTTTTTCTTTGACTCTTTACCTTCTGCCATGGTGATTCGATTCACCTTAAAGCACACGACGGGCCATTAGAATCTCAATACGGCTCCATGTGTTATGGTGAATTGAATCACCAAAATGCAAGATGGAATGGTAAGAGATTCGCGATAATCCTCCTCCTGTTGTAGTAAATCAATTCACTATAACGCGAGGAGGATTGTTTTGCTTTGGCTGGCTCTTAGTCTCGCGTTATGGTGAATCAATTCACTATAATGCAAGATCAAAGGGTAAACGATCCACGATAATCCACCTCTTATTGGTGTCAATTAATTCACCTCCTACACGATAGTCTCCATCCATTCCCACTCATAAAATGTGATGGACGTGTATTACTTGATTGTTTTGTGAGTTTCTTGTATATTCCATGATTGTTTTGTTTTTCCTTCGACTGTTTGCCCTCTGCCATTGTTTTCTCTTCGACTGTTTGCCCTCTGCCATGGTGATTCGATTCACCTTAAAGCAGACGACGATCCATTATAATCTCAATACGGCTCTATGTGTTATGGTGAATCGAATCACCAAAACGCAAGATGGAATGGTAAGAGATTCTCGATAATCCTCCTCCCGTTGTAGTAAATCAATTCACTATAACGCGAGGAGGATTGTTTTGCTTTGAGTGGCTCTTAGTCTCGCGTTATGGTGAATCAAATCACTATAACGCAAGATCAAAGCTCAAAGGATGCACGATAATCCACCTCTTATGGTGTCAATTAATTCACCATAATGCGAGGAGGATTATTGTGTTTCGGTGGGCCTTCATCTCGCGTTATGATGAATGGATTCACCATAACGCGAGGAAGTGCATATTGCTTTCTTGGCCACCCTCTCTCGCTTTATGGTGAATTGTTAATCGTGTACTACTTAATAGCTAAGTTTTCTGCTCTTTCTTGCGTTTTCAGATGGCTCGTGTAAGGCATACAGCTAGACCCATTGACAATGCAGGTCCCTCATCTACTGGGAAGAAGATGGACACTCTGAAAGCCTCAAGATCAAGGAAATCAAGCAGTCCCTCCCGATTATCCAAAATGCAATCTACACTAAGGCGTTTCGCAAAGCATTCGTCAGCTCTACGAGAAATCATAAAATTTATGAAGCACCCGATTGCTGCTATCCCAAGATTGCCTTTCCAGAGGCTTGCCAGGAGAAGTTGTGAGCAAAATGGAATTTTGTTTAGGTGGAAGGCATCGGCCCTGTTTTGCTTGCAGGAGGCCACAGAAGATTGGATGATTGAATTTTTTTTGGATAGTTACGTTCTTGCTGCCCACGCACACAAGGTGACAGTGATGAACAAAGATTTTTTCAGCCTAGTAGCCCTTCGTTTCAGATATGATAAGTTACTTAGACCAGTTACATTTACTGATGCACGAATGGTGTAAATTTTGGATGTCCGTCCTGTACAAAAAGTGAGAATTAAAGAGGTGACCGAGGGGGGTCCAGATCATGAACATCAGACTCGAGCAAATTATCTGACAAGCGCTCAAAGGGAACATCAAGCGGCAATGCTTGCATTGCAAACCAAAAGAGAAAATGTTCGCGCACTCCACGCTATGAATCGGGAGGCGCTTCAATTTTTGTTGCCGGAGTTCTATGTACCCTTTAATATAAGAGGGTAAAGATGCTATTTCTCGATTCATGCAGAGGAGATAAACATTTTGTTTGATCCTAAAACTGAAGTCAACGACAAAGTGCTCAGATGTGTTTTAAGGTATACTCTTTTCTCTGTCCTCCCACAATTTTTCATTCTTGGCTCTTAAAGTTTATGCCTCACTCTTGATATGTTTCCTTGTGAAGTTTTGTTATTTCGCAATTGCCCGAGGACGTACAGCAAGGAGTTTTCCAGATTGATTCGCTGGTCTCAACACTGTTGCTAGTAGAGTCAGTTCCGTACCTCGATGTGATGAACTGGTTTCGGGAGGTCCAGCTGGACGATGCTCGAGTATTTTTTTTAGCATATCATGAAAAGTGAGTTTGTCTCTCTATCTCTCTTGCATGATGTTTATAATACGAATCACCATACACGAGTTATGTAGTGCTTCCTTTGGATTGAAACTAATAGAAATCTATTTGGATGTGATGCAATTCCCATTGGAGTCTTATACTAGTCGATGTGCAAGACAATGTCATTTACCTTGCAAATTCGACATCTGGTGTCCATGGCAATGTTTTGCTGTAAGTTAAAATCATTATGATACATATTATTGTTTGAGTTAGAAGTCCGGATTGATCAGGATAATGATTGGTCTTTGTTTACAGTGGTGTCAGGAAACTAATGGCAGCTTATGAGAGCCTTAGCATGGACATTGACACCCTGGATCGATCGACCATTCGAAGGGTTAGTGTCCCCAAACAAGAAGATGGCTACAGCTGTGGGTGGAGGGTTGCACTTAATGCATTGTTGCTGCTACGCGGAGCATTTTTCAGCTCCCTTCAGAGGATGTAAGCATTTTTAAGCTCCCATACGCATGCGTACTCTTGTTTATCTTCTTGTATATTGTCATGTTGATCTTATTTATACCTTGATGAATTGTGATGGCAGTTTTCATCAATATCTCGCTACGTGGACCTAGACGTCCAAACGTTTAGGGAGGAAATGATTGTGAAATTGATCGAGGTCGCTGAAGTTATGCCTCCAGACGGCCCAGTGGACTTCATCCCGCCCAATCCACGAGGGGGGATAGGCCCCCCTGAGCCTCTTACATGGGCTCCGTATTTGGGAGAAGAGCCATGGCTCCATCCTGAAGCCGATACCTATGGGTTCCAGTAATAAATAGTTTTTTCCTTCTTCCAACAAATGTACGTTTGTAAATATGCAGCTAGACATGTACATTTATATTTTTTAGCACATATTTGATGTTCATGGAGAGAGAACATCAATTGTAAATGCACTTTTAATTTGAAAATCAGAGGATCAAATTTGCTACTGTGTTCCTTCACTGTTTGTTTTCTTACTTTAAGCCTTTTTTGTGTACATAAAAAATTCGATTGGGAAATTTTTGCCTTCATTACATTGTTTTAAACAATAAAGCATTACAAAAGCAATGTTCTAAATAGATAAGTTTATTGCATATGAAAAATACATTGTCACCGTATACATGGTCACATCATATATCTTCTAGTGCCTCCAATTCATGTGGGGCTGCAACATCTTTACAAATGATCTGATGCTCTCTTCTTTTACTTAGCTTACGACCATCGAGCTTGAAGCAAAATTGATCTGGAGGATTCTGAATAGCTACTTCTAATTCCTTCCTAACATATTCGAGAGTCCAATTCTCTTCCACTTCCAATGTCAATGATGGGTGACCCTGTCGAGTCATAACTATATCTATCAAAGCAAGAATGGCTGCCATCTCTTGTATCTTGATCCATGCTTTCCCAGTTGTTGTTGATCCATCACCACCTTCTATAAGTAAATGAAATGCACAGATGCTGCCTGGCAATATAGTAGCAATGTCGGAGGTGTTTAATCGACATTCGATCAAATCATCTCCCCTTGATGATTTCACTCTCCAACCTTTGTCAAAGAAATGATCAAGCCAGGCTTCATCTATATCTTTGCACACAAAAGTTGTTCTAGTTTTTCTCAATTGTTTACAATCAGAAAATAAATCAACAAAGCATGCAATTGGAACAAACAAACTTAAGTGGACATTTCTTGCACCAATGCTAGGCTTCATAGCACATTTAATATCATTGAACATTTTGGTCCTGTATGACTCTATCACTTCTGTATCAAGCAATGGCCACTCAGGACTATCAAGTGCGGGCAACGGAATACGTTCCAACTTTCCATGTCGACTCGATTGAGTGGGCAAGGTATAAAATGAGTCATAGAAATAAGTTCTACTTCTTGCGAGATCACTTGGTGCACGACCTTCATATTGAAGTTCCCCCACCTCACCATGTACGACATTCAAGAATCCCGTCAAGCATTGGGCAGGCTTCCACTCCTGAAGACTGGATGGGTACAAATCTGTGCAAGGCAAAAAAAATGTATATCAATCACCTTATTTGTAACATTGAAATACAAAACACAAGCACTTACAATGTGGTCTGTGTCTTGGAAGTCCTTCCAATGGTCCCACGTTGATCTCTTTTTGCATGAATACATGCTGGATCAACACTTCTTTGACAGTTTTCCCTCCTAGTGCCATCTTAAAGTCAAGGATCCTTCCTTTCCAATGTTTGGCCAAGTCTTCAGATGCCTTTCCCTTCACTCGGTAGTGGCCACATTTTCCTGGCTGCATAGTGACCCAAGAGTACTTCCTGTATACTTGGGGAATCCATTCTTCGTTCTCGTCTTTTATGTTATACAACACAACAGATGAGATACTGCTCCTTGCTCGTTTCAGTCCACTTTCGGGTGCCATGAGAGATTAACAGACGTATGAGAAAGAAGAAGTAGCAGAAAGTGGATGACTGAGCTAACCACTTTTGTGGATCAAGGAGGGAAGAAGAAATGAGGGACTGTGTGTTCTTTTGGGCACCAAAGATGTTTCGAGATTTAAAAGTGGAACCAAGTTGAGGGAATAACCAGGAGAATGTGTATCTATCTATTCCAAGCATTCAAGTTTCATTAGTTCTAGGGGTGGTGGAAAGAATTTTTTAGTGCTCCACGTCTAACACAGGAATGTGGAAAACATTCTTTTATTGTGTTAGGTGCTGACAAAAAAACGGTTTTAAATATTTTAAGATAAGGTGATGGTTTTTTTTAATATTTCATGAAGATAAGAGTTTCTCCACGTTTTAGGTGGGTTTGTATAGAGGTCCCACCACTGGTGAATATCGTTCGTAGATTTCATGTCACTCAATCTATGTGTCTATTATTATATTATTATTGAAACAACCCTCTTTTGAGTCCAGAATTTTCCTAATGCGCTGCGAAGTTTCTTGAAGACGAAACCTGTGTGCTCACAAAGATGCTTGACGAAGACGAAACCTGTGTGCTCATACAAAGAACCTGTTTGCTTATTCAAGGAACCTGTTTTGCTGTTACAGATGCAGTTTGCCTGAACTGTCATAACTTTTGACTCACAACTCCGTTTGACAAACTTTTTTGATAGGATTCACCAGCACAATACAATCTACGCACTTAAGAACGCAATTAAGAAACAACTCTAATTACAACAAGTTAAGCTATAAAATCATGTAGACAACACATAATCAAAGAACAATCTTGTAAGACATCAAATTATAATCATGAATTTAACAAGAAGACATAGATGCTTCCCTTATAGATGCTCTGATACCATGTTGAAATGTAGAGAGAAAGAGACGAGACAAGAGACACATCATGTACGCTCCCAAAGACTGATTCATATTGAGGACAAGATACATATATATAGGTGAGACCAAGTTAGGTAGAGTGAGCCATATATAGAGCTCCAACATTTCCATCATTCATGCAATCCCTTTCTTCATTCATGCAATCACTTATTTCCATGAAAGGAAAGGAAAAGAGAGGAGAAAGGAGAGGAGAAAAAAGTGGGGATAAAAGAGAGGAGAAAGGAGAGGAAAAGAGAGGAGAAAAAAAGACAGAAAAAAAAGAGAGGAGAAAAGAGAGGAAAGGAAAAAAAAGATAGAAAAAATACAGCGTCTATCTTCGCGTATAACAGCGCGTCTATAGACGCGGCTATTTGTTTCCAACACAGAGTAGACGCGTCTATAGACACGCTCTTAGACGCGTTTTTAGACGCGTCTCAGATGCGTCTATAGATGCGCTCTGACAGACATGCTATTCTAAAAACTCGAAAAGTACATGCGCCCGACGTGCCGACACAAAAGCACAACAGTTGTACCAAAAACATTCGTTTCAAAGAGAGCAAAGGACGATTCCAAAGATAGCAACTTTCAAGAAGATCAAACCCTAAAGAGACTTACCTTGGATAGAGGTATGGAAGCTTCTTGTCCTTCTTCCTTGTTCACCCTTTGCTTCTCTTCCTTCTCTTCCTTGTTCACCCTCTTCTCTTGTGTGCTTGGAGATGATTGTGTAAGCATGGAGATAAGTGTGGGTGCTTGAAGATAAGTGTGGATGCTAGGCTATGGATCTGTTAATAGCAAAGCAAGCCCGTTAAAAGTATATGAAGAAAAGCAAGCGCTCTAAAAGTAGGTTTGAAAATGAAAATTGCGTCTATAGGCACGTCTAATGTCGCATCTAATATCGCATCTAAAACTGCGTCTGTTGTGTGTAGTGCACGTGTATATACGCGTCTAAATGAGCGTTTAATTGTGCGTTTATAGCACGGTTTAGACACGCCTATAGACGCGCACCAACAGAATAGACGGGGTATTAGATGCGTTACAGAGTTTTTAGATTAAATAGTTGATACAAGAGCAAATTTTTTGGGTTGTTTATTTGTAGGATGTCTTCATCTTCAACAAGTAGCTCCAGTGAGGATGAATCCCTCCGTATCCACCATCGCGAAATGTGGTTGGAGCAAAAAATCAAATGTATGTGTGATCGATGTCGAGGAAACATGTATCGTGTGCACGCAGGATTACACTCAATCACATCTCAATGTATGGAGAATGGGATGCGACCGTAAAAAGAGTTAAGGTTGATTAAGATACCTATGGGTGTTTACATGTTTAAGTTATGATCCCGTTTTAATTTGATACAGGATGCAGTGCCACACCCGCATATGTTGCCCTATGCTCGTCTCGTGAGGAGGCAAAGCGTCAGCGATATGAGGTGGGATCTTCAGGAGGGACCGTTATGGATGCATGGAGTGATGGTGATAGTAGCCCTCCGCCATTACCTCATGAAGCCATGGAGGAGGAGGTGTTTTGATGATATGGTGCGGGATTTATGTCCATCAATCTGAAGGGAGGGATGATAGCACGGAGCAGGACAATCTTTTTACCGCATCATCGACTCCACTGTTTGAGGGGTGCACATTCTCTATTCTACGTGCCTCCCTTGAGTTACTAAACTTGCAAACCATCTATGGATGGAGCAATGCAAGTTTGAATGCATTACACAAGTAAGCTTTAAAGCCTATTTTGCAAACATGGTGAATTATGCTAGTGGGTCAATTACTTGAATGCTTTTCCTCATTTATGGTCTTCACGTGCAGGCTATTGTGTAAAATGCTTCCAAGGGAGAATAAATTACCGACCTCAAGAGATATGGCAAGGCAACATGTGACCTCTCTTGGAGGATTAGATTACAAGCGCATCCATGCATGCGTTAACGATTGCATTTTGTTTCGTGGACTAAATAAGGATGCAAGAGAGTGTCCTACTTGTGAAGAGGCAAGATATAGAGCAGATCTCAAAACTTTGGATGGTTCTGTGACATTTTTCCATAATCCCTCGCATCCAACATATGTTCAAGTGCAAATCCATTGCAGAGCTCATGTTATGGCATTCCTCCCATTCATCAACCGATAGAAAGTGGAGAACTCCCGCAGACACTCTTGCGTGGAAGCATATTGAAGACACATGGCCAAGCTTCAAGGAAGAACCTAGGAGCTTGAGACTTGGATTGGGTATGGATGGTGTGAACCCATTTAGTCTCAAAAGCACCTCTTACAGTGTATGGCCAGTGATATTGGTGAATTATAATCTTCCACCCTCTATGGCGATTAAGAAAGGACATGTTATGTTATCCCTTCTAATTCCAGGGAAACATAAAGTCAAAAATCCTGATGTTTATTTGGAGCCTTTGATTGACGAGCTAGAGATACTTTGGAGAGGTATCGAGGTGCATGATGTGAGCAGGCCTCCCTCGTCACCCACGAGACTTCAACTGCAAAGCAATCTTGATGTGGACGATGCATGACTTCCCAGGCTATGGCGAGTGTTCAGGTAAGCATTGCACTTCTAATTATGAGTAGGCAAAGGATGTGGCACCCTAAACCCACCTTCAACTCTTAATTGCGTCTATTGTTCAGGTCTCACTACATCGGGTTACCATGCATGTCCTATTTGTGGTCCTTCGTTTGTTGCCTCACGGGCAGACGTATTGAATAAGGTCATCTATGAGAATCACCATCGATTTCTCCCACCTGATCATCCTAGATATGTTGCCTCTTGGAATGAAGTCCTCTCACAATCACTCACAGCGGGAGATTGGATGAGAATTTGGGACGGTTCCACGACTCCTCCACCACTTGGCATGAGCCGGTAAGGGTTTGTAACTATTGTGTGCTATATTGGCTGTAAAAAAAGATTGCCCGCTAACACCAACTTTTGTTTAGATACTTCATCTTTTATCGTTTACCATATTGGTCCCAACTCAAGATCAATCACTTACTTGATTCTATGCATATCTTCAAGAATGTGGCATCTACCATTTGGGAACATTTGAATGGGACACGAGATTCCGTAGGCATAAGGGAGGATCTACGTACCACACAGGGAGGATCTACGTACCACACAGGGAGGATGCAAGAAGCTTGGCCACAAGAGAGACCAAATAGGCGTGTTTTTTTACCTCTTGCACCGTGGAGGTTATCAAAGCTAGAGATGGTGGCGGCGAAGCGTGCTATTACTACAATTCGTACTCCCATTGGATGCATGAGGTGTTTGAAGGGGGCCTTTACAAAGAGCAAGAAAAGAGGTATAGAGCAATTATATGGCTTGAAATCTCATGATTGGCACAAGATGCTCCAAGTAAGTATTTTATGTGCATAATATCTTTTTCCTTTCAAATTTGTGAGTGTATTAGAAGCAACTAATCAACCATTCCTCGTGTGTTTAGTTCATACTACCTACGAGCATTTCTCGTAGTGCATCAAAGGACGTGAAAGATTGTATTTACAAGATGGGCAATCTTGTGAGGTACTTTACATGATACAAAATGTGATGCGTATCAATGCTATACAAGGTGTTCATATTACTAATATGGTGTACTTTTTCATTTCTAGGTATGTGAGCTCAAAGGAAATAGATCCCACCACGCTTGAGAATGCTCGAGTTATGTCAGTGGAGGTGGTTTGTTTAGTGGAGGAGACGTTTCCACGTTCTATTCTCACAAGCCAACTACATCTCATAGTGCATTTGGTGGATGATATTGCTATATGCGGTACTATACATGCACGATGGTTGTTCTTCCTCGAGCGCTTCATGAAGACCTTGAAGGGTTTCGTGAGACAAAATGCAAGACCCGAAGGTAGCATGGCTGAGGGTTGGTTGGTACAAGAGTCACTTGTATATATTTTTGAGTTTCTTGTTGATGTGGATAGCTCTCTCCCACGACTATGGAGAGATGATGAAGACCTAAGGATGACCTCTATTGTTCCTCAAGGGAAAGGACGCAACAAAGTAATAGACACAGAGTTTCTTGTTGATGTGGATAGCTCTCTCCCACGACTATGGAGAGATGATGAAGACCTAAGGATGACCTCTATTGTTCCTCAAGGGAAAGGACGCAACAAAGTAATAGACACAGAGTTGCTTAATAATATCAACCTCTTTTGCGTGCTTACTAGTGATGTGATGAAAAGATGGGTGACAAGATACGAGGATGCAAAGGCAAGAAGACAAGAAGAAAGGGCCCTCTTTCGTACACACCACAGATCTCGTGTGCCATACCCTCAGTATCTAAGAGCACTTCCAAAGGATATTCATGTGGATTGGCTACTTACGAAATGGAGAAAGCAGAGAAAGATGAGGGGATGCATAAATACTACTCTTTTAAAATAGAAACTACATGTCAAAATTACTTAGTAAATACTTACCTTTCTTGCATGCAAAAAAGAGGTAGAGTTGGATTAAAATAAGGAAGTGTTTAACACATGATTATACTATCTACGTATTCAAATTTGGGACATGCCATACACAATATATTTGTGGCACAAAATTTTGGCATTTTATATTTCTAATTTTTAGTAAGACCATATTTTTAACATTATGACTCATGGTATGATATTTCATTAGAAAAGATCAATGTTAAATTATATTGTGAAGTGGGTAACATTAGCAAATTTTAGAAAAACAAACAGCTACTTTTTTCTATATAAAAATGCTTGGAAGGTGAAAAAAGTGAGGAAATTTATTGTACAATCATTGGGTGATATCTTGACCTCTTTTAAATAAAAACTATTTTTTCAAAAAGAACATTAGAAAAAAAAACAAGGAAAATATAGGATATAGCTATTATTAGGCATGCATAGCTCTTATGCATACATTAGAGAGCTCTTAATGCATGTCTCTTATGCATACATTATAGAACTCTTAATGCATATGAGGCTCGGGAGGTACACTAGTAAGAAACCCTATGTATCATGTGCATTCAAGGGGCATTTAAAAAACCCCTTACGTCAATTTTTCATGAATAAAATGACCCCTTTTTCTTTATGGACTTAAGGGTTTTGTTTTCAAAATTGATTCAAAAAACCCCTTTTGTAAATGTATTTTTATAAATTTACCTTAAATTTTTAAATTAAAAAAACTCTTCATTTGAACTCACGTACTATGCTTACATATTTTTAGGCAAACCCCCCCGAGATAAGAGTGCTATTGCATGCATGAAGCTCTTACGCATGTATTAGGATAGTTGTCGATGCATTAACTTAGAGATCTCGATAATGCATGTATAAGAGCTTTAATGCATGTATTAAATCTATTAAGCATGTATATAGCTCTTATGCATGTATTAGATATATTTTAGGCATGAATTAAAGCTCTTTACAAACGTACTAAAATCTCTCTTATACAACCATAAGTATGTAAAAGAACTCTAATGCAAGTAGTAATAGCTTTATTACCTACATGAATTAGAGGTATATGCATGCCTAGAACTACACATGTATAAGGGCTCTTTTGCATTTGCATCAAAACCTCTATGTAGGCATTAAATGCATAAATATCTAATTAAGAATACTTTCAAGAACTTGAGGGTGTGGCATTAATATTAAAAATGTGGTGTTGCTTACCTCAAGATAAGATGAAGTGATAAGTAGAGTCATTTTAAGAACAAAGATTATGAAATAAAATTGAACTTACAAAAACAAAACAAGATAAATGAATAATATAGCTACTATGCATGTATATAGCTTTTATATCTCCTAAGCCTATGTGATTGAGTAGGAGCATACTTTTTAATATGATGAATTTGTGTAAGATCTAAAGGGCCTTTCTTGAAAGGCTATTTTGTGAGAAGAGGTGAAAAGTAGTATGATGCATAGCAGTGGTGATGTTATGGGCACATGATATCCACATGGATTGAAAAGAGAGAGTCACATAAAAGAACATGGATATAGACACTCACTTCTTGGGATATAAAACGGTGTACATGGCTCCACTTCTTTGTTATATGTTGCTAAATAGATTGACACTCCTATAGCATCTTCACCCTTCAACAGTGGCTTCAATGGTAAGTGACGTCATAAAACAAATCATCAATATAGCATCAAAATAAGAATCCATATATGCATCACAGCTTGAGTCTAAAAAAGCATCGATAAAAATGGCTATATAAACATCAATAAAAGCATCAAGCTTGTTTTCTATCCAAAAAATTCCCCCCCCCTAGTTGGTGTGATTTTGCAATAAGTTTAAGTGTTTTTAGTTCTCATAGCTCATCATTGACTCTCTTATCCTCAACTAGATCCATTGCCCCAAATACATCTATTTCTAGAAAGATCTCTCCATCCGCATCTTTGTTTATGGGTGGAGCCTTGTTTTGTTATGGGAGAAGAAGGTAGTTCATCCATATCGTCCTCATCTATTTTTGGCATTGGAGGTGGTTGTGTTGAAAGTGCAAGA
Organism: Cibotium barometz; assembly: GCF_041138505.1. Lineage (NCBI taxonomy): Eukaryota > Viridiplantae > Streptophyta > Polypodiopsida > Cyatheales > Cibotiaceae > Cibotium > Cibotium barometz. The sequence continues at coordinate 33,914,455 of NC_141068.1, forward strand.
ATGGTTTGCACGCATAATGGAGTACACACATGGTTTGTACTCATGATGATGGAGTACACACATGGTTGGTATTCATAATGGAGTACACACATAACTTCGCAAGAGGGAGACCTCACTATGAAAGACTGCGCTAGGCAAGAAGATGACCAAAATGGTAATATGTAAAAAGGGTACAATATCCTAGGGATGGTGCCTTTTATAGTTCCAAGGCTCCCATATGCCCTAAACAACACGTGTGTAAATTCCCCTAAGCCCCATGTGCAGGGTAAAAAATAAGACACCTTCAATAATGTGTAAGTGTAGATGAGTGGGCAAATATGTGCTCTATAAAAACATAGAAATTTATAAAATTGGGTGAATCTCTTGGAATTGTTATACAAAATTGTAGTGCCTAGTGTATTTTTGGCAAATCTATCTTCATTCCCTCTAGAAATTTGGATATAATTGGGCAAATAATCTTTTGAATTATTGGTATAAAATAGCCCAAAAGTTTTGGAGAACCCTAAAAAATAGCCATGGGGCTATAAATAGCATCAATATTTTTCCCTACCCATGTGCCTAGGCCCATCCCCCATATGTATGTGTTTATCCCTTCATTATAAACCATCCCCTTCTACAATGATTTTGTCCTTAAAATTAAAGGGTGGTAGCTCACACATATACAATGGAGATATACAAAACCCAAAAATCATGACATAAGTCACTGTTAAGGAAGACCCAAATACCATAACATGAGTAGCATGATCGCTAGGGTGAAATGGAAAGGTTGAGGGAATCCCGTTGTTGTTGATGATAAAGCTAAGCAATCTCCTACTTGATCAAAGGGAAAGTGTGAGAGACCACTATCGATGATGAAGGTAGCTGAATATCCCCAAGGCCAAATGAAAGATTTAGGAAGCTAATGTCAATGATGAGGCTAGGTATAATCCTCTTGGGCCAAATGGAAAAATGTAGTATGCATCATGGACCCTCTAATCCAATGTAGCAATAGATCTTGGGTCAAAATGTAATCTCACGTCCGGGGGATAGCTCATAATCCCATCCTCGCGACCATAACATGGAAGTGACATCCAGGGTATCCACCCAATGGAAACAAACCTCCTAGCTGGAATTTCAAATGGTTCATGTAGATCAAGGCCAAGGAACATCACTAGTGAATCTAAATGGTATGCCAGCAGGTAATCATCTACCATACATATCCCAAGTGGCATTTGATGCACCCAAAAATGAATAGTCTGGCTCCAAAGAATCTAGGGTCATGTAGACAATCATGAATTTAAAGAACAATAGAAAACAGGACAGAAAAACAACAAAGGCCTTGAAAATTGAGGTAGAGGCAGCTACATGTACAATGCTGTCAATAGTAAAAGGGGAAAAAATGACAATCAATAAGCTGAATGTCTCCCTTACAAAATCTAATGCTAACATGAGGAAAAGAAAAGACCAAATCGAGGCCATGATGAGAAAGGGGTACAGAGGAAGTGTAGACAAAGGACAAGATGCTAGAGGACTTCCAAGTTTGGGAAAAAAGGGCAAAGGAGGACCTTCAAAAGAGAATCTAAGAGGAAATGGAACAAAAAAGCATGGACATCTAGAAGGGGACTTGTCTAAAATGTATGCAAAATTTAATCAAGATGACTCAACAAGCAGGCATGTGCATCAAGGCCTTCTATTTGGAAAACAAAATTGCAAAATTCATGAACCAGCTAAGCACCTAAGGCATCAAGACAGGGCCAAAGCAGCTCCTAAGTAGGCACAACTGGGATAGGGAAGAGGCCCCTCCCTCCGATCCAAAGTAGTACGTGGAAGAAGTAGGAACTTGTGACTCCTAGAGTTGATAAAGGATGAAAAATCTCATTCAAACAACGACATTGCTAGTGCCCCTCACTACAATGGAGTCACCTAGAGATGAAGACAGGTAACAAGAAGGGAAGGACTACTAAGGAGGGGACCAGTAGGAAAACATAGGAAATGGGAAGCCATTAACTTAAGGAGGACTTGGAAGAGAGGAGAAAAAGAGGGGATAAGAGAGAGAAAAAGAGAGGAGAATAGAGGAAAAGAGAGGAAAAAAAAGAGAGGAGAATAGAGGAAAAGAGAGGAGAAAAAAAGAGAGAAAAAGAGAGGAGATAAGAGAGAAAAAGAGAGACGAAAAGAGAAGGAAAGAGAGGATAAAAGAGAGAAGGAAAAAGAGAGGAAATATAGAGTGCAATCCATTTTTTCAATCATGCTTTCCCTTTCCATCATTCATGCAATCCCCTTCTTCAATCATGCAATCCCTTTCCTGTTGAAATGTAGAGAGAAAGAGACGAGACAAGAGACACATCATGTACGCTCTCAAAGACTGATTCATAATTAATGGCCAAAAAGGTAATGAAAGCGTGGAGCTATATTGCGCTGCCAACGCTGCATTCTGGAAGCCTTACGAAGGTGGTGAGTCGGCGGCGTGTGCTGCAGAAAAGCGAAGGAGGTCGCCGCATTGCAGATGGGGGGCTCTAGGGCGAAGCTGCACACGCTGGTGATGCGCAGCAAGGTGGTAGCTGCAGGAAAGCGTGGAGCGCAGCTGTGGAACGCAGCTGGTCAAGGACTGACGGGTGGCGATGATTGTGGGGCCTTCCCAATGTGAGAGAGCTGGCGCAGCTGCTGGTGGCCATCGTATAGACGGGGAGCCTCCCTGGCGTGGGTTGGCGTGCAGAGAGTCGCTCTTGGGCATTGTGCAGCCATAAGCGAAGCAAAGGCAAGAGAGCGCAGCAAAGATGGGCTGCTTCTGCAGGTATATGGAGTGGGGTCTCCCGTGAGAGGCAGAAGAGCTGTCTTGGTGAGGACAGCCTATGGGCTGGTGAGCATAGTGCGCAGCTGAGAGTTGGCGACTGAAGGTGCAGAGGACGTGTGAGAGGACGGGCTGGTGAGCCTATGGGCAAGTTGGCGACTGGAAACTGTAGAGATGGCCGCCCTGGAATACGAGAACTGGTGAGTGTGGAGGACACACACAGAGAGGCAGGTGGGCAGTGACTTTGAAGGCATCAAAGGGAGCCTGTGAAGTGAGGAGCAGATAAGCTGCTGAGTGACAGGCAGGCTGGTGTGGGCCGCCTAGAAGACAGGACAGTGGACAGAGAACAGGGTGCCGAGTGAAGCACAGAGGGGACAGTATTGCTGCTTGGTGGTGGGCCGATAGCAGGGCAGATAAGCTGCCTGGGTTTGTGGTGAAGCTAGCAGAGGATCAGCACAGAGACAGAGAGTGAGAGAGAGATGATGGTGTAGCTGCTGCTGACGACACATGCAGAAGTGATGGGTCAGAGAGGACTCGAGGGTTAGCTGGTGTGGGCGCCTTCTGGAGTGAGAGTGACCGGGTTCATTCTGGTGTGGTTGGTACAGCAGGCAGGCGAGTGTTGTGGTGATCAGGGATGTGGTGTATCCTCGGCTGTCAGGCCTGAGTGAGTTTTTTTATGGTTGTGTGAGTAAGGCTTCTGTGTCGAGAGAAGCTTGTATGAAATTGTGATCTGGAATATAAAGCTGGGTGTTTGTCTTGGTTTACGGTGCCCCTGTTTTGGGCTGTCTGTCTGGCGTGGGTTGGGTGGTGAAGTGCGAGGATTGTTCCAGCCGGTGGCTGGTGGTGCCCCCGTTCGTGTGTGTTATTCCAAGTTTGCGAGGTGGAAGGGCTATAGAGGCAGGTCTTTCTTTCTTTTTTTCACCTCACACCATACACAATATATTTGTGGCACAAAATTTTGGCATTTTATATTTCTAATTTTTAGTAAGACCATATTTTTAACATTATGACTCATGGTATGATATTTCATTAGAAAAGATCAATGTTAAATTATATTGTGAAGTGGGTAACATTAGCAAATTTTAGAAAAACAAACAGCTACTTTTTTCTATAAAAATGCTTGGAAGGTGAAAAAAGTGAGGAAATTTATTGTACAATCATTGGGTGATATCTTGAGCTCTTTTAAATAAAAACTATTTTTTAAAAAAGAACATTAGAAAAAAACAAGAAAAATATAGGATATAGCTATTATTAGGCATGCATAGCTCTTATGCATACATTAGAGAGATCTTAATGCATGTCTCTTATGCATACATTATAGAACTCTTAATGCATATGAGGCTCGGGAGGTACACTAGTAAGAAACCCTATGTATCATGTGCATTCAAGGGGCATTTAAAAAACCCCTTACGTGAATTTTTCATGAATAAAATGACCCCTTTTTCTTTATGGACTTAAGGGTTTTGTTTTCAAAATTGATTCAAAAAACCTCTTTTGTAAATGTATTTTTATAAATTTACCTTAAATTTTTAAATTAAAAAAACTCTTCATTTGAACTCACGTACTATGCTTACATATTTTTAGGCAAACCCCCCCGAGATAAGAGTGCTATTGCATGCATGAAGCTCTTACGCATGTATTAGGGTAGTTGTCAATGCATTAACTTAGAGATCTAGATAATGCATGTATAAGAGCTTTAATTCATGTATTAAATCTATTAAGCATGTATATAGCTCTTATGCATGCATTAGATATATTTTAGGCATGAATTAAAGCTCTTTACAAACGTACTAAAATCTCTCTTATACAACCATAAGTATGTAAAAGAACTCTAATGCAAGTAGTAATAGCTTTAATACCTACATGAATTAGAGGTTTATGCATGCCTAGAACTACACATGTATAAGGGCTCTTTTGCATTTGCATCAAAACCTCTATGTAGGCATTAAATGCATAAATTTCTAATTAAGAATACTTTCAAGAACTTGAGGGTGTGGCATTAATATTAAAAATGTGGTGTTGCTTACCTCAAGATAAGATGAAGTGATAAGTAGAGTCATTTTAAGAACAAAGATTATGAAATAAAATTGAACTTACAAAAACAAAACAAGATAAATGAATAATATAGCTACTATGCATGTATATAGCTTTTATATCTCCTAAGCCTATGTGATTGAGTAGGAGCATACTTTTTAATATGATGAATTTGTGTAAGATCTAAAGGGCCTTACTTGAAAGGCTATTTTGTGAGAAGAGGTGAAAAGTAGTATGATGCATAGCAGTGGTGATGTTATGGGCACATGATATCCACATGGATTGAAAAGAGAGAGTCACATAAAAGAACATGGATATAGACACTCACTTCTTGGGATATAAAACGGTGTACATGGCTCCACTTCTTTGTTATATCTTGCTAAATAGATTGACACTCCTATAGCATCTTCACCCTTCAACAGTGGCTTCAATGGTAAGTGACATCATAAAACAAATCCTCAATATAGCATCAAAATAAGAATCCATATATGCATCACAGCTTGAGTCAAAAAAAGCATCGATAAAAATGGCTATATAAACATAAATAAAAGCATCAAGCTTGTTTTCTATCCAAAAAATTCCCCCCCTAGTTGGTGTGATTTTGCAATAAGTTTAAGTGTTTTTAGTTCTCATAGCTCATCATTGACTCTCTTATCCTCTGATTTTATATTCACGTGATCACAAATTTTTTTTTGTTAATAACATGTGTGAACATGTTATTAACATGTTCACATGTTAACATGTTCTCAAAAAAGCCGGTGGCAAGCGACCTGGTAACCGGGAAAAATCCCGCCGGGCTTTTGCTATACCCGACGAGCCCGCCGGGATAAATCAAAGCCCGGCGGGTCCCTGCGGGGTCGTCATATAGCCCGGCGGGGTACAATTTTCTATATATATGGGCCCGGGGGGCCCTTTGGGATTTCATTGCTGACAGCATACACAGGTAATGAAAACTTGTGTGTGTGTGTGTGTATGTGGGTGTGTTCGTGCGGGCAGCCGCCCACTGTCGCAATGCGCGGCGGCAGGATGTGGGTGGTCCGCCACACGAGGGATGTGTGTGTGGGTGAGTTCGTGCGGGCAGCCGCCCATTGTCGCAATGCGCGGCAGGATTTGGGTGGCCCGCCACACGACTGGTGTGTGTGTAAGGCCATTCTTCGGAATGGTGCTTACCCTGGGGCACTTAGTCGGTAACGCGGCTAGTCTGTGTCCTATGGTAAGTATGACACGCCGTAGCGGTACTAGTCGGTAACGCGGCAAGCATAGTATCGTTATGGCGATGTCACCTTCCCTTCCCTTCCCTTTGTCAAATGCGGACATATGGTCGATAACGCGGCCAGCGTATGTTCGTATCCTATTGGTATTCCCATAGAATCGGGCGGCATTTTGTCGTTAACACGGCAAGTTGGTGTCGTCCGCTAGTGCATAAAATGTTTTTTGCATATTGCGGCATTTGATCGTTAACGCGGTCGAAAAAGTGTCGTAAATTTGCTTGCGTATTTCGGCATATGATCGTTAACGCGGTCAAATAAATGTCGTAAATTTGTTTGATTTGACTTGTATTGTTTTTATTGTGTTTGATCCATGCGATACTTGGTTGCTAACGCGGCATTAGTATTTCATGGATCAAAGTTTACATCATATTGTCTAAACGTTTTATTTTATAATATCGTGATTCGTAACTCGAAAAATATGAATCTCTCTCTTCTTACCCCCCTCTCTCTCTCATGATACACTTCACAACTCTTTCTCTATCTCTCTCATGATTCACTTCACAACACGATAAATGTGTAGATAATGATTTTTTTTATTTCTCTTAAAATATACATAATTCTTAATAATTTCTTTTTTCTCCCTCTATTTACTTAAAAATTAAAACAATACATTATTTTTCTCTTTAGGAACTCACAAAAACATTAAAAATGTCATTTAATGTTTCTTCTCTCTATCTGTCACAACTCTCTCTTCCTCTCCTCTCTCTCTCTCTCTCTCATGATACACTTCACAATTATCTCTCTCTCTCTCTCGCAATGATACACTTCACAACTCTTTCTCTCTCTCTCTCTCATGATACACTTCACATCTCTCTCTATCACGATAGGTATGTAGATGAGGAGTGCTTTAGGATTACAAAACATTATTTTTCTCTCTTTAGGAACTCACAAAACTATAAAAAATGTCATTTAATTTTTCCTCTCTCTATCTGTCACACCTCTCTCTCTTCCTCCCCCTCTCTCTCTCTCTCTCATTCGATAATGTATACACTTCGTAAGTAATAATGCGCTTGTTGCGGTTGTCTCACGTTCGATAATGTATTGCATGATGTTGAGTTCAGTAATGTTGTTTGATATATTTTATTTTTGTTTGATCATTGATAAGTAATGATACACTTATTGCTGTTTTCTCACATTTGATGATGTATTGGATGATGTTGAGTTCATTAAAATTATTTGATATTCCGTTTTTGTATGAACATTGACGATATTGATATACTTGTTGCTGTTCTCTCCCGTTTGCTTGATGTTTATTTCAGTAATGTTTGATATTCTGTTTTTTTATGTTTAGTGATATTTGCTAGATTTACGAAGACGATCAACATGCTTTCTCCCGAAGAGCGCAAAATTGTTCTGCGAGCAATTCGCGTTGAAGCGGTCATCATAGTATCACAATGTACTGATGATGTCGTCAAAAAGATCAATGAGTCTGAGATACTCATGCGAGATCTCATAGACCAAATATGGGAAAATGCACAGCGTCGGCTTCGAAGCGGAGGCAACGCTGAGCTGCTAGATAGACAGAAGATAGCAGATTTCAACCATCAGCACATAACACGAACCATTTTGGGGAGCATGCGTGTAGCATGCAGTGATCTTAGAGATGCTGCCCCGCCTGAAGCCAATATGCAACGTCTACAGTTATGGGACGTTGTATGGAGCGAGCAAAGAGCCAAGAGCAAGCGCATGAAGGCATTGGATGCAGAGTCCCTCCCCAAAAGAGTGCGCATTGCCCAGGACGTCGCTGCAATGTCGAGTCAGGCAGATGCAAGTGGTACATGTGTCATTAATCGTACCATCTACAATTCTATGTGCACACATCTTATTGGCATCCCGCACGAAGCTCTTCACGAAGGACGAACAATAGGCTCCGGTGTGTTTGGAACAGTAAAAGAGTATGCAATTAAAGGTATATCATTTTTACCGGAGCACATCACTTTTTGCGGAAAGCACTACAAAGGAGAAGGCAGCGCGAAGTTCGAGAGCTTCCAGGCAGAGCAGGGTATGCAAGTGCTACATCCATCGATTGTCCGATGCATTGCCTTTACAAAAGAGGCTCCTTGGATCACAATTTTTCCGTACTATAATGGTGGCGCTCTTGGTGATACTCTTCTGAAGGTTCCCTTCAGATTCAGTGAGTTCACCAGAGCAATTTTTCGTTTGGATCGAGGATGGAGACAACCCCCGCCTGATAATATCCCTTTAAGTCATCTAGAACTTTCAAAAATAAAAGAGATAGTAATAAACATGCCACATATTATGCATGCCCTGGTGGAAGGTCTAGCGGCAGCACATATGGCAGGTATTGTACATACCGACCTACATCCTTTCAATGTAGTGTTGGATTATACAAAAGAGCTAAAGCCACGCATAGGTATTATCGATTGGGGGTTGCTGCTGAGAGCGCCCAAAAAACGGGTGTCTCTCAATTTTGTTTTTGAAGCAGACAAGAACCCCGAGAAGGTGACACAGGCAGTCTCATACGCAGACAGAGAGCGAAATAAACGGCCATGGATAGCCCCAGAGCTTTATGATCCATTTTTGGCAGATGCATACACTCCTGCATCTGATGTTTTTGCCTTGGGATATTTATTACAAACTTTATATGACTTTTGGCAGAAAGTGCAAGAGTTGTGGATGGATAATAGTTCCCATGACAAAGTTACCATGGATACTATTATTCATAGAGTCAAAAATTGGATGTTTCTGCCTAATCGCGATGAGCGAAAATCAATTTTGCAAGTAGTTGAATTTTTTAGATCACTAAATACTGACCCTACGAGGGCACAACGTCCTCTTGTAGAGCTATCGGTGGCATTCACCCCAACTTTGTAATGATACAGTATCAAGAGATTAAGTTTCAGGAATGGCATTTTGTTTCTCTCTTCAAAATTTGATGTGTCCAATGTTTCAAAATTTTGTTTCTCTCTTCATTGAGTCTTTGCAACATCTCTCTCCTCTTGTGGTGTTTAAGTTTATGTTTTCTCTTCAAAATTTGATGTGCGAGCATTGTTTGAAGTGTTTTTGGAGTCAAGTGGATATTTCTCATCGAGTCTTTGCAATACATATCTCCTCTCGTGGTGTTTGACTTCAAGATTTTGAGAGTAATGGTCAATTTATCTTACGTTGATCTTTACAATTCATTAAAATCCTAAAGTCATTTACGTTCATTCAGATATGGAGCAGGCGCAAGCGAACGAGCATCAGGAGTTAGCCAAGAAGGCATACGAGCGAATGAAGGCCCTTGCACATGGCCTGACAGCCCGCGAAGCTACAAGAACAGCATGCAGGTTATCGAAATGGACAAATCCAACTTATGCCCAATGGAAAGACATAAACAAACCCGTAACCACAGAGATGATAAAGGAAATATGGCCATGTCGAGATGGCGAGATTAAGAAGGGAAGATGGAAGATTTCTCGTTGCACTCACAATGATATTAAAACTAATGCCGAGCGCATTTTCTTGGAGGTGTACGGTCGTCCTCTCCATAACGCCGACGCTCCACTCTATTTTGCTAAAATGCTATATGCTCACTTTATCCTAGAAACTCCAGTGGACTTCGCCTCCAGAGAGGCCACTGTCAACACCCACGACATACGTGAAGAGACAGTGACATTCACAAGAGAAGAACTTGCTCTCATGGTGGAGGGCGCTGGACTGGAGTTAAACCAGGTCAAAGAAAGCTTAGGGGCACAGCTAGCAGAGAAGGAGAAAGAAGCTGACCGATTAACTCAAGCGTCAACTCCTCCCCCGGCCAATAGAGGGATTCAAGAGCAGCTAACAAAGATCAGCCAAGATGTGCAGAGCATCTCCTCACGTATTGCTCCTGTGCGCCAAGGAAACCACATCTCTCATTTTTTGATACATCCTGATCTTGTGGGAGTTTCTGCTGAGGCTACAAGTTCCTCCACCCCCCAATGTCCTGTATGTTACAAAGTATTCGATGGGTGGAGCGGCCAGTATATACTACCATGTGGACACTATTACCACTTAATATGTTTAGTGAGACAAATGCAAAATACTTCCACATGTGCATTGTGCAATGTCCCAATAAATCAAGGTATTTATACAGTGTTCGGCATGGCTAGCGAATATAAACCACCAGGACCTTTAGATGCAACTCCTAGTGCAATTCGCAATTTATTTCAAGATGAGAGCTAAGAAAAACAAATTCTACTTTTGTATTGATAATTTCTCCAAATATGATCATTTGTACAAGTACTTTTTATTAAATTAATGAAGTGACTTCTTCCTCTATGTCAGTATCTTGCTCCAAAATTCTTTCACCGTTTACTCTCTCGTCTGCTAAATTAAGCTCATCTAAGTCAATGTCTAAATTGTCTTCTATCTCAAGGGTGGTGCACAACGTACGTCCAACATCAAAGTTCTCGTCTACTACATCTTCACAATTGTACATCCATCTGGGCATATCTTCTTCATACTCTTCGCTTTCGATGTCTCGCAAGATCTTTTCATTGCAGTACATGTAAACAAGTTTATCTGCTCGATCTGCAAGAAGTCGATTGCGAATAGTACTATGAATATATTTATACATGCTCCAGTTTCTTTCTGAGCCTGAGTTTGAAGAGCACTGACTTAGAACCTTCATCGCAAGGTTGCGCAATAAAGCATAATGCTCACCACCATTCATCATCCACCACTTCCATGCAGGTTGCTCTTTAGCCATTTGTTGAACAAGGGAGTTGGAAAATAAACCCTCTTTCAACCGAAATGAGGTCATCTCCTTTATGCACTGTACACGATCATCATCACTATTATAGAAAGTATTTACCACTTTATAAAAATCTTGCACCACCTCAACGTGGACATCAAATCCATATTCCAATATTCAGGATCTAACATGTAAGCAGCACTGTGCAGTGGTGAATGCGCTCCAATCCATCTAGCATGAAAGTACTTCAACAGAACTTTTCTTTGTCTACTGGAGAATGGTACACGCCATTGCTTTTCCACCACTGAATGCTCTAATTTCTCAGGACACTCCAAACTCCGCTAGACAGTCCACCATTGCATCCATGCTTTTCCGAGATTAGGCGCTCTTTGATCAAGACTTCGTACAGCATACATAACAGGCATCATTACATGGTATGCATCCATCACACTGTTCCACCAACTTCTTCTCGTAAGTGCTCCCTTCAAGACTTTGATTTTCTCTTTCACTTTTTCAAGTTGAGTGTTCTCCCAGTCATGAAATGCCATGCATGTAAATGTTTCACAAACTGCATCTTTATTTCTAAGAAGAGACTCAAAAGTGTAAAAGTGAGTGCAAAACCTAGTCTCCGCTGGAAGCTTTAACATAACTGACATGCGAGGTCGAAACATATCTAAAACTCTCTGTCTCTTGAGCATGAATTTCACAAGCTGGCGAGCAGTGTCGATGATTGAGGCAAACCATTTGGTATCATCAGATTTATACCAATCTTTTAATACAAGATTCAAACTATGAGTATTACAGCCTACCGGAAAAATATGTGGATATTGTCGCTGTAGGATTCTGGATGCATTTTTACAATTTTTTGCATTGTCCATGACGACTTGGACTACATTTTTGGCACCCACTTCCTCTATCACAGAGCTAATGACTTGAGCAATGTAAGCCCCAGTTTTGATTGAACCAGCTGAATCCACGGCACGGATGAAAGTCTCACCTCTAGGTGAAATAACCATTACATTAATTAATGGTTTTCTTTGCACATTAGACCATCCATCACTTACTATACTACATCCAGAAAGCTCTATATTGCTAAGAATTATTCTTTGTACACGTTCTTTTACCTGCGCATAACATTTCTCTAATAGATCATTTCGCATAGCATGGTACGTAGGCGGTGAAAACCCTGGTCCAAACTCACCAATTTTCTTCCATGCTCTCTTCCAATGCTCACTGTCCACCATCATCATAGCACTCCCAGAAAAGTAAATCGCTTCAGCAAGGACGAGTTGTGCATCATCGAGTCGACCTTGACGTAGGCTTTCTTGCAATGAAGTTTGACGCATGGGTATATTTCCTACGTCAAAGTTTCGCTTGCAAGAAGATGCACTGGGTAGATTACTTTCTGGTTGCACATTGCCGTTCGGGGTACAAGTAGGCGATGTAGCGGGAGTTTGATGATTAGAACAACAGTGTTCTTGCTGCCTTGATACATTAACGGTAGGAGTGTCATGTTTTCTTGAATCTTTCTTTTGAATTTCTTCTCTTATGCGTTTGGCCACTATAGGTGCAGAGGGGTGGGTACATGACTTTTTCTTCGGTCCGCCTAAAAAGTGTTCTCTTAGTCGAGGTGCCCCACCTGATTTTACTGCATGGCATAGCTTACACTCCCAATCTATGAATCGATCACCAACGTTAATTGCATATTGCCACTCTATCCCAGGTGCCTTTTTTTTTTGCTATTTGAAATTTGGACTCTATTGGAGGTATCACTGGATCCAACATTGTCCTCCATCTCAACAAATAACCTATTCAACCAAGCATATAACAATGAATACACAAATGAAAAAACAACAAATCACTCACGTATGACAAAACATACATCTGCAGACAAAGTACTTCGAAACTATCTTGACAAATACAAAAGATCATCACATAACATAAAACTACTTCAAACTATCTTGCAAGGTCTTACTACAAAACTAGTTCGAGACTATCATGCACATTGCACCCCCAATGAAGGATGCCTTTTGTACCCAATTAAGGATACTTTATACAATCAAAGATCTATGCTTGCCCAATACTCTAGTATAGGACAATAGACCTTCTCTAACATTCACAAAAAAAATCAAAGATCTATGCTTGCCCAATACTCTAGTATAGGACAATAGACCCTTGTCTACTCTAAACTATATCAAGTATCAAGAACCAATACAAGCCCCTAAGCAGGACTCTTGGCTCCATCAAACCATTCATAAAGCAGAATGAGGTAGATTACGTACGTGGCTCAAATGCAAAGCTGAATGACTCCAAATTTGTCCCTAAATCTCCGCAAGTATTAGCTACGAACCACACCCTGCCCCCAGTTCAAAGAACTAAGGACGAGTGGCCCAATAGCCTTAGGAGTGCCTACAAGGAAAGACGACAGCCCCTAAAATAAGGACGTTCTTCCCAAGAGGACACTTCTAGCAACTCGAGAGCTCTACAAGTACTTTGAGGAGAGATATCACGCCCCCAAAACAAGGACTATCTTCCCAAAAGTTGTACGATGGGTGTCGGGCAGTGTTTATATACAGAATAATACCCCGCCGGTGATCCTGTTTTTCCCGGCGGGCCCGCTGGGCTTTTGTCTTTCCCGGTGGGCCCGCCAGGAAAACTCTGTATCCCGGCGGGCCCACCGGGAAAGATAGAAGCCCGAAGGTGTTACTGGACTAGTGGGTTCCGGCAGGTCATTTCTCAGGTCATGTGAATATACAATGTGATCACAAGTTTTAATATGTTAACACTAGGTTTTGTTAACGTGATCACGAAATTGTGAAGACGTTAATGAAATCCCTGCTCTTATCCTCAACTAGATCCATTCCCCAAATACATCTATTTCTAGAAAGATCTCTCCATCCGCATCTTTGTTTATGGGTGGAGCCTTGTTTTGTTATGGGAGAAGAAGGTAGTTCATCCATATCGTCCTCATCTATTTTTGGCATTGGAGGTGGTTGTGTTGAAAGTGCAAGAATGGTTTGCACTCAGAATGGAGTACACACATGGTTTGTACTCATGATGATGGAGTACACACATGGTTGGTATTCATAATGGAGTACACACATAACTTCGCAAGAGGGAGACCTCACTATGAAAGACTGCGCTAGGCAAGAAGATGACCAAAATGGTAATATGTAAAAAGGGCACAATATCCTAGGGATGGTGCCTTTTATAGTTCCAAGGCTCCCATATGCCCTAAACAACACATGTGTAAATTCCCCTAAGCCCCATGTGCAGGATTAAAAATAAGACACCTTCAATAATGTGTAAGTGTAGATGACTGGGCAAATATGTGCTCTATAAAAACATAGAAATTTATAGAATTGGGTGAATCTCTTGGAATTGTTATACAAAATTGTAGTGCCTAGTGTATTTTTGGCGAATCTATCTTCATTCCCTCTAGAAATTTGGATATAATTGGGCAAATAATCTTTTGAATTATTGCTATAAAATAGCCCAAAAGTTTTGGAGAACCCTAAAAAATAGCCATGGGGCTATAAATAGCATCAATATGTTTCCCTACCCATGTGCCTAGGCCCATCCCCCATATGTATGTGTTTATCCCTTCATTATAAACCATCCCCTTCTACAATGATTTTGTCCTTAAAATTAAAGGGTGGTAGCTCACACATATACAATGCAGATATACAAAACCCAAAAATCATGACATAAGTCACTGTTAAGGAAGACCCGAATACCATAACATGAGTAGCATGATCGCTAGGGTGAAATGGAAAGGTTGAGGGAATCCCGTTGTTGATGATAAAGCTAAGCAATCTCCTACTTGATCAAAGGGAAAGTGTGAGAGACCACTATCGATGATGAAGGTAGCTGAATATCCCCAAGGCCAAATGAAAGATTTAGGAAGCTAATGTCAATGATGAGGCTAGGTATAATCCTCTGGGGTCAAATGGAAAAATGTAGTATGCATCATGGACCCTCTAATCCAATGTAGCAATAGATCTTGGGTCAAAATGTAATCTCGCGTCCGGGGGATAGCTCATAATCCCATCCTCGTGACCATAACATGGAAGTGACATCCAGGGTATCCACCCAATGGAAACAAACCTCCTAGCTGGAATTTCAAATGGTTCATGTAGATCAAGGCCAAGGAACATCACTAGTGAATCTAAATGGTATGCCAGCAGGTAATCATCTACCATACATATCCCAAGTGGCATTTGATGCACCCAAAAATGAATAGTCTGGCTCCAAAGAATCTAGGGTCATGTAGACAATCATGAATTTAAAGAACAATAGAAAACAGGACAGAAAAAAAACAAAGGCCTTGAAAATTGAGGTAGAGGCAGCTACACGTACAATGCTGTCAATAGTAAAAGGGGAAAAAATGACAATCAATAAGCTGAATGTCTCCCTTACAAAATCTAATGCTAACATGAGGAAAAGAAAAGACCAAATCGAGGCCATGAGAAAGGCGTACAGAGGAAGTGTAGACAAAGGACAAGATGCTAGAGGACTTCCAAGTTTGGGAAAAAAGGGCAAAGGAGGACCTTCAAAAGAGAATCTAAGAGGAAATGGAACGAAAAAGCATGGACATCTAGAAGGGGACTTGTCTAAAATGTATGCAAAATTTAATCGAGACGACTCAACAAGCAGGCATGTGCATCAAGGCCTTCTAGTTGGAAAACAAAATTACAAAATTCATGAACCAGCTAAGCACCTAAGGCATCAAGACAGGGCCAGAGTAGCTCCTAAGGAGGCACGACTAGGATAGGGAAGAGGCCCCTCCCTCCGATCCAAAGTAGTACGTGGAAGAAGTAGGAACTTGTGACTCCTAGAGTTGATAAAGGATGAAAAAGCTCATTCAAACAACGACATTGCTAGTGCCCCTCGCTACAATGGAGTCACCTAGAGATGAAGACAGGTAACAAGAAGGGAAGGACTGCTAAGGAGGGGACCAGTAGGAAAACATAGGAAATGGGAAGCCATTAACTTAAGGAGGACTTGGTCAATATTAGAAAGTCTATCCTATCACACGGAGACTGGAGCAGCACCACGAGGAAGCTACCACCACCATAAACTTGTAGATTGAACTAGCACAATCAAACCTCTCTACAACTAGCTTTGCAAACTTTATAGAGTCCACCAACTAGATGTAGGAGCTCTCAACTACCTCCAATGCAACATGATACCCTGATTAGAGAGGACCAACTTTAGATTATTAAGGAAGTGCAGGACAAGGCCAAAAAAGACAAAGTAGAGCTGGTCAAAGAAGAAGCCAGGCTAGCAGTCTTGGATGCAGAAGCAATCCCAAAAGTTTAGCAGATAGATGAGTAAAAGATGGAGCAATGGGAAGGTCATGCCATAGAGGACCTAAAGGAGGTATAGGAAGAGTATCTTCACAAATTAACAATTTCGATATGTGAGTACCCACATATTCCTACAAACAAATGGATCCCCACCATTCACAGGGTGGAAATCTGGATGAAAGGAGACCGAGAGTCAACAAAAGCCTTAGAAGCAACTACGCCCAACCAAAGTGGGCAAGGATGCTTTTCTTGAGTTTGGGCAAGCAGGCCTAGAGTCAAAAAAAGCCTTGCAAGGAGGCCGACAACAGTGAGGCTTGGGGGGCTTACTTTGAGTAAACCCTCTGTATCACATGCATTCAAGGTCTATTTTTCAAATACCTTATCTGTGAATTTTTTATGAATAAAACATACC
Organism: Cibotium barometz; assembly: GCF_041138505.1. Taxonomy (NCBI): domain Eukaryota; kingdom Viridiplantae; phylum Streptophyta; class Polypodiopsida; order Cyatheales; family Cibotiaceae; genus Cibotium; species Cibotium barometz. The sequence goes on from NC_141068.1 coordinate 33,930,923, forward strand.
CTTTCCCTATTCAACCTCTGAATAACCCCTTTAAATGGTACCCTTTTGTATGATAGAAATGTGTAATAAAGGGATTTAAAAAATCCCTTTTGTTGAACCTATGTGGTACGCTTACATATTTATGAGTGACCCCCTCGAGTAGTGAGGGAGGCACCATTAGGGAAAGAGAGTTGTAAATAGAAAATGAGGAGTTTGCTACTGCTGCGAGAAAGGAAATAGAAGTGTGGAAAAGAAGATTTAATGTAATGAAGGGAAACAAAAAGAATCCAACCGCGCAGTCAGGAACGAAAGGGGAAAGAAATAGTGTTAAAGGTTCATCAATGGACCTAATCCTCGATGAAGAATTGAAAGAGCACGCGTGGAAAGCTTTAAAGAAACTGGAAGAAAAGGAAAATGATGAGGCTGTACCAAAATTCTAGATTGAAGAGTTGGAGGTGCTTGTCAAAGAATTTGAAGAACACCAGAAACAGGATGGAAAAACAACAAAGGCCCTAAAGAGGAGGTAGAGGCAGCTACATGTGCAAGGGTGACAAGAGGAAAAGGGGGAAAATGACAATCAATGAGTTGAATGTTGCCTTGACAAAAGCCAATGCTAACCTGAGGAAAAGAAAAGACCAAATCGAGGCCATGAGAAGGGCGTATAAAGCAAGTGCGAACAAAGGACAAGATGCTAGAGGACTTTCAAGGCTGGGCAAAAAGGGCAAAGGAGGACCTTTAGAAGATAATCTAAGAATAAACAAAACAAAATAGCATGAGCGTTTAAAAGGAGACTTCTCTAAAATGTATGCAAAATTTAATCTAGACAATTATTGTTGATAAAACTCCTATATGTTACAACATGATGGACAATTATTATTATTTTTCAACACCGGTATAAGCCTCCATATAAGAATCTATATAAGTGCTAATATAAGAATCAATATAATTGCCGATGTACACTTGTATCAATGTTACATAAAGTGACAAAAAAATACAACCAATAAATACTTCAATTTCCATGTAATGTTACACTGCATATGTATTAGGCCCAATGCATTGGGTCTTATGTCTTTTTCTATTGGTAATTTATGAGCTTCTTTTTAATCTTGTATCCTTTTCTCTCATAAAAACACACGTGTTTTTTCATGTACTTATATATACGATAATACATACATACATACATCTCTATATCTCTCTATATATGTCTATGTATGTATGTGTGAATGTATATATTCATACATACATGCAATAAAATGTATCTTATGCAAGTAGGAGTAGTAGACAAGAGATTTAATGCATGCATAAATGGATTTAATGTATGCATAAGAGCTAAATACATGCACAGATCTACATGTGTATAAGAGCTCTAATAGAAAATTTATGTAAGCATAAAATGCACAAAAAAAAATCTCACAAAAAGAGGTTTTGGCATTAGTATAAAAATGAGAATGTGGTGATGCTTACCTCACAAAACAAGAGGGCTTCATGGCTTTATCTCTATGAAGGAACACTTATAAAAGGTAACATTAAAAGAACAAATCAAGAAATATGCAAGATATAGCTATTAGGCATGCATAAAGCTCTAACACATGCATAGAGCTATTTGGCATACAACTTTTATGTAGCATTCGAGAAGATATCTCAATGCAATAGAGTTCTCTAATGCTCTTATGCAACATTAGAGGGGATATCTCAAATCATAAGAGATCCTTATGCATGCACTCCATATTGGCATCCATATTATAGCTCTTATACATGTGCATGCTCTTATGCATGCATTAAAGAGCTTCTATACATGCATTAAAGACCTTAGTACATGCATTAAGGTCCCTCCTAAGTATAGATAATGCAAGCATGCATAAGAGTTTTACTACATGTGGTAGAGATATATGTCTGCATTAAAAGCTCCATGAGAGCATAAAGTGCTTGAACTACTAAATTAAACATACTCCCAAGTGGGTAAGTGAGTGCAATTAATACAAAACTAATACGATAGTGAATATATAGCTATTAGGCATGCATGTAGATCCTATGCATGCATATAGATCTCTTAGTTGACACATAAGGTCTCTTTTTGCATAAGAGATATTGTACTGATAGATATATCTTAGTGCATAAGAGTTATTGTACATAAGAGATCATCTCTTTTGCATGCATAAAAATCTCATGCATGCATTAGAGAGCTTTTATGCATTGGAGCTCTTGATGAATGCATTAAGATTTCTCTTATGTAAGGATAAGTTTGCATAACAGATCTAATGCATTAGAGCTCTTGATGCATGCATGAAAATCTCTCTTATGTAAGGGAAAAGTTTGCATAAGAGATCTAATGCATGCATCAAGAGCTTTATTTAAGGCATTAGAGCTATATGCAAGACTCTAGCTCTATGTATGCTCAAGAATAAGAACCTGTATGCAAACATAAACTGCACAAATCCTAATTAAAAATAATATGTTTCAAGGGTGTAAGATAAGCATGAAAATATTTAAAAAATGAGGATAGAGCGATTAGTCTTACCTCAAGAAAAAAGGGGCTAATGTGTTGGAGCACCGTGCAAACAATCACATAAAGGGAGAGAAACTCGTAATGAAATAGATTTTCTACCTACCTCTGTGTAAAAGAAATATTATTATTTTTTAAATATCAACTAACCAAATCCCGAAGTAGTTTGGAAGATCCCTAGAAAACAAAACAAAAAACCACATCTTCATGTAAAAAAAAGGATAGCAAAATCACTAAGATAGATCTTGTGTAAGCCCTATGCATCAAACTCAACTTATGCATAATATGCATAGAGTTGATACAAAATCTATTATGCATATGATGTATGCTATCATGCATAGAGTTGAGCAACTTATGCAAATATGCATAGATCTTATATATAATAGCTCTTTGCACATACCTCTCTATGCATTACGTTGTATGCGTGGAGCCTATGCATTACATCTAGGCATAGAGCTTTGCCTAGATCTTCCCTTAATTCTCTTTGCATGAGCTCCATGTATATAAATTTGTATATGGCTCTATATAAATAGCTCCATGCATGTGTCTGCATATGTTGTATGCAATGAGATGTATGTGGGGCACTATTTGCATATATCTCTTTAGATAGCCCACTGCATAACATAGAGCTCTATGCATATGCCTTATGCATATAAAACTACATGCATGAGATACTCTCCCCACACCTCCTTCACGTCCTCGATACCATGACCTTCCCATTGCTCCATCTTTTCGATAGCTATCTAATAGACTTTGGGAACTCTTCTACATCCAAAACCACTAGTCTGGCTTCTTCTTTGACCAACTCTACTTTGTCTTTGTCGGCCCTTGCCTGTAGTTTCTTAATAATCAGAAGGTGGTCCTCTCTGATCAAGGTGCCTTGGCCCTCCATTCTTGCTTGGATTTACCTGATCCTAGCTAAGTCATCTTGCAATTACATAGTTACCTGCTCCTTCATAGCCACTATCATCTCCTTCATATTTTTAATTTCCATATTTATTTCTCTATTGGCCTTCTAGAGTTCCTAGCTTCTCCTTTGCATCTCGTCCAACCAGCCTACTTCCATTCTCCTCCTGAATAGCTCTTCTTGTAGATGTACCAGCTGGCTTCTCACCATCTAGATAATAACATCCTTTTCCTTGATGACATCCTATAGCTTAGTCATTTCCTTCAACCCATGTGCCATCATGCGGCGTTAAAAGTTAGTTGAGAGCTCCTACACCCAGTTTGTGTTGGTGGACTCTATAAAGTTTGCAAAGTTGGTTGTAGAGAGGTCTGATTGTGCTAGTTCAATCTACAAGTTTTCGGTGGTGGTAGCTTCCTGGTGGTGCTACTCCAGTCTTTGTGTGATAGGATAGAGTTGCTAATATTGGCTAGGTCCACCTTAAGCTACTGGCTTCCCATTTCCTATGTTGCCCTATTGGTCCCCTCCTTAGCAGTCCTTCCCTTCTTGTTTCCTCTCTTCTTCTCTAGGTGACTTTGTTGTAGTAGCAAAGGGCACTATCAGTGTCTCTCTTTGAGTGAGTTGTTGCCTTCTCACACCCAAATCTGGGAGTCACAACTTCCCATTGCTTCCATGTACTACTCTAGATCTGAGGGAGGGACCTCTTCCCTATCTGGCTCTGTGCCTTCTTGAGAGCTGATCGAGCCCTATCTTGCTACCTTAGGCGCTTAGTTGGTTTATGAATTTTGCGATTTTTGTCCCAGTTGGATGGCCTTAAGGCACATGCCTACTAAGCCATCTGGATTAAGTTTTGCATACATTTTAGAGAAGTCTCCTTCTAGACTCCCATGCTCTTTTGTTTCATTTCTTCTTAGATTATCTTCTGAAGGTCCTCCTTTGCCCTTTTTCCCTTTTTGCCTAGCCTTGAAAGTCCTCTCCTCATGTATAGATTTATGCATAGGCTTTATGCATAAGGCCTCATGCATGCTTTATGCATAAGGCCTCATGCATAGTTTTATGCTTAAGGCCTTATGTGCATAGTGCTTTATGCATAAGCCTTATGCTGCAGAATGCTTTATTCATAAGCTTTATGCATAAGGCCTCATGCATAAAGCATTATGCTTAAAGCTTTATTATGCAAAGGCCTCATGTATAAAGTATTATGCTTAAAGCTTTATGTATAAGGCCTCATACATGCTTTATGCATAAGCATGTATGAGGCCTCATGTATAAAGTATTATGCTTAAAGCTTTATGTATAAGGCCTCATACATGCTTTATGCATAAGCTTTAGCATAGCTTGCATTATGTTTAAAGCATGCATAAGGCCTCATGCATGCTTTGTGCATAAGCTTTAATGTTTCTTTATGCATAATACTCATGCATGATTTATGGATAAGCTATGCTTTATGCATAATATTTTATACATAAGCCTCATGCATAGCTTTATGCATAAGGCCTAGTACATAGCTTTATGCATAAGGCCTCATGCATAGCTTTATGTATAGGCTTTATGCATAAGGCCTCATGCATGCTTATTTATAAGCTTTATGCATAAGGCCTCAGGCATAGTTTTATGCTTAAGGCCTTGAGCATAGTGCTTTATGCAGAAGGCCTCAGGCATAGTTTTATGCTTAAGGCCTTGAGCATAGTGCTTTATGCATAAGCCTTATGCATAATACTTTATGCATAAGGCCTCATGCATAAGCATTATGCTTAAAGATTTATTATGCATAAGGCCTAATGCATAAAGCATTATGCCTAAAGCTTTATGCATAAGGCCTCATGCATGATTTATGCATAAGCTTTAGCATAGCTTGCATAAGGCTTAGGGCTTGCATAGCAGCATAGCCTGCATAAACTTTTGTATGTATACATTACTAATCTTTTCCTCATCCTTTTGTTGGTTTTGTAGGTCCTCTAATCCTCTCTTTCAACAACACAAAAATGAGATAAGTGCTTTCATATCTTTCCTCTCTTTCCTCTATTATTATTGCACCCTTGGGTGCTGGGGATTTGTTTTGTAGGTTTGCGCATAAGCTTTATGCATAATGCTTTATGAATAATTCTCATGCATGCATTATGCATAAGGCCTCATGCATAATGCTTTATACAAGGCTTGCATAACGGCTTGCATAAGGCTTGCATAACGCATAGTGCTTAAAACATAATGCATAGTGTTTTAAGCTTATGCATAGTACTTTAAACATAATGCTTGCATAAGGCTTGCATAATATTTTTTTAATATATTTGTAAAGATGTGGCATGGGTCCTCGTTCTCTTGTCCCACATAGACCCACAAGTTGAGGCTCTCATCGAGTCTCAACGATGGTTTGATAGGGAGGTAGAGGGCATCTTTGGCTATACTCCCACGCTCGAGCAGTTGGCAGCCTATGAAACATGCATCCCTTTAACATCAGGCCCCACCCATAGCCCAACAAAGTCCCTTGCCAGGCACTTTACCCTTGCGAGGCACTTCACCTACCTTTACATTCACCCCTCATCCTTCAGCCCCAGTTAGTGCCACAGCATCTCCTAGGAAGTCATTGTCGTAGAGGGAGGGTAGTCATGGAGATAGTGGCAGTCGTACCTCACGCCGCACTAGCATTGAGGGTGGAGGTAGAGGAGATGGAGGATTCCTAGGGTAGTGCTTTGGGGGTGGGGATAGTTCTTCAGAGTCATCACTACATCATGGTGATATATCATATTATGATATCACAGATGTGGGTGGCATAGTTGATGACTCTCATGGGAAGAAGGTGTTAAACTACTTGTGCGCCAAGTAGTTTTTACACACTATAAAGACTACTTTATACATTTTAAGCAACAAAGGGAGAGCTTAGTGGATAATTATATTAAAACTATCCACCACGAGAAGTATCCTAATCCTCACAACCAAAGATTTAACAGTAGATGGGCGCGACACAAAATCAAAGACATATTTAAGACTAAGAGGTCTCTAGTAAGGAGACATGCAAAGGAAGAGAAAGCCCAAAACGATGCCGATCAAAATGAACACACTAAGCCATTTATTGCTCTTCATAAGGGTGAGTGTAAGAGAGCCAAGAAGGATCTCTTAGAGGGAGTAGTGAACCAGCAACAAAGAGAAGCGCAGGCGAATACAAATGGAGTGATATGGATCGTCGCACTTCGGATCTAGAGGTCGTGCATCATGGGAGGCCGAGTTTGTATGTATAGTGCAACTTTATGTCTTTTCTTTGTATTCTCTCTATTTGAGTTGTGTTATACTATTTGTCTTGTGATGTAGCGTGACATTGTGGGTAGAGATCCTAGCCCAGCAAAGACTAGCTACCATCGTTGCCACAGTAGAGGAGATACATGAGATTACCTTCAGGATGAAGGGATCATCTCCGAACAAACAATACAATCGAGCAAGGAGAACACCACTGCAGGTAATACTTTTTATTTTTATTTACAAAACATGTTTTGACCTTTATAATACTTTCTATTTTTATTTATATATATCTTAACTTTGTGTAGGCATAAGGTGGACAAGATGACTCGGAGAGTGATGACTCCTCCAAGTAGTCGCCCACTAGTTTTTCTTCATGTATAGTTTTGGTTTATGCAACTATGCTTCTTTTTCAAGCCTCATGTGGCTACCATCATGTATGGACAACTTCTTGGATATAAGATGAAATTTTTCATCTTCTTTATATATCTATGTTTTTATTCAAGCCTTATGTGGCTACGATCATGTATGGATAAATTTTTGGATATAAAATGTAATTTCTCATCTTCTTTAATCAATATTCGAAGTGTGTTCACAAATCTTTTTGTGCATATCTATCTTTAATTTAAGTTTTTATGTTGATATCTTTGCTGATCTTGATTTATCTATGTACAAGTAAGCAAAACCTTAAACCAGAGAGCTACTTGTGTAGAAAATGCAGCTGCATGTGTAAAAATGCAGCTATACATTTGCACAGGTAGCTCTTTGGAAAAATTTTTAAATTCCAGAGTGCGTCTATAATAGAGGCTATAAGCGTGTCTATATGCACGTCTATATGCGTGTCTATAAGTGCATCTATACTAATATAGACTCGCTTATGGACGTGCATATAGATGCACTTATAGACGTGCATATAGACGCATGTCGGTAGACGCGATTTGACACGCTTATAAATGCGCCCGTAACATTTTAAACCACGTTGTCAAAACGCGTCTATAAACACGCCTATGGTTGCTTTTTCTTGTAGTGTTACACATGCAACAATGACTCGCTAATCAATCAAACCATGAGTTATGCTTGCATTAATAAAAATGATGATACTTTGTGAGGCCATTTTGACACCTTGAACACAAAAATGATGTGCAATGGTGACTGTTGATTAATCAAATCAAGTAATAGATTAAAAAACACAGGTGATCATACTTTTTGAGACCATTTTGACGTTTTTTTTGTGCTGCACTTTGTTTCCATCATGAATTAAATATTATTTATAAAAACAATAACATTTATTATAATATTGAGTATAAAAATGTTGAACTTTAATTTGTAAAGCTACTATTATTACTTGAACACTTTCATAAACACTAAACACACTTGATATATATTGAACAGATTTTTTAAGCACTTCGATACACACTAAACACAGTTGATACGTATTAAACACATTTCTTAAATACTTTGATACACATTGCATAGAAAAATATGCATCGAACACCTTAAATGGTAAACTTGAAGTTGAAGAGCTATTGTTGTTACCAGAATATCGTGACACACATCAATAGACACATTGATAATGAGTATACGATTGGTAAACTTGAATTTGTAGAGATACTATTATTTTGTGGACACATTGGTACACCTTGTATATCTTGTAAGAATGTGTATCCTTGCATATAAGCCTTAGTTCTATAAAGATGATATAGAGTCACAACCCAAAAAAATATATAATAAAGCTATATAAAATAAGAAATCTCTTATGGGTAACAAATATATGAGATTCTCTTTGAATCAAATGTAGTAGAAAACTTGACATCAAAATATAGTTAAAGGCATCCATGAAAGTAGAAGTTATGACCATAAACTTGTGGTGGTGACCATACCTAGTCCTAAAACTAGTCTTGAAGATATCCTCTTGTTTTTAAGTCTTGATGTGCTAACAATATCTAGATCGTAGGTCTACTTGAAAAAAACTTTTCTTTAGCCATTTTAATAAGAAGATCTTCTATGTGAGGTATAGGATATTTTGTTTTTAATGGTCTATCTCTTTAATCTTCCACAATCCACACATAAATCATAGGTGTCATCCTCTTTTTTATGAATGATAATTGGTGCACCCCAAGGAGAAAGGGCTAGGCCTTATGATACTTTTCTTGATAAGATCATATAGTTCTAATTTTAACTTAGAATATTCTTAAACATTAAATTGGTAAAGCTTTTATATATGCTAAACTGCTCCTAAAATAGTTTCAACCACATGATTTCAAGGTCTAGCATGACGTAATATATGCAAAATTTAATCGAGCTAGCTCAACAGCAAGCATGTGCATTAAGGCCTTCTAGTTGCAAAACAATTACAAAATTCATAAACCAGCTAAGCACCTAAGCCATCAAGACAGGGCCAGAGGTGCACTTAGATAGGGAAGAGGCCCCTCCCTCCTATCCAAAGTAGTACATGGAAGTAGCGGGAACTTTTGACTCCTAGAGTTGATTCAAACAATGACATTGCTAGTGCTCCTGGCTTGCTACAACGGAGTCACCTAGAGACAAAGACAAGCAACAAGAAGGGAAGGACTACTAAGGAGGGGACTAGTAGGAAAACATAGGAAGTGGGAAGCCATTAACTTAAGGAGGACTTGGTCAATATTAGAAAGTCTATCCTATCACACGGAGAGTGGAGCAGCACCATGAGGAAGCTACCACCACTGCAAACTTGTAGATTGAACTAGCACAATTAGACCTCTCTACAATAAGCTTTGCAAACTTCATAGAGTCCAACGACACAAAGTGGGTGTAGGAGCTCTCAACTACCTCCAATAATGCAGCATGATCGCAGATGGGTTGAAGGAAATGATTAAGCTATAGGACATTATCAAGGAAAAGGATGTTGCTATCTAGATGGTTAGCAGCCAGCTAGTACATCTACAAGAAGAGCTACGCACGAGGAGGATGGAAGTGGACTAGTTGGACGAGATGCAAAGGAAAAGGTAGGAACTCTAGAAGACCAACATACAAATAAAGATGGAAATTGAAAACATCAAGGAGATAATGGTGGCTAGGAAGGAGTGCGTAACTACGTAATTGTAGGATGACTTGGACAAGGTCAGTGAAATCTAAGAAAGAACAGAGGGCCAAGTCACCCTGATTAGAGAGGACCAACTTTAAATTATTAAGGAAGTGCAGGACAAGGCCAAAAAAGACAAAGTAGAGCTGGTCAAAGAAGAAGCTAGGCTGGAGGTCTTAGATATGCAGAAGAGTTCCCAAAAGTCTAGCACATAGATGCCGAAAAGATGGAGCAATGGGAAGGTCATGCCATAGAGAACCTAAAGGAGGTATAGGAAGAGTATCTCCACAAATTAACAATTGCAATGTGAGTACCCACATCTTCCTACAAACAGATGGTTCCCCACCATTCACAGGGTGGAAATCTGGATGAAATATTTGGAAATCTCAATCTAACCCACACAAAATACTGAGAGTCCACAAAAGCCTTAGAAGCAACTACACACAACCAAAGTGGGCAAGGAGGCTTTTGTTGAGTTTGGGCAAGCAGGCCTAGAGTCAACAAAAGCTTTGGAAGTAGATGCACTCACCCAAGTGGGAAAGGAGGCCGACAATAGTGAGGCTCGGGGGGCTCACTTTGAGTAAACACTCTGTATCACATGCATTCAAGGTCTATTTTTAAAATCCCTTATGTATGAATTTTTTATGAATAAAACATACCCTTTCCCTATTCAACCTCTGAATACCCCCTTTAAATGGTACCCTTTTGTATGATAGAAATGTGTAATTGAAAAACCCCTTTTGTTGAACCCATGTGGTACGCTTACATATTTATGAGTGACCCCCCTCGAGTACTGAGGGAGGTGCCATTAGGGAAAGAGAGCTGTATTAAATGGAAAATGACGAGTTTCCTACTACTGCGCGATAGGAAATAGAAGTGTGGAAAAGAAGATTTAATGTAATGAAGGGAAACAAAAAGAATCCAACCGTGCAAGTGCAGTCAACGAAAGGGAAAAGAAACAGTGTTATGGAAAGGTTCATCAATGGACCTAATCCTCGATGAAGAATTGAAAGAGAACTCGTGGGGAAAGATATAAAGAAATTGGAAGAAAATGAAAACAATAAGGCTATCCTAAAATTCCAGATTGAAGAGTTAGATGTGCTTGTGTGGTGAAAGAATTTAAAGAACACTAGAAACAGGACGGAAAAACAACAAAGGCCCTAAAAAGGAGGTAGGGGCAGCTACACGTGCAAGGGTGACAAGAGGAAAAGGGGGAAAATGACAATCAATGAGTTGAATGTCGCCCTGACAAAAAGCCAATGCTAACCTGAGGAAAAGAAAAGACCAAATCAAGCCCATGAGAAAGGCGTACAGAGGAAGTGCGAACAAAGGACAAGATACTAGAGGACTTTCAAGGCTGGGCAAAAAGGGAAAAAGGGCAAAGGAAGACCTTCATAAGAGAATCTAAGAAGAAATGGAACAAAAGAGCATGGGCGTCAGAAGGAGACTTCTCTAAAATGTATGCAAAATTTAATCCACACAGCTCAGCAAGTAGGCATGTGCCTTAAGGCCATCCAACTCGGACCAAAATTGTAAAATTCATAAACGAACTAAGCACCTAAGGTAGCAAGAAAGGGCTGGAGCAGTTCTCAAGGAGGCACAGTGGGATAGGGAAGAAGTCCCTCCCTCAGATCTAGAGTAGTACATGGAAACAATGGGAACTTGTGACTCCCAGATTTGGGTGAGAAGGCAACAACTCATTCAAAGAGAGACACTGATAGTGCCCCTTGCTGCTAAAACAAAGTCACCTAGAGAAGAAGAGAGGAAACAAGAAGGGAAGGACTTCTAAGGAGTGGACCAGTAGGGCAACATAGGAAATGGGAAGCCAATAGCTTAAGGAGGACCTAGTCAATATTAGCAAGTCTATCCTATCACACAAAGATAGGAGCAGCACCACCAGGAAGCTACCACCGCAAACTTGTAGATTGAACTAGCACAATCAGACCTCTCTACAACCAACTTTGCAAACTTTATAGAGTCCACCAACACAAACTGGGTGTAGGAGCCCTGATCAGAGAGGACCACCTTCAGATTATTAAGGAACTACAGGCAAGGGCCGACAAAGACAAAGTAGAGTTGGTCAGAGAAGAATCCAGACTAGTGGTTTTGGATGTAGAAGAGTTCCCAAAGTCTATTAGATATCTATCGAAAAGATGGAGCAATGGGAAGGTAATGGTATAGAGGACGTGAAGGAGGTGTGGGGAGAGTATCTCGAGCGACAAAGGAATATAGATAAGCTTGCATACAAATGTCTTTTTTATTTCTTTCTATTTTCCTTATTTTTTATGAAAATAGATGAGTTTGATGCATATATATTGTTATAGCTATGCATACACATAAGAGCTCACTACAATACATCGGAGGCATAGCAGCGTTTTAGCAATGCTTTTTACATCGAGATATCAGGGATTCCATTTGCTACTGGAGTAGCGCTATTAACAACGAAATTCCACTGCTCTACAACATTTATAGTAGTGAAATTCCACTACTAGGGGCAGTGCCTGTAATTTCGGTGCTAAACATCGAAAATAGCAGTGAAATTGCGCTGCTATTTTCGTTGCATGATATTCCAGAGAGTTATTAGATGCTGAATTTTTAAAATACATCATATACACACAAAAAATGATATATAGTTTTTGAAAAACATCCATAAGAACCCTTGGAGCCATGTTTCCAGCAAAAAAAAAAAGAGATAGTTGAAAACTTTTGAGAAGTGAAACAATGTCAAGATCATGAATCTATCCCATCTTGTAATAAATTCACATGTGTTGCCTCATCAATGTCTATATCTAATGGAAGCTCAATAAAAAGATGGGGTTCCATATCAATAAATATCAATATCACTATCATGATCCAATAAAGCATTTTCATAATTGATAGGTGACTTATCATCTTCTTCAAATTGATGTTTCTCATGCTCTTCATCTTCCCCATCCAAAATGTTTTCTTCTTTGTCTTCTTTTAATGAGCTAATTTGAGGTAGTACTTGCACCTCATCCAGAGATTCAGCCTCCACATCTTTTGAAAGATATGTTTTGAACGAGGGAAAACTTGTATAACATAATACCATTTTGGATCAATTTGATCGGTGTGAAACACAACCTAATATCACAAAGCAAACGGGTTACACTTTTATTATACTACATCAAGATTTAATTTGTGATTGGTTGGGTCAGTACAACACATCAGGAGCGTAGCAACATTTTTGGAAGAAAAATATCGAGGTTTTCAAGATGCTCAACAACGATGTATTGCTGCTTTTTGCAGGGCTTTTTCAATGTTAAGCAACATGTTTAGTAGCAAAAAATCGCTTCCCAGTAGTGCTTTTTTACTACCCAATAGTAAAAAAGCACTTCTCAGTAGCATCTATAACAACGAAAAAATGCTGCTATACTAAAGAGAATGTGGGGGAGAGGGAGAGCTTCAAACCCTAGCAAGCAAACACACACACAAGAGAGAGCAAGGAACAAAGGAAATGGATGGCTGAATTGTCTTCTATCTTCTTCTTCTCTACTCAACCAACATAACATAAAGATAAGAGTACACACTACATGAGTTAGTACTTAACTACTACAAACATACAAGGGTTGGTTCATAATGTGAACCTAAATAAATGAGCTGGTGCTATAACTATGCAAGTCTTTAGCAATCCAAAATGGCTGTGACATAGCCTATCATCCCACTGGCCGTATATCACCCATAATCTCACCAACCATGCCAGTGGTATAGATGCGGAAGCTGTCACCCATGCACGTCATCAATGTCTACCATAGCACTAGTTGAGCTTGATATCTCAACACTCCCCCTCGAGCTCAACTCCACACACTACACTCCAAGTAAGCTCCTAAACCTGTGGAGCTTCTTTGTTCCTAATTCCTTCGTGTGAAGATGTCAACCACGTGATCCTTTGTGTTGACATATACCAGATCTACATCTTCTGCTAGAACCTTCTCCCTCACAAAGTGATAATGCACCTCAATGTCCTTTGTGTTGACATATACCAGATCTACATCTCCTGCTAGAACCTTCTCCCTCACAAAGTGATAATGCACCTCAATGTGCTTTGTTCTAGCATGATATATTGGGTTACTGGCCAACTATATGCTGCTCATATTGTCATAATATATGACAAATGTCCTATCCATGGGCTCTCCCATGTCACCAAGTAGCTTCTGAATATAAGCTACCTCACAAGCTGCCATAGCAACACCCCTATACTCTACCACCACTGTACTTGAGAAGGTAACTATTGGCTGCTTCTTACTGCTCCAACTCATAACAACACTCCCAAATGAGAACATAAAACTACTGGTAGATCTCATGTCTGCAATACTACCAGCCCAATCAGCATCTGTGTACCCATGCAATTGTATCTCTATACCAGCCTTATAGAAGAGTCCATAATCAACAGTGGACTTTATGTACTTGAGAATCCATCTAGTCGCATGCAAGTGTGGCTTCCTAGGGGCCTGCATAAACTGACTCACAAGTCCTCCATAAGCCTGTGTGCCTGTAAGTAGTGGGGTCCTCCAAAAGCTCACCTGTATCTGCTTTGTGGAAAGCTTTGTGTTCTGCTCCAATGGCACTAAAATAGGCTTACAGCCTGTTATACCATACTTGGACAACATGTCCAAGCCATACTGCCTCTACAATAGCAAAATGCCATGAGGTGATCTCACCACCTCTATGCCCAAGAAAATTATGGAGATGTCAAGCAGTTATGGCCATACTAGGGGAGGCATGCATCATGACAATGGCTCAATGCCTCTCTATCGAAGGACTGATTTGTATGTCACTATTGTGCAAACATTCCTTACTATGTTGTGCTCTCAAACCTTTTGCTGCTAAACTCTCCTTTCACCCCTGACTTCTATCCTTCAACCCTAACACTCTCAAAGTTGAAAGGATGGTGGAATTCAAGTACCTCTCATCCACCGTACACAAGGAGGCAGATAAGCATGTTGCATGGCTCTTGTATCCTTTTCTCTCATAAAAACACACGTGTTTTTTAATGTACTTATATATACCATAATACATACATACATACATCTCTCTATAAATGTCTATGTATGTATGTGTGTATGTATGTATATATTCATACATACATGCAACAAAATGTTTCTTATGCAAGTAGGAGTAGTACACAAGAGATTTAATGCATGCATTAATGGGTTTAATGGATGCATATAAGAGCTAAATGCATGCACAGATCTATGCATGTATAATAGCTATAATAGAAGATTTATGTAAGCATAAAATGCACACAAAAAAGAAAATCTCACAAGAAGAGGTTCTCGCATTAGTATAAAAATGAGAATGTGGTGATGCTTACCTCACGAAATAAGAGGGGGTAATATATACATTAAAAGAAAAAATCAAGAAATATGCAAGATATAGCTATTAGGCATGCATAAAGCTGTAACACATGCATAGAGCTATTAGGCATACAGCTTTTATGTAGCAATCGAGAAGATATCTCGATGCAATAGAGTTCTCTAATGCTCCTATGCAACATTAGAGAGGATACCTTATGCACTCCAACTATTGGCATCCACGTTATAGCTCTTATACATGCGCATGCTCTTATGCATGCATTAGAGAGATTCTATACATGCAATAGAGCCCTTAGTACATGCATTGAGGACCCTCTTAAGTAGAGATAATGCAAGAATGCATAAGAGTTTTACTACATGTGGTAGAGATATATGTTTGCATCATTAAAAGCTCCATGAGAGGATAAAATGCTTGAACTACTAATTAAACAAAGCTCCATGAGAGGATAAAATGCTTGAACTACTAATTAAACATACTCCCAAGTGGGTAAGTTAGTGGAATTAATATAACACTAATACGATAGTGATTTATACTGTATGATAAGATAGGGTCATAGATTGATCTCTTTCAAAGAAGACCTACAAAAAAAAAAGAACACGAGTAATGGATATATAGCTATTAGGCATGCATGTAGATCCTATGCATGCATATCGATCTCTTAGTTTGACACATAAGGTCTCTTATTGCGTAAGAGCTATTGTACTGATTGAGATATCTTAGTGCATAAGAGATATTATAGAGAAAGAGATTGTCTCTTTTGGATGCATAAAAATCTCATGCATGCATTAGAGAGCTTTTATGCATTGGAGCTCTTGATGAATGCATTAAGGTCTCTCTTATGTAAGGATAACTTTGCATGACAGATCTAATGCATTAGAGCTCTTGATGCATGCATGAAGAGCTCTCTTATGTAAGGGATAAGTTTGCATAAGAGATCGAATGCATGCATCAAGAGCTTTATTGAAGGCATTAGAGCTAGCAAGACTTTAGCTCTATGTATGCCCAAGAATAACAACCTATATGCAAACAAAAACTGCATAAATCCTAATTAAAAATAATATGTTTCAAGGGTGTAAGATAAGCATGAAAATATTTTAAAAATGAGGAAAGAGCAATTAGTCTCACCTCAAGAAAAAAGGGGCTAGTGTGTTGAGCACCATGCAAGCAATCACATAAAGGGAGAGAAATCAAACTTGGTTAAACTCATAATAAAATAGTTTTTCTACCTACCTCTGTGTAAAAGAAATATTATTATTTTTTAAATATCAACTAACCAAATCCCGAAGTAGTTTTGAAGATCCCTAGAAAACAAAACAAAAAACCACATCTTTATGTAAAAAAAAGGATAGCAAAATCACTAAGATAGATCTCGTGTAAGCCCTATGCATAGAACTCAACTTATGCATAATATGCATAGAGTTGATACAAAATCTATTATGCATATGATGTATGCTATCATGCATAGAGTCGAGCAACTTATGCAAATATGCATAGATCTTATATATAATAGCTCTTTGCACATACCTCTCTATGCATTACACTGTATGTGTCGAGCTTATGCATTCCATCCAGGCATAGAGCTATGCCTAGATCTTCCCTTAATTCTCTTTGTATGAGCTCCATGTATATAAATTTGTATATGGCTCTATGAAAAGAGCTCCATGCATGTCTCTATGCATATGTTACATGCAATGAGATGTATGTGGGACGCTATTTGCATGTATCTCTTTAGATAGCCTACTGCATAGCATAGAGCTCTATGCATATACCTTATGCATAAAACTACATGCATGAGGCTTATGCATAGAGCTATTATGTATATTACACATACTAGCTCTATGCTAGTAGATATCTTGTGCACATATATATATATATATATATATACATTTTATGCATAGCTCTATAAATAAGCTATATGCATAAAGCTCATCTATAGTCATACAAAAAGAAGAAGAAAAGAAAGAAATAAAGAAGATATGTGTACGCATAATCTTATGCATAGCTCTATGAATAAGCTATATGCATGTAGGCACTCTTATGTGTATGCGAAGCTCTATGCATAAAGCTCATTTATATTTATAGAAAAAGAACAAAAATAGAAAGAAAGGAAAAATATATGCATGTGCATAAAGATCGTCTATATTCATCTATGCACATCTATGAGTAAGCTATACCATATATAGCTCTTATGGATAACATAGATACGTAGAGAGAGCTCTACGCGTAGAGCTCAATGATATACATATAAACAAAAGAAAAATAAAATAAATTTAAAAAATAGGATTAATCATACAAAAAGAAACATATAAATCCTAGTAAACTTACTACAAGGATCTTTTGGAGGACAAGAAGCTACAAAACAAATCAAATAATAAGTGTTCTCTAGTAAGAAACATAGTAGAACCAATAACCAAAACAAATAGAAATGATAGTTTCACTAGAGGACAGACGACCCGCTATACAATATATAACTCTTATGTATAACATAGATACATAGAGTTACATGCATGCGTAAAGCTCATCTATATCCATATAAACAAAAGAAAAACGAAATAAAATTTTAAAAAACAAGACTAAGCATACACAAAGAAACATATAAATCCTAGTAAACTTACAACAAGGATCTTGAGAGGATAAGAAACTACAGAACAAATCAAATAATAAGTATTCTCTAGTAAGAAACACATAGTAGAAACAATAACCAAAACAAATAGAAATGACGGTTTCATCGTCGTTTGTCCTAGTTTCATGAGGACACAGGACCAACAATAAAGATGATGGTCTTGTAGTGTGTAGCATCCATTTGTTGCTGATGCTGAGATTGTTGATGTCCTCCATAAATGCGTGCAACGGAGGAAACTAGAGAACAGAAGCCTGCAAATAAAAAATTCGAATGATTTGACATGAGAGATTATTCTCGACCAGAATCCAGGTTGCAAACAAGCATCTATACCACGGCCGCTTCACAACATTTGCAACGCCACCGTTTCTCACAAGAAGCATTGCTAAGCTATTTTAAATTAAAAATGTACTTAAAATATCACTAGCCTAGTGGGCTCACTAAGGCCCTAGCTAATGACATTTCTCATATTTAATCTTTGTTAATAACAATGTTGGCCATACAAATTCAAATGTAGCATGATAAAACCAGTGTCATTCAAGGATTATGGTAGCCTAGCTCAATACTATATGCAATGTCACCGGTGGCTAGATAGCTGAACAAACCCCCTCAATACACCAAATCAAAGAGTGCGCACACCCAGCCACCTAGACAGAAAATGTGTACATGTACACAAACCGAGATGCTTGGGTAACATGTGAGGGTGCACAAACAAATCAGATTCGTAGGGATGCAGCAAGAAGCTCTAAAAAAATGCGAAGATGTGAGGGGGAGGAATTAGCCCCACACAGCGTTTGAGTCTAGCAAAACATATGTAAACTTAGTACTAAGTAGAGCAATATTACATTAATTAGGCGTGTCGTCTCTAGTGCATTAGACGCCTCCTTTGAGGTGCGCAAAAGGATTCACACGGGCATGGGATTAAGCTTGTGTGGTTCACATGTACTGTCTCTGCTATAGTATGCCCTAAAGTATTCTAATGATTAGAAATGAGAAATGAAGAGCTGGCGTTGGTCGTCGTCGTCAACAGATTAGTATAATTGCTGGTTACAAATTGTGGAGGAGGCACGATCAGGTGGTGGTGCGATCGGGGATCATTTAATGTGTTACTAATATAGGGATCAATTACAGGTGGTATAAATGTTGAAGAGGTGGGCGGCATATAAATGTTAAAGAAGTGGGCCGGAAATATTGAGCAAAGGCAATGCAGACAGTTGATTAAAAATGTGGTCAGTGAGGGGGAGGGCCTGAGGTACTCCTCTCTGATTATTATTAATATTATTATGAATCAATGGGAAATATGCTAAGTTGAGCCGCTGCATGTGAATGCTTTGGGCGCACATGTGCGCGTCGATGTACGTGACGTCGAAACCTTCAGGGGTAACACCATCCTCGCATTTTTGCACCTGCTTCAAGGCCATGCAGCCTTTGTGAGCGCATCTGAAGTAGCTCCTGCAAAATTATAGGCGAGATCTACGAATCAGAACTATCGGCGAGCAGCTGTTTGCATGAGAATCGAACAATATATATTCTTGTATTTGATGCCCTGGATGTTCTTTTCGCCATACCTCCACTGGAACGCGCACAGTCTGCTTCCACACAGGTTTCCTATGCTTTCCTAATCGACTGCTGGCAGAGCTTAGTGCTGCACCTTGCAAGTTCTCATGACGAAATTCTCGACTACCACAATTTGCTTCTCGCAATTAGGCTTATGTGTGGGATCCTTGTTTTGTTGACAAGGCAAGCAACTTGTCACAAAAATATACACATCTTTTCACATTCCTTTCCAAGAAAAACTCCTCCGCACCTTCTTGAAGGTTTTAAACATCCCCATGTGCCGCCCCAATAATGTAGAACAACACATCTCTTCTAACACTCTTTTCTTGTAGCTTGATGTAGGAACAAGGTAGACTTTTCCTATGTAGTAGATAAGTCCATTACGAAGTTAAAAATGTAGAAAATCATCCTGGGAGGCTTGCTTTCATTTTTGCTACATTGGTGTCACTTCCTCATCCAATAGGTACTCTTCTTGGATATCCAAAATCCAATCTTTTTGTACACAACATTCTCTTTCCCTTTCATGAATGTAAGAGATTTTGAAATCATAATTTTGCAATGTAGCCACCTAGTGGCACCTTCTTTTCTTAGGAGAGAGTCTAGGTTGAGACAAGAAGTATTTGAAGCACTCTAGGATCACTCTTTACAAAGAAATGACTCCAATACAAGTAATGATGCCACTTCTTTATTGCATGAAGTATTGCCAACATCTCTTGATCATAGAAATGCATAACCATTTCTTTCTCATCAATCTTTCGGCTCTCAAATGTGATCACTCCATGTTCTTGGAACAAAACGACCCTAATGCCTCTTCCACATGCATCGGCTTGAACCACAAATGGCTTCATGAAGTCTAAGCATACAAGTATATGGGCTGATGTGAGCATCTCCTTGAGCTCTTAGAAGCTCTTATCCTCTATAGCATCCCAAAAGAAAGCTTCTTTCTTAAGCTTGTCTCAGTAAGAGTAGTAATATGAGCATAGCTCTTAATAAATCTCCTATAGAATGATGACAAGCCCAAGAATCACCTTAATTGAGTGGTCTTTGTAGGCATGGGCCAATTCTTAACACACTGAACCTTCTTAGGATCCACCATAATTCCTTCCTTGCTCACTATGTGTCCAAGACACTCAACCTTTTGTGCCATAAATGTACATTTTTTCTCCTTTGCATACAAGTTATTGGATCGTAAAGCATCAAATACAGTCCTTACATGCACTTAGTGCGCCTTCACCCCTTTGCTATATATCAATATACTATCAAAGAATACAAGTTATTGGATCGTAAAGCATCAAATACAGTCCTTACATGCACTTAGTGCGCCTTCACCCCTTTGCTATATATCAATATACTATCAAATAATACAAGTACCCATTTGTAAAGGAAAGGTCCAAGCACCTTCTTCATTCAAGGCTTGAAATTTTCGGTGCATTTCACAACTTAAACGGCATAAACAAATACTGGTAGAGAACTCTCTCAGTCTAAAATTCTATGTTTTGTACTCATCACCTTCCTTGATTTTAAATCGGTGATAGTCTCTGATCTCAAATCAATCTCAAGTGGAGAAGAAACACGCACCTCTTTCAACTCATCAATTCATAGAATAGGGAATATATTCTTGATTGTAGATTTATTCAAATCCCTATAGTCCACACACATGCAAAAAAGTGCCATCCTTCTTCTTGACAAGGAGTACGAGTGATGCAAAAGGTGATTGGCTAGAAGTAACCCATCCTATGTCCATAAGCTCTTGAATTTGCTTTGCCACTTCATCCTTCTGCACTTTTAACAATCTATAAGGTGGTTTCTAAATGGGCTTGGTATGCAAAT
Organism: Cibotium barometz; assembly: GCF_041138505.1. NCBI lineage: Eukaryota > Viridiplantae > Streptophyta > Polypodiopsida > Cyatheales > Cibotiaceae > Cibotium > Cibotium barometz. The sequence continues at coordinate 33,951,942 of NC_141068.1, forward strand.
CAAGATCTATCCCATGATCCCCTCCCTTTCAGCAAGCAATTTGGCATTTGGAACACATCCTCATACTCCTTTAACAATTACTTCATACCTTTATGCAAAAACTCCCCCTTTTTCTCATTGCTTTCTTCTTTGCAAAGCTATAAAACATATATGCATCCCATGTTCTTTAGCTTCCTCTTGAGTTGTGTTGCATTATCTTGATACTTGGCACATGAGTTCCGGTAAATGTAACCTCATGGTTTACATCCATGAAACTCATATACCCTTGTTGACTGATGTGAAACAACCTAAGAGTTACCAAACAATCACATCCCACAACAATTTCAATGGGACCCATATCCACTACAAGTAAATCAGCCTTGCAAGTGTAATCATTTGTGAGAATCGACCTCACATCTTTGCATACCATTATGCAATCCATCTTTGCTCAATTAGCCACTTGAACCTATTTCCACATAAAGATAAATCTATAGTCTATAATTTGAGACAAAACATGTATTTGGTGTTAAAAAAAGCTGTGTGTGCTTCCACTATCACTCAAAATATGTGCCACCCTTCCATTAATGCACGCCTTCAACCTAAATGTATTTGCTCCTTTGCAACCGGCATAGGCATCACTTGAGATCTTGCATATTGCCCTCGTCATGATAATCACAGATAGGCAATGGTAACCCATCATCATAGTCAACATATCCCTTCTTTGATCCACCCGGGTCAAGAGGGAATTCACCATCCTTTTCTACATTTAAAAATTCATTGTTGGAATCTTCAAAATACTCCTCATATTCATCCACATCCTCTTTAATATCTTCATGGAAAGGTTTGGTGAGAATAATACTTAGGGTCATATTTTTGGCCTTACAAAACTTCCAGTGATCCTTGTTCCATTTGTCACCACACTTGAAGCACAAAACCTTGTCCTTCAAATCATTAATATGATCTTCCCTGATAATCTTGCTCTTGTTAGATGCTTTCGTGTATCAACTTGCTTCCCATCACCATTTGGAGGAGGTCGAGGAAATGAGTTACCAAATCTAAAATTTCCCCTTCCACCTTTTCCATAGAAGATTTTCCTAAAGTTGAATCTACGAGGACCCCTCTGATAAGAAACTCCACTTGAAGATTTACCTAAAGTTAAAGTGACAATATCAGCCCTAAATTCATGCCTTGCTCCACTAGCATGTTTATACTTTGTTTGCCTTATAGATCTTCGCAAGAAGCATGGCCTCTTTGATGGTTTTGGGCCTTTAAGAATCCACATCTACCTTGATGTTGTTTTGTAGCCCTTTGATAAACTTCCTCAATTTTTACTCCTCACTCAAGCATTCCACATCATGAACATGAACAACATGATATATCTCATGCAAACTATGATTGAAAGGCTAGACCAAAGATTTCAGTTCATGGTGGAAAAGCTTGACTCTATGAGCAAGGAGTTGCATGATGAAATCTCAAGCTTGAGGCAAGATACGGATAAAGGTAAAGAAGTTTACGATGGACCTATGTTGCAACCATATGTACCAACCACCAATGGGGCCACAAGCTTATGGAGCATTCACGGGACCTTAACATGAAAATACATTACATACTCCTCAAGCTAGTATGCACCATGTTGATGGGAATCGTGGGTCTATTATATTAGAAAGGAAAATATTCCTCCATCATTGAAGCATCAAGGTGGAACAAGTAAGCCTGGTATGCCTATGCATGGTCCTATGAATGGGGTTTCATCATTGCAAGGGAGAAATGTGGAAAAAAGTAAAGGCATAGTTTTGGAAGAATCAAGGGTGAATGAAAATTGGAATCACCCACACATGAGTGGTCATCAGTTTGATGAGATGGATCATCATCCTTCACACATGAGTGGTCATCAGTTTGATGAGATGGATCATCATCTTTCACACATGAGTGGTCATAACTTTGATTAGATGGGTCATCATTTTATTTGGATGGAACCTAATCATGGTAGACCTCATCACTTCAATGAGTTGGGGGGAAATCATGTTAGACCAATTGAGCGTAGACCGCATGTTCATCATCGAGGTGGTGAGTGATGAAGATGAGTTTAAGGGAGTGAAGGACAAGTTGACTTTTACTAAGTTCAAGGGTGAAGGCTCAACCAATGAGGAGTTTAAAGAATGGATTGATAAGATAGATCTTTACTTTGAACTTAGTCCTCGTAGTGGTAGGGACAAGCTTTTGTTTCCTACTTTGCATCTAGAAGATTATGTCCATGCATGGTGGCGGCACTTGAATGCTCATGGATATTTGATCATCACTACTTGGACAGTTTTCATCCCTTAATAGATCAAGGATGGTGGAGAAATGGGATGATCTCACTCAAATACGCAATGCCAAGGATTATGTGCACAAGTTATGAAGTTTTCACTCCTCGTTTAGGTATTTGTGAAACATTTACCTCTTGATGCACGCCTTCATTAATATTGCCACTAATTTCTTCTTGCATAGTTCCTTGAGCACTCTAATTTGCTTCTTGTCTTGCATCTGATGTGCCCGCTTCATACTCAAGAGCTTCCTTGCAGTTCCCCTTGTTGAGTTTGGCCTTCGGCATCATCTCAATTGCTCAAAAGACTTTTGAATGGGTTCTCAAACTCTAAATTAAATGGTCTCAAGCTCTAAAAAGAGGTATTTCAATGCTCTATCCACTTATGTAGTTGGCTTTGACTTGTTTAACCATGTACTATTCTCTGTTTTGACTTTTTTGGAATATATGTAAGCGTACCATATGGGTTAACAAAAAAGGATTTTTAAAATCCCTCTTTTACACATTTCTATCATATAAACGGGTGCCATTTAAAGGACACGTTGAATAGAAAGATGGTACGTTTTATTCATAAAAAATTCACAGATAAGGGATTTTAAAAATAGACCTTAAATGCACGTGATATAGAGGGTTTACTCAAAGTGAGCCCCTCGAGCCTCCTTGCTCACTTGGGTGGGTGCAGCTACTTCCAAAGCTTTCGTTGACTCTAGCCTGCTTGCCCAAAGTCAACAAAAGCCTCCTTGCCTAGTTGGCTAGGTGTAGTTGCTTCTAAGGCTTTTGTTGACTCTGGGCCTTCTGTCTAGGTTGTTGGATTTGGAATTCCAAATCCTTCATCTAGATTTCCAACCTGTGAATGGTGGGAAACCATCTGTTTATAGGAAGATGTGGGGACTCGCATAACCAACTATTAATTTGTAGAGATACTCTCCCCACACCTCCTTTAGGTCCTCTATACCATGACCTTCCAATTGCTCCATCTTTTCGATAGCTATCTAATAGACTTTGGGAACTCTTCTGCATCCAAAACCACTAGTCTGGCTTCTTCTTTGACCAACTCTACTTTGTCTTTGTCGGCCCTTTCCTATAGTTCCTTAATAATCTGAGAAGGTGGTCCTCTCTGATTAGGGTGCCTTGGCCCTCCATTCTTGCTTGGATTTCCCTGATCCTAGACAAGTCACCTCAATTACACAGTTACCTGCTCCTTCCTAGCCACTATCATCTCCTTCATATTTTTAATTTCCATATTTATTTCTCTGTTGCCCTTTTAGAGTTCCTACCTTTTCCTTTGCATCTTGTCCAACCAGCCTACTTCCATCCTCCTCCTGCTGCACAGCTCTTCTTGCAGATGTACCAGCTGGCTTCTCACCATCTGGATAATAACATCCTTTTCCTTGATATAACATCCTATAGCTTAGTCATTTCCTTCAACCCATCTGCCCACTTGCAGCGTTGGAGGTAGTTGAGAGTTCCTACACCCAGTTTGTGTTGGTGGACTCTATAAAGTTTGAAAAGTTGGTTGTAGAGAGGTCTGATTGTGCTAGTTCAATCTACAAGTTTGTGGTGGTGGTAGCTTCCTGGTGGTGCTGCTCCAGTCTTTGTGTGATAGGATAGACTTGCTAATATTAACTAGGTCCTCCTTAAGGCTTAAGCTATTGGCTTCCCATTTCTTATGTTGCCCTACTGATCCCCTCCTAAGCAGTCCTTCCCTTCTTGTTTCCTCTCTTCTTCTCTAGGTGACTCCATTGTAGTAGCAAGGGGCACTATCAGTGTCTCTCTTTGAATGAGTTGTTGCCTTTCACCACCCAAATCCGAGAGTCACAAGTTCCCATTGCTTCCATGTACTACTCTAGATCCAAGGGAGGGACCTCTTCCCTATCCGGCTGTGCCTCCTTGAGAGCTGCTCCAGCCCTGTCTTGCTACCTTAGGCTCTTAGTTGCTTTATGAATTTTGCAATTCTGGTCCCGATTGGATGGCCTTAAGGCACATGCCTACTTATTGAGCCGTCTGGATTAAATTTTGCATACATTTTAGAGAAGTCTCCTTCTACACGCCCATGCTCTTTTGTTCCATTTCTTCTTGGATTCTCTTATGAAGGTCCTCCTTTGCCCTTTTTTCCTTTTTGCCCAGCCTTGAAAGTCCTCTAGCACCTTGTCCTTTGTTTGCACTTCCTCTGTACGCCTTTCTCATGGCCTCGATTTGGTCTTTTCTTTTCCTCGGGTTAGCATTGGCTTTTTGTCAGGGCGACATTCAACTCATTGATTGTCATTTTTTCCCTTTTCCTCTTTGTCACCCTTGCACGTGTAGCTGCCTCTACCTCCTTTTTAGAGCCTTTGGGGCAGGGTCCCACACTCGGGGCCTCGCCCACGGATATTGAGACAAGAGAGTAATCCATCAGTTCTTCCAAAACCGAACTCGAAAAAACTTCCCTTGCCCAAAAAGCATGGGTGATTCCTCCAGTATAACTTTTCTCTAAAGTAGTCAAAAGCCTAACAAACTGAACTTATCTGACCGAACCCGTAAGTCCCATAGTCAGATCAGGTAAAAAGACTGTACTTGGATCATAGAGACCAACGCTTTTTTCCTCATTGAGAGGCACAACCGTTGATTCTTTTCCATAGAACAATTTTTATCTAGGATTTACCTCATCTATCGTACTATACAGAAATTGAGTCTTGATTTATGGATCCATCAGTCCAGCCTAACCCCATCCAGTCCCATGGGTTAGCCAACTGCCCAACCACTGAAGTCATGGGATCCAATTAGGAATTTGGTTAGGTTTTATCCCGGGTACCAGGGGAAAGAGTTCTCAGGCCCCCTAGCCGGATATTCATGCAAACATAAAACTAGTCATGGGTTAGCCAACCGCCCAACCACTCAAGTCATGGGATCCAATTAGGAATTTGGTTAGGTTTTGTCCCGGATACCAGGGGAAAGAGTTCCCAGGCCCCCTAGCCGGATATTCATGCAAACATAAAACTAGTCACACCACTTACACACCCAATATGAACTTGTCTTTTTCATAGATTCAACAATAAAGTCAATATTAGGTAATTTGGGAAAAATCTCACATTTTGGGAATCAATTACTCCATATAGTTTTGGACATATCTTAAACATACTAACTCCAAATTTGTCGGAGATCGTAGATTTAGATTCTACTCTTCAAGATCTTTCCGATGATATGTGATAAACTTTTGGACAAGTTCACCATGCTCCCATTTTTCAAATGGGAATGGGATTTTTTTCAAATTATCTAATACGGTGTTAATATTTAAAACAATCATTTAATGAAACCATAGTGTTACTGATCATAATCCTCTAATTATCCAGTTGAATCATAATTTCCAATTCCTTCCTTCATTGGTGTACCTATGGCATCATTGGCAATCAGAACGCTCACCACCACCTGTTTACTTAGGGGCCTTTTCAATAGTTCGTAGCTCATAGTACCCGGCAATATAATCACATTAAAAAAATGTCTAGATGGAATCTCCGTTGAAGATCAGCATAATCCACCAACAAATCCATACAAAAGAGCCTTGGAATCATCCGATGAGGATCAGCAAGATCAATCAACCAAATCCATGCCCGAATTTAGAAAACAACTCTTACTCCTTGTTCCAATATCTTTCTCGACGTACTCGCGGGCGAGTATCTTCGGCAACCCAGAGCCCGAGCACCGTATGGTCACTATCCTCTAGGATCCTTCGCAGGTCACCTAGCGCTTCACTCATAGGCCGCTTCCTTGGTCCCTCATCCACTGTACCGGAAGCTCACTATTTAATCAAACTGAGGCTGGTCAAGACCTCGACCGAACCTTGCTACGCGAGACGTCCTCCGATGACTCTCCATCTCAGCAGTTGTAACTTTAACAGTCTCCACCACGACCTCATTCACAAGACGGTCAAAATGCTTCCCTGGCATTCTTGACATAAAATCGTCATTTAAAAATAGATTTCACAACAATAAAACAAATATAGTTCCAACAATATTTCCATCTTTTCTCATTACTCCGCATCCTTTCACATTAGACCCCATATTTTTTTTCATCTTACCACAATTTTATTTTCATCATCATCGATCCCTATCACATCACATCATTCCTACATCAAATCACATCCAATCGCATCATCCACACATCAATCCACATCATCCATACATCCATCCACATCAATCCACATCATTCAAACATCCATGCACATCAATCCACATTATCCACACATCAATCCACCTCATCCATACATCCATCCACATCATTCACTCATCATACACACACCGGTCCACATCATCCACGTCAATCCACATTATCCACACATCCATCCATATCTTCCATACATCCATCCACATCAATCCACACGTCAATCCATATCATCCAAACATCCATGCACATCAATCCACATTATCCACACTAATCCACCTCATTTCATAAGCATTCCTATCCTCATTTAATCACATCTTTTTCTATCTCATCACTTATCTCCTCATTCATCCTCATCAGATCTCACCCACTTGCATCTACCCATATATCTCATCACTTCGCATACATTAACATCTATCCAGTTTACATCGCATCTTATCACATTCATTTCACATCACATCTCATTCATTCACATCTTGATTCACATGCTAACACATTCATTCATGTCCCTTATCGTTCATTCACATCCCGATTCACATCACATCACATCCATTCATATCTCTTATCATTCATTCACATCTCGATTCACATCACATCACATCCATTCACATTCTTTATCATTCATTCACATCCTGATTCACATCATCTATCCTTTCACATACACACATCCACATCCATTCTTTTACATACATCCACATCCATCCTTCACATACATCCACATCCATACTTATCACATACATCCACATCTATTCTTTAACATACATCCACTTCTATTCTTCACATATATTCACATCCATTCTTTAACATACATCCACATCTATTCTTCACATACATCCACATACATCCATCCATCCATTCATTCCCATCTATCAGATTCACATTACTTCTCATCACATCTATTCACCTCACATTCTTGTCACTCCTATTCTCATCACATCTATTCACCTCACATTCTCGTCACTCCTATTCTCATCACATCTATCCATCCATTCATTCTCATCTATTAGATTCACATTACTTCTCATCACATCTATTCACCTCACATTCTCATCACTCCTATTCTCATCACATCTATCCATCCATTCATTCTCATCTATTAAGTCAATATTAGATAAAGTGGGAAAAATCCCATTCCCATGAAAAAAGTGGGGGTATGGTAAACTCATCCAAAAGTTTGTCAAAACATATTCATGTGACATATCATTGGAAAGAGCTTGAAAAGTAGAATCTAGATCTACTTTGTCCGACAAATTTGGAGTTTGCATGTTTAAGTTATGGCCAAAACAAATTTTTTAAATACATTCCCATTTTGAGGGATTTTTTCCATTTTATCTAATATTGACTTTATTTGATTCATATCACATATCATCACATCTATCTACCTCTCATTCTCATTACTTCAATTTTTCATTATATCTATTCTCTATTCATTCTCATCTATCTGATTCACATCCTATCTTATCACATCCATTCTTAGAATGCAAGAGAACCCTTATTTTTTTATATAAAGATTCTTTACACATCTATTTATGCATAATTTTAATTTGAAGGAGAATAACACTTTCAAAATAAAAATAAATCTTTTATGCATCTTTTGATACATAAATTCAATTTTAATGAGAATAATTCTTTTGAAATAAAAATAAACTTCTTTATGCATCATTCTATGCATAAAATCAAAATTAATGAGAATAACTCTTTTGAATTAAAAATAATTTTCTTTATGCACCTTTCCATGCATAAAATCAAAATTGATGAGAATAACTCTTTTGAAATAAAAATAAATTTCTTTATGCATCTATTTATGCCTAAAATCAAATGTCCTTGTGGATGTGAGGGTATACGTGCTACCATTGTGAAATTTTACAAAATGACACTTGTTGAGGGTAATCCTAATCTTGTCTTTTTCCTTAAGCTTGATGAGGCTCAAATCCTTAAACACCAAAAAATGGAATGGATTAGTGTTGGATTCATAAATAAATCTTGGATTACTCTCAAGGAAAGAGATATGCTCTAGGCAATCATGTGCAGTCAACTCAAGTCCCAAATGAGAGTCATGAGACTCTCAAATAGTTTTTCTTGCACACTGAAATCCCCTCAATTATTAATGCTCAAAAAAATGGAGAGCTTCTTCATGTGGAATATGTTGGAAGCTTCACGTGCTTGTCAAAGAATTTAAAGAACACCAGAAATAGGATGGAAAAACAACAAAGGCCCCAAAAAGGAGGTAGAGGCAGCTACACGTGCAAGGGTGACAAAGAGGAAAGGGAAAAAATGACAATCAATGAGTTGAATGTCGCCCTGACAAAAAGTCAATGCTAACCTAAGGAAAGAAAAGACCAAATCGAGGCCATAAGAAAGGCGTATAGAGGAAGTGAGAACAAAGGACAAGATGCTAGAGGACTTTCAAGGCTCGGGAAAAAGGGAAAAAGGGCAAAGGAGGACCTTCATAAGAGAATCTAAGAAGAAATGGAACAAAAGAGCATGGGTTAAAGAACTTCAATAGTATTCAAAAGCCATTCAACTTAATGCTTCTCAAGCTTGAGAGGGGTTGAGTGTTGAGATATCGAGCTCGTCTAGTGAGGCGGTGGCCACCGATGACCCGCCTGGGGGATAGGCCCCACACTTACACCACTGGCATGGTTGGTGAGATCTTGGGTGATATGCGGCCAGTGGGATGACAGGCTGTGTGACAACCATTCTAGAGACTGGCATAGTTATAGCGCCAGCTCATTTAGTCGGGTTCACACTATAGAGAACCCGTGTATGTATTGGTTGAGTACCTTTCATATTATGTGTACTCTTATCTTGTATATGGTGTGTTGAGTTGTGTGTTCTCTATTAGGGTTTTGTGAGTGTGTGTGTGTGCTTGCAAGAGCTCAAGCTCTCTTCCCCCCTGCATCTTTTCATGGTATCAGAGCCTGGTTCGTGCTAAGGGCTGAGCTGCAAGCAAGAGAACCACAGGAAGCGGTACGAGGGTAAGAGCTGCAACTACTCTTCCCTATTGTGTTGGTGACTACACCCTTGTCGGGAGCTCTACGGGAGGCACCGGCAAACGGTGTAAGATCCCTGTTCCCACCGAGCAACGGATTCGGGGTACTGGCAGCAGAAGTAGCGCTTCTCGCGCGGGACAGGGGTCCCACACTCGGGGCCTCGCCCACGGATATCCGGATAAGAGACTAATCTGTCGGTTGTTCCAAAACCGAACCCGGAAAAACTTCCTTTACCGGAAAGCACGGGCGATTCCACCAGGATAACTTTTTACTCTAACGTAGTCAAGATCATTTCTGATCGAGATGATCCGATTACATCTATAAGATACTTAGTCAGTTCAAGGAAGAAACTTGCACTTGGATCATTGGGATCAACGCTTTTTTCCCCATTCAAGAGGCACAGCCGTTGATTCCTATCCATAGAACAGTTTTTGTCCGGGATTTATTTATTTTTTTTTTCTATCGTAAAAACAAAAGTTTGAGTCTCGATTTACGGATCCATCAGTCCAGCCTAACCCCATCCAATCCCATGGGTTAGCCAACCGCCCAACCACTGTAGTGATGGGATCCAATTAAAAATTTGGTTAGGTTTTGTCCCGGGTACCAAGGAAAAGAGTTCCAAGGCCCCCTAGCCGGATGTTCATGCAAAATAAAACTAGTCACACCACTCACACACCCAATATGAAATTACCTTTTTCAACCAGATTCAACCAATTTAAAACAATCCTTTAATAAAACCATAGTATCATTGATCACCATCTTCCAATTTATCCAATTGATTCTTAATTTCCCATCATTCCTTCATCAGAGTATCTATGGCATCATTGGCAACTAGAACGCTCAGGAGCCGTTTCGATAGTTCCTAGCCCATAATACTTGGCAATATAATCACTTAACAAGATGGATTCTCGTTGAAGATCAGCAAGATCAACCAACAGATCCATATAAGGAGCCATGGACTCATCCATTGAAGACCAGCAAGGTCAATCAACCAGATCCATGCTCGATTTCAGAAAACAACTCCAACTCTGTTCCAATATCTTCCTCGACGCACGCGTGGGTATCCTAGGCAACCCAGAGCCCGAGCACCGTATGGTCAGCACCCTCTAGGATCCTTCGCAGGTAACCTAGCGCTTCACGCATAGGCCGCTTCCTTGGCCCCTCATCCACCGTACCGGAAGCTCACCATTTTAATCGCACCGAGGCTGGTCAAGACCTCGGCCGACCTTGCTACGCGAGACGTCCTTCATTGACTCCCCGTCAGCAGTTGCAACTTTACCATCACGACTTTAATCACAAGACGGTCAAAATGCTCCCCCCAGCATTCTTGACATAAAACAATCATTTACAAACAGCATTTACAAACAGTATTTACAAACAGTTTACAACACAATTTCTATTTTAACTTTCATTTTTCCACATTATCCTTCATCAATCTACATTACTTATTCCATATTCCATTTATATGTATACTCATCCCATCACATCATTTCTATCTCATCACTTCAGATTCCCTCACATCGCATATCGTATATTCACATCCATACATCCACATCTATATGCGTACATTCGCATCTACATGCATACATTTACATCTCTATGCATACATCCACATCCACATTCACATTCACCTCCATACATCTACATCTACATGCATACATCCACATCTCCATTCACATCTACATCTATACATCTACATCTACATGCATCCATCCACCTCCACATCCACATCTACATCTATACATCTACATCTACATGCATACATCCATATCTCCATTCCCATCTACATCTATACATCTACATCTACATGCATCCATCCACCTCCACATCCACATCTACATCTATACATCTACATCTACATGCATACATCCATATCTCCATTCCCATCTACATCTATACATCTACATCTACATGCATCCATCTACCTCCACATCCACATCTACATCTATACATCTACATCTACATGTATACATCCACCTCCACATCCACATCCGTATCTATACATCTACATCTACATGTATACATCCACATCCACATCTATACATCTACATCTACATGCATACATCCACATCTCCATTCACATCTACATCTATACATCTACATCTACATGCATCCATCCACCTCCACATCCACATCGACATCTATACATCTACATCTACATGCAAACATCCACATCTCCATGCATAATAAAATTCTTTTAATTAATCTAGGATGATAGTTCCTAGAATATGGTAGGAAGTCCTCTTTTTATGCTTTGAATGAATTTATTTTATGCGTAATTTCTATAAAAATTTTGCCATAGCTCCGCTACTATGACTGATAAATCTCAATTTTTTTCTAAGGGATAAAGCTCATTATTAAAGAAATAAATAGAATGGTCTCTAATTGGATCATCAATCCATAATGGTCTCTAATTGGATCATTAAGAAAACAATTAGAATGGTCTCTAATTGGATCATCAATCCATAATGGTCTCTAATTGGATCATTAAGAAAACAATTAGAATGGTCTCTAATTGGATCATCAATCCATAATGGTCTCTAATTGGATCATTAAGAAAACAATTAGAATGGTCTCTAATTGGATCATCAATCCATAATGGTCTCTAATTGGATCATTAAGAAAACAATTAGAATGGTCTCTAATTAGGTCATCAATCCATAATGGATTGAATCATCAATGTGCATAAACTAAAAGCATAGCAAAAGCCATTAATTTGGCCTCAAGCATAGCTTAATCTTGGATTAAGGAAAAGCTTTATGAAAAGCTTCATTTGGATTGAGAATGGGTCATGAGTATGACCATTTCTTGAGTGAGAGAGAGAAATTATAAAAACCATTAGAATTTAAATATAAGTGGAAATTAACTTCTATAGCATTTATTAAATTATGTAACTCTTCACTACTATTCACCAATTAACTTCAATAGCATTTAAAAAAACCATACCAATTAAACTTCTCAAGCTTGAGAGGGGTTGAGAAGAGAGAATCATTGAGAAATCATAGAAAAGATCAAAATTCAATATACTTACCTTATGATTTGCTTGATTCTTTATTCGCGGTAGAGGCCCCCAACCAATCAATTGGTTTAGTATGTTGATGGAGCCACCAATGGGGATTGAAGAAAGAGAGAAGTGTCAAAAACTAGTGACTTATTAAAGAATTCACAGTTCTTGGCTTAGGTGGAGTAACATAGCATAAGACACTATATATTTTGGCTTAGATGGAGTAGAGTAACAAAGCATAAGACACTATCTAATTTGGCTTAGGTGGAGTAGAGTAACAAAGCATAAGAGACTATCTAATTTGGCTTAGGTGGAGTAGAGTAACAAGGCATAAGACTCTATCTAATTTGGCTTAGGTGGAGTAGAGTAACAAGGCATAAGACTCTATCTAATTTGGCTTAGGTGGAGTAGAGTAACAAGGCATAAGACTCTATATCTTTTTTTCAACAAGGGAAGGCTTCTATTTATAGGAAAATTTGAGCTCCTAACCAAACAAACTGATTCTAGAATTTTCCAAGTCAGTTTGGTCACTTTTTGACCATTTTTAGGTCAGTTAAGCTAACTTTTTGGAACTAGACTTGAATTAGGAGAGAGGAGAGATAAAATATCTCAATTTTTATGAGTTTAAAACTCATTCAAGCATGTGAAATATGCACCTCCTTTAAAGAGCTCTCCTTCCTTACATATGTGTCATAGTTTTTTTTTACTAATAAACCTTGTACATTTTCAACTCTTCATCTTATGTGAAATATGCACCTCCTTTAAAGAACTCCCCTTCCTTACATATGTGTTTTTTAAACTAATAAACCTTGTATATTTTCAACTCTTCATCTTATGTGAGCATTTAAGGGACTCCCCTTCCTTACATATGTGTCATAATAAAATCATTTAAGGGAAATATGCACCTCCTTTAAAGAACTCCCCTTCCTTACATATGTGTCATAATGGAATCATTTTAATATTGCTCATAGTTTTTTACTAATAAACCTTGTACATTTTCAACTCTTCATCTTATGTGAAATATGCACCTCCTTTAAAGAACTCCCCCTTCCTTACATAGGTGTCATAATGGAATCATTTTAATATTGCTCATAGTTTTTTTACTAATAAACCTTGTACATTTTCAACTCTTCACCTCATGTGAGCATTTACTCATTTTTGGGTATTTTCTTTTTACAATTTGGATTTATCTCCTCCCTACACATGGATTGATGCTATTGGCCCATAGGAACCTTAATTGGACCATAGTCTAAAGATTTCTGAAAATCTAGACCCTTAGGCTAAGGTTCTTTATACCTATTTCCAATTAATTCCAATTGCACATTGGAAAATTCTTTTTAAATTTCTGTTTCAGGGGAACTCATCTGAATTATAAGAGATATTTTTCTATCCAAAAATATTCAAAATCTGAATATTCTCTCTCTAGAATATTTTCTCTCTCTAGGTTAAAACAGCCACAAACAAGATCTCTTATATTTCAGAAAAGGAATTGATTACAGGGGAATATACTAGACATCAAAAAGGGGTTGGGGGAGGAATCTTACAAACGGTCTCTGATTGAGGAGCTTTCTTCGCGGGAGTAAAGCTATAGGGCAACTATACAATCCTATCGGACTACAATTTTCGGGCCGAAAACGCGTTTCGGGCGCGTCTGGACCTCCGTTTTTCAGAAAGCAGGCGATTTCGAGCACTGCGGGTAAGTCATCGATTCTCTGCAGAACCCTGTTTTAAGAACTGCAGGAAGACAGATCGACTGTGCAGACACTGTGGGTACTGCAAAGAGGTCTACAGTTGCCATTGGGTGTATGTATGCACATTGAAGTCACTGGTTGTGACATTTGAGAGTACTACAGTGCCGCTGCAGAAAATACAACATTTATGCAAGAAAAACCAGAGTGCAGTTTCTGGTAAAATTGTGTGTTTGGCAAGATGTCTAATGATGGCATAACACAGATTGTGGCTGAGAAGCTGGATAAGAATAACTTCCATGCTTGGAGGTTCAGGTTGACGAATTTTTTGATGGGAAAAGGCTATTGGGACTACATAGAAGGTGAGCATGAAGAGGCACCGGAGATACCGGATATAAATCCGACTGCTGCTGCAGATGTGAAAGAGTTTAAAGACTGGAACCAAGGAGCTAGGAAGGTTATGTATTGGCTCTCCATTAGTATACAGGACACCATGATTGGGCACATTCAGGATGCCAAGTCCCCCAAGGAGGCGTGGGACACCTTGGAAAAGCTCTATGAAACAAATACCAAGGCACGTAAGATACAGTTGAAGAATGAACTTCATACTGTGGAGAAAAAGAGCATGTCTCTAAATGACTATGCGCTAAAGATAAAGGGTATTGTGGAATCCCTTGCATCTATTGGTGTGTCAGTAGATGATGATGATAAGGTGGAAGTCTGTCTACGTGGTCTCGGGCCACAATACAAGGCGTTCAAGACGTCCATTCAGACTCGAGAAAACATTCCCAACTTTACAGATTTGGTGTCTATGCTGATTATCGAAGAGAAGAGCTTGGGTGAAGACCAACAGTCTTCACAAAGCAAAAACAGTTCAGAGCAACAGGCCTTCTACACGAGTTCAGGAAGAGGACGAGGTAGAGGAGGCCGTGGACGCGGTCAAGGAGGTGGCCGAACAGGTAATCAGAATTATGGCCAGCAGCAGCATTAACAACAACAGTCCCAGAATCAACAACAACAACAACAACACGCAGGTGGAAGAGGCAAATTCAGAGGCAGGGGGAGTCAAAGAGGCCGTGGAAATTGGCACAGGCAGTATAATGATGCACGTGAATGCTATTACTATGGTAAGCCTGGACATGTGCAGGCAGAATGTTATAAAAAGCAGGCTGACATGCAAAATGGGAAAGTGCAGCAAAACAACTATGCATCCTCAAGCAGAAATAATGAGGATAATGAAAGGTTGTTTGTTATGCAGCATGTCATGAATGCCATGTCTGAAAATGTTGATGCGGCACAAAAAGATAATGTATGGTATGTGGATTCAGGCGCTTCGAACCTCATGACGAGTCATGGGGAGTGGTTCAAGGAGATGAAAAACCTGGAAAGACCAGGTTTTGTGGAAACAGGGGATGACACTGCTCATCCAATTGTCCATGTTGGAGATGTGCCATTGTCTATGCAGGATGGCAAAGTGAAGTACCTTGCAGATGTACTTCACGTTCCGAACATAACAAAGAATCTGGTTTCAGTTGGTTGAGCAGGGTTTGCAGGTTCGGTTTAACCCTGATGGGTATTATGTTGAAGATTTCAAAGACAAGTGCAGGTTGGTTGCAAAAGGCAACAGAGTGGGCAGAATGTTTACGTTGAATGTAGACATGCCTGAAATGAGTGCTGCGATATTTGCAAATGGTTCAGGAATTGTTGCAGACACAGACATTTGGCATAAAAGGATTGGACATGTGAATGTGCAGAGATTGAAGTCTATGCAGACAAAAGGAATTGTGACAGGGCTGCCAAAATTTAAAGTGGAAGGTATGCAGAAAATATGTGAAGCATGTCAATTTGGGAAGCAAACAAAGCATGTGTTTCCACATAACAGATATGTGAGCAGAAATGCACTAGATATTGTGCATTCAGATGTATGGGGTCCTACGAAGACCATATCTATGGGAGGCTGCAGGTATTATGTGACTTTCATTGATGACCACACAAGGAAAGTGTGGGTATATTTCATGAAGGAGAAAAGTGAGGTGTTTACTCACTTTCAGAATTTCAGAGTTTTGGTTGAAAAGCAAACAGGAAAATATGTAAAGTGCCTAAGGTCAGATGGAGGGGGAGAGTACTTCTCCAATGAGTTCTCTGAATTCTTGAAGAAGAATGGTATTCGGAGACAGTTTACATGCAGATACACTCCGCAGCAAAATGGAGTTGCTGAGCGGAAAAACAGGCACATTGCTGAGATTGCGCGAGCATTGATGGAAGAGAAGAATATGCCGCATTGCTATTAGGCTTGTTGGAACTATATATAGATGTGCTCTATATATAGATGGGTCTCCTCTATGTATGATCAATCTCTCGTGTGTATTGAACACACCTTTGGGGATGCATATGATGTCTCTCTCTCTCTCTCTCTCACATTGGTTCAACATGGTATCAGAGCAATGCGACTGCTCCCTACAAGAAGCCTCTGTCCTTTCCATCCATCCGTAGAGTACACATCAATCAGATTTTGCTCCCGATTTATACGATTTAAAAGATATCTCACTCGCATCTTTATTCTCGATGCATCATCCTTCACGGAAGCTTTGGTATGCTTCTTACGCTTTATCTGTCGATGTGCATTACTTTCTGTATTGCTTTTGGGATCTGCTTCAGATGGAGAAGCTTTCTGCTGTGGCGTGTGAGAGCGCAACCACCTGACCAGGCTGCTTTCAGAACCCGCACGCTTTGGTATACTTCTTACGCTTTATTTGTCGATGTGCATTACTTTCTGTATTGCTTTTGGGATCTGCTTCAGATGGAGAAGCTTTCTGCTGTGGCGTGTGAGAGCGCAACCACCTGACCAGGCTGCTTTCAGAACCCGCACTTTCATCCTTTTTGGAAGCCTTTGATGAGCGGTCTTCGTTCACGTTACCCCCAGTAATAGGGCCAGTAGCGACGAGGAGGTGGTCTCAGCATTCGTGCAGTCCTGGTCCGTCCGCAAAGTCTGAAAGGAAAGGGTGCTAGAGGAAGGCATCGCAGGGGGCGAGGGGCTCCGTTCGCAAGCTGCTGCGCCAAGCACGTCGAGAACTGCTCTGTGTGCTGAGGGGACTGCAACGTGCTGCCACTTTTCTCTGCTAATGCTAATTATGGGAGCCTTGCTGATATGATATGGGACCCACAGGCCACACGAGGGGCTATGGTTGCAAGACCCCCTCAAGAAGTTTTAGGTGAATTCCCTTGAAACATTTCAACTTTGAAGATAGTTTATAGGTTGATACGATGGCTTCTACAGAGGCTTTCTTCCTACGACGGCTCATGGCAATTTTATTAAAACTAAGAGAAAATTCATATTTAGCGTTAAAAGATCTGTCGCATCATGCATAGAGTTTAGCCATCATCATGATGGTATTTGATATTGATGAGATGCATATTTCTTAGAGTTGTTTGTCCATGATAATCAACATATTTGATTCTTACTTTCATGATGTAAGTAGAAGAAGATCTTTCGTACCTTATGCAACTCAATCAACATATTTGATTCTTACTTTCATGATGTAAGTAGAAGAAGATCTTTCGTACCTTATGCAACTCACATTGATCGTGACTTATGCCATGGTCTGGTATAACTCTTATTCTACCATGATGTACTTCTACAATAATCTTGATCTTTTTGATTGCTTCATGAGCTAATATGTTGTGATCTTGTTTTAGTGCTAGCTACAGGAATCACATGATTAAGCTTGGACGTTCATAATGTATTTATTGACAATCCAAGGTATTATCATATGATGGTAATTATGCCTTTCTTTTCGATCGACTGATGATATGTATATGGATTTTGTTCATCCTGCCATGGTTTTATTTTGTGATACTCATTATGATGATTTCTTTATATTCGTTGATGACGTCTCCATGGACTTTATCCATGATGCCATGGTTTTGGCTTGCTATCCTTTTGGTGTATGTTTGCTTGATATTACTTACATATCTGATGTTGGATCTTACTTTTTGAATGGTTACTCCTCTCAATATCAGTTCGTAGCCCTATGCGTGTGAGCAAAAATCTCGCATACCAAACCAAAGGTGTGCATTAGTTTGTTTGAAATAGGTTGGTTCTAATTTGTGCCCATGAAATGCTTGTGGTAAATTCAATGAAGACCCTTTTATCTCATGACTTCAGAATCGTTACAATTACTTGCTCATGGTCATCTCAGTGATGATATGATCGTTTCAACTCATGACTTAGGAATCGTTATAGTTACTTGCTCATGGTCATCTCGGTGATGATCTCATTATTTTATATCATTACTTCAGAATCGTTACAGTTACATGCTCGTGGTCATCTCGGTGATGATCTGATTGTTTTATATCATGACTTCAGAATCGTTACAGTTACTTGCTCGTGGTCATCTCGGTGATGATCTGATTGTTTTATATCATGACTTCAGAATCGTTACAGTTACTTGCTCGTGGTCATCTCGGTGATGATCTCATTATCGTTTTAACTCATGACTTAGGAATTGTTATAATTCCTTGCTCATGGTCCTCTCGATGATGGAGAGTCTAGTGGCTCAGATATGAGCCTTGATGAGGAGCTTGGGATCCCAGCTATGAGAACACCTAGTG
Organism: Cibotium barometz; assembly: GCF_041138505.1. NCBI lineage: Eukaryota > Viridiplantae > Streptophyta > Polypodiopsida > Cyatheales > Cibotiaceae > Cibotium > Cibotium barometz. The sequence continues at coordinate 33,970,659 of NC_141068.1, forward strand.
TAAAGAAGGCTATGGAAGCCATGAATGAAAAGCTGCGAAGATCAGGGAGAGTGAAGAACCCTGTGCAGAGATTTACATATGATGGTTATGTGGCACATCACTATGCATATATGGCAAAGGTTGTGCAGGTTGTAGAGCCCACATGCATTGATGAGGCTGTTGGAAATGTGTGTTGGGAGAAAGCTATGGATGAGGAGATGGATGCACTATATGGAAATGAGACTTGGGATTTAGTGCAATTGCCTGAAGGCAAGAAAGCCATTGGATGCAAGTGGGTGTACAAAGAAACATAACAGTGATGGAAGCATAAACAGGTACAAGGCTAGATTGGTAGCCAAAGGATATGCGCAGACATATGGGATTGATTATGAGGAAACTTTCAGCCCAGTTGCCAAGATGGCAACGGTGAGAGTTGTGATAGCAGTGGCTGCGTCAAAGCAATGGTCTTTACATCAGATGGATGTAAAGAATGCATTCTTGCATGGGGATTTGCAAGAAGAGGTGTATATGTTGCAGCCACCTGGTTATGAGGATGTGGGTCACCCCGAGCATGTTTGCAGGTTGAAGAAAGCCTTGTATGGCTTAAAGCAAGCACCAAGAGCATGGTCTGACAAGATTTCTGAATATCTTGTCACTATTGGCTTTCATGTAGCCAATGCAGATTTCTCATTGTATGTGAGACATGGTGATAGAGGAGTTGTGCTTGTTGTCATCTATGTAGATGACTTGATCATTACGGGGGACCATGATGCAGAGATCTTTGATGTAAAGATCTTGCTTAGACAGAAGTTCGAGATGAAGGATCTGGGGGAGCTCAGATATTTCTTGGGCATTGAGGTGATTAGGTCACCACATGGTATTGGATTACTGCAGAGACAGTATGGCTTGCACATGTTGTCCAAGTATGGTATGACAGGCTGTAAGCCTATTTCTGTGCCATTGGATCAGAATGGCAAGTTGAGTGCAGATTCAGGAGAGATCTTGGAGGATCCTACTATGTATAGGCGCATAGTAGGAAGTTTGATTTACATGACGATCACCAGACGAGATTTGAGCTATGCTGTTGGGTTGGTGAGTCAGTTTATGTAGGTTCCACGGAAACCGCATTTGGATGCAGTGAGACGCATACTGAGGTATGTGAGGTCTACTTTGCATTGTGGACTATTCTATGAGACTGGGACAGAGATATGTGTACATGGGTACACAGATGCTGATTGGGCTGGTAGTATTTCAGATAGGAGATCTACTAGTGGCTTCATGTTTTCTTTGGGGAGTGCTGCTGTGACTTGGAGCAGCAAGAAGCAGCCTACGGTTGCTCTATCGAGTACAGAGGCCGAGTACAGAGGAGCTGCTATGGCAGCATGTGAGGTAGCTTGGTTGAGGAAGCTACTTGCACATTTGGGTCTATCAGTGGATAGACAAGTTGTCATTTTTTGTGACAACATTAGCAGTATACAGTTGGCCAGGAACCCAGTCTTTCATGCTCGTACGAAGCACATAGAGGTCCACTACCACTTCGTCAGAGAGAAGGTCTTGGCAGGAGACCTTGACCTTGTTTATGTCAGCACAGAGGATCAGGTAGCTGACATCTTCACCAAAGCATTGGGTACAGAGAAGCTCCGCAGATTCAGGGCTTCGCTTGGTGTACATGAGATGGAGTTGAGCTCGAGGGGGAGTGTTGAGATATCGAGCTCGTCTAGTGAGGCGGGTGTACATGAGATGGAGTTGAGCTCGAGGGGGAGTGTTGAGATATCGAGCTCGTCTAGTGAGGCGGTGGCCACCGATGACCCGCCTGGGGGATAGGCCCCACACTTACACCACTGGCATGGTTGGTGAGATCTTGGGTGATATGCGGCCAGTGGGATGACAGGCTGTGTGACAGCCATTCTAGAGACTGGCATAGTTATAGCGCCAGCTCATTTAGTCGGGTTCACACTATAGAGAAGCCGTGTATGTATTGGTTGAGTACCTTTCATATTATGTGTACTCTTATCTTGTATATGGTGTGTTGAGTGTTGAGTAGAGAAGAAGAAGATTTTCAGTCTCTCACCTTGTGTGTTCTCTATTAGGGTTTTGTGAGTGTGTGTGTGTGCTTACAAGAGCTCAAGCTATCTTTCCCCCTGCATCTTTTCATTGAGAAGAGAAACATTTGGAGATTTAAGAAAAAGAAGACAATAATCCACACTTTACCTCCTAAATTACTTGATTCTTTGATCACAGTAGAGGCCCCCAACCAATCAATTGGTTTAAACCAATCAATTGGTTTAAAATATCATTATTTTAGTATAATACTGGCATAGTATAGTTCTCCTATTTTTTTACAAATGTCTAAGGATCTTTTTATAGGTGAGGGAGGCTTCTAATCAAGTCCAACTAGTTTCTAGAATTTACTCTTCTTTATGTTGTTGTCAAATCCATGTCCTGCAAAACTGATAAGTACCATTCTCAAATTTTCTCTCCACTTTATACGGCCCTTCCCATTTTATCTGTTGTATGAAAGGTATTATCCAATCTGTTGTTGTACCTCAATGCTAAATCTCCTTCTTCAATAGGCTTGTCTATTACATTTCTATTCTTTTTCATCTACCTCTGTGCTTGAACTCTTTCATAATGTTCAAAAGCTAGTTCTTTGTCTAATTGAACAGTCTGCAGTGTCAGCAATCTCAGTTGGTAGTTATCCACTAATTCTTGGCGTTCATCGACCAAAAGCTTTAGTGCCGGAATCTCTATATCCAACGGAAGCATTGCTTCTTTTCCATATACCAGATGGTAGGGAGACAATTGTGTATTGGCTTTTACTACGTATGCCCATAAGACTCTATTTAGATCTTGATTCCAATTCTTTATATTTCCTTCCGCCATCATCTTAGTCATCATCAATTTCAATTCCACATCAAATTTCTCATTCAACCCATTACATTGTGGATAATAGGGTGTGATACACTTATGGTTCATTCTCAGCCTCTTACAAATGATCCATCATTTCACTTCTAAAACCTGGACCACTATCTGATAATAGTTCCAAAGGTACACGAATCTACAATAAATGACTTCATAAACAAAATCAACCACTTCTTTTCCATCCACACTTCGTACCACCTTTGCTTCTGACCACTTAGATAGGTAACCTACTACAGTGAGGATGTAACATTTTCCCCTGGCAGTTCTTGGCAATGGATCTATAGCATCAATTTCCCATCTTTCAAAGATGTCAGTGGACCTTTGGGATCAGGAGTGGGACCCCGAGGGGGATCTTGCGTCGCAGGTGTCACAGGCTCTGGCCAAGTCCAACAGCATCTGTCAGGAGGAGGCGGTTCGGGTCAGCAGGGCAGCAATGGTGGGCGAAGGAAAGGGGCCTCCGGAGAGACTTGGCCTCAATTCAGCGCATGCGGCAGACATCCCCAGGCTCAGAGGAGATCAGGCTTCAAGAGATTAGGGCATGAGCCATGTTGGAGGAGATCACGCAGAGACGATCAGAGTTCTCTTTCCACGCTTCCAAGTCCTTCTGGGCTAGGAAAGGTGACCGGATGTACAAAGGGTTCTTCAGGACTCATGGTTAGAGGTCAACAGGGAGCAAATCCGTTCTCTCAGGGTGCAGGATGGCAGCATCAGCACAAGTCCAGAGGAGGTCATGGACATGGTGACGGACTACTCTTGGACCTTATTTCAGTAGGAACCCCCAAACCCTCGAGCTCGCCGCCGCTGCAGGGAGGAGGTGTGGAGGCACACACCGACCCTTGTGCAGCCCAGCATGGGAGAGGCCCTCATCGCCCCGTTCACGGGACACGACCCTTTATGTTTAGGATGATGTAGAGTCTCTGGAGAGCGTGAGGCTGGCTCTAGAGGTGTTTTGTCTAGCAGTAGGGGTGAAAATCAACTTGCACAAGTTAGTTTGTTTTCTCACAGATCCTAGAGCCAGCTCACAGTGGGGTATTTTCCTCAGGTTTTGATGTCAGACGACGTGCTACCTGGGCTTCCAGGTGGGGTTGGATACCATGCCGGCGCAACAATTCCTACTTGTCCTAGCTTCCATTCGACGGAAGCTAGCCTTTTGGAGCACAACATGACTATCTCTTGGTAGGCAGGCCCTTGTGGTCAATAAGGTCCTTCTCGCCGCCTAGTACGTAGCCTCGTGCTAGTGCTTCTCTCGTTCATGAGTAGCACAACTGAGGCGACTGGTGCGGAACTTTCTTTAGTCCGGCTCAGATGGCTCCAACGCCACGAGAGCCAGGGTAGCTTGGCAGATAGTTATTCTCCCACAGGCAAAGGGTGGTCTTGGCATCATCGACCCACAGCTTCAGAGTCAGGCCGTGCTAGGCAAGTTGGTCATTCGTGGACTGACCCCAGGAGGGCAGACATGGAAGCTCTTGCTTCAGCAGCAGGGACTCAGCGCTTGCACCCCCCAAAGAGGAGGTGATTGGCAACCCTCTACCAAGTGGATCTTCACGTCAGCCCCACTGACTCAGCCTCGCTCCCCGTTTCTCTGTAGCCTCCTCATTGTTTGGAGGAGGTTGCAGCACAGCCTCTCACAGGTACCTCCCAACTGCTAGGAGGAGATTGACTGGCAGCCACTTATCTAGAGTAGCCTGGTGACAGATGGTACAGGACAGTAGCTTGGTGAGCATTCCCACATCCCATGCACACTGGGCACGTGGACCAACACGTTTGCTCAGGGTTTGGAGGGACATCTTCAGTCAATTGGACACAGATGAGTTAGCAACAACAGCAGGTACGATGCGACGGACCAAGGCTTGGAGGGCGGAGATAGACGCCGCCATCCCTGTAGGATAGATGATTCCCCCGATCACCAGTCAGCGGCTCCCGGGCGACGAGAGGTGGTTGGGACAGTTTACACCGCATTGTATGCTCAGGGGGTCTCGCTTGTCTTCCTTTGTGCTTTTTGGAAGACCCTCTGGGCATGCTGGCGCCCGAGGAAGATATGCTACTTCCTTTGGATGGTGGCCCATAAGGGGCTACCGGTGGGTATTTGTCTGCAAACGATGGGACAGGACAGGCGGTGCCAAATCTGTCAGTAGGATGAGAAGTCCTTGAAGCACTACCTTTGGGATTGTACACACCCCTAGGTAGTGTGGAAGGGAGCCATGGGGATCCTAGCACGGGCCGCACCTGAGCTAGGACTGATCACTTGGGGGCCCTTCTGTTGGTGCAGCAGCACAGAGTTGGAGCATCACCTGGCCTATGAGCTCTCGCCATAGGACCCGGTTTTGCTCATTACCCAGGGTACATGGGCACACATTGAGAGCTTCCCCTGGCAGCTGACAAAGACACATGCAGGTGCGATGACCTGACACCCAATTTGGGAGATCATCAGGAGCATTGTGGGCTGGCACATTTGGACCTCTCAATGCTCACAGATATTAGGAGACCAGGCACCATCTGCGACACAGATCTTGGCTGACACCTGGAGCATGATCATTCATACACTCAAGGGTCAGTGGGATCAGATTCAGGGAGACTCCCGAGCAGGGAAGGAAAAGAGACGTCGTTTCCTTCGCGAGACTGGGATCATCAGGAGCTCTTTTTCTAGCACACCGCTTAGAGTCTTCAGTGGCGATACTCACCCCCACTGTGGCTGTTTGTCCACAACTAGCTGATTACGCCCTGAGAGGCTTGTACATATGTTTTTAAGTTTCTTCAGGGCTGCATCCGTTTTGTGACAGCAGCCCACTGGCCGTAAGGCCTTCTTGTATTCTCGTCTTCAAAGTAATATAATCAGCACTACTTTTTGCAAAAAAAAAAGGAGGCGTAGGAGGGGCATTTTCCTCGCTGTAGTGGAATCTATAGAATGTGGGGTAATACAGACTGGTCATGTGATGCATAGATCAGTTGATGCATTTATACAATAATATGTTCCTTGGTAGCTCGAGATCTTTAGAGCTTTCTTGGAAGGCAGAAATGGATACACATTCAATTCGCAGTAACTTAGATGAAAAATTGCCAATTGGAATCTTGAACAATCGAACATTATGATGGTTTGGGAGTTACCCCCTTATGACCCATGCCCTTTGTGACAAAAATAAAAATCATAAGGTATCATTGAACGCACAAAAGTCAAAAGCTATTATCAAAATGTTGAATATTTTCAAAAGGTACATCTGAATATTGCTATTTCTGTGAGCATATATTTAATTAATCCATTTTATCATCAAAGAGGAGTTTCAACTTTGTTGTTCAATGTCCCCCTTTATCTAACAGATACTTTGAGTACATTTACAAGTCTTGCAATGTTGTTCTATAGTTTAATATATGTTCTTGTTTCTAACTTTTCAAGCTGTAAAGCTATTATGCACGAGTTAATACATACATACAAAATTGCTCCTGGAGCTCCTCCCTTGCCCCGTCTACCTCCCCTGATCTTGCCTCAGACCTGCTCACCCCTTCGCCATCACCTTCTCCCCCCGCCTCGACGTTTCTTCACCTGCCTCACGACCCACTCCACTTCTGACCTGCGCGCGACCTGCTGCTCCCGGCTGTGCCTGCTCCCAGCGTGCTCGTGGCTTGCTCGTTGCTGCGACCTATCCCAGACTGCAACCTGCTCCAGGCTGCAATCTGGTTCGTGGCTGCGACCTGCTCCACGCCCCCAGCTTCGCGCCATTCATGCTTGCTTGTGGCTGTGATCTCTCCCAGCAGCCTGCTAGCTAGCAAGCGAGCTAAACTATCAACGTGCTCAGCATGGTCAGCGAGTTAAGAGTGTGCAGCTACCGGATTTCACAGAGTTCAGCGTGCCCACAGCGTTCAATGTGTCTCTCTTCCACAACCAGGGTCCACTTCACCTCCAGCCTCCCTCCCTCAGTGGTCGCCCCTTCTTCTCCTTGGAGTTCTCTGGCAGTTAGTCAGTGCGGTATGGCGGCCCCGCACCCGGAACCGGAGGCCCATATGGACCCCCCCCCTCCCCAGCCTACCACGTCACATTGACAGAGCATCAAGTGTCCCTGGTGAAGCAGGCGGCCACGGACTTCGTCCACACCTCAGTGTATGGCCGAGTCATTGGGCACTCTCCCACCCTTTTCCTCGAGGATAGTCATATAGAAGAGGTGGCCCTCATGGGACGGGGCACCTTCTGGCTCAAGCTCTCCTCAACGAGGGCTGCGAGTGACATTATCAGACGATCCCCAGCCTTAGTGGATGGGAAGATCATCCTCATGGTTCCATGGTACAGAGGTTTCAGCGCAGCAGACTTCGATAGCCACTTCCGCATACCCCGCCATCCAGTCACTCTTATGTTTCCCAGCCTTGCAGCTGAGTTACGTCCGATCATCAGGGACCTCGGGGCACACTTTGGATGGATCATGCAGGATACTTTCGTTGATGCGGTGGCTGCCCAGGGAGTCCCCCAAGTCAGAGTGGCAGTCCTGGATCCACAGAGTATCCCTTCAGAGATAGAGATAGTGACGGATGTAGGTGTGGTGACACAGAGCCTTCTAGTCGCAGGTCTTCCTTACCAGTGCTTGAGATGCCATCTTGCCCCGGCTTCACCAGGACAGAGCCCCCCACTGCACCCAGCCCGGCACGACCGGCACCACAAGACTCTACCCGCCAGATGATCACCCCTCCAGGGAAGAAGGCTGGACAGAAGTGAAAAAGAAAAAGAAAAGAACCTGAGGGTAGTAGGTCGGAGCGGCCTGGGAAGGGAAAGGAGGAGGTCAGCCAGATCCCACCTCAGAAACCCTCCTCCTATTCTTCCTCTCATCTGACACCCCCCCCTACCCTCCTCCTAGGGCCCCTCCCCCTCCCCCCCCCTCGATGCCCTCTCTCCCACCACCTCCATCGATCGAGGTCCCAGCAGAGGTCGGGGCCCAGGGGATGACACCCACACCAGTAGCCAGTATCCAATCGAAGGAGGGAGGCCAAGTCCCTTGGCAACTAGCCTTGCCTTATACTTTCTTACAGACCCATTAACATTGTGATTTATCTTATAAACTCACTTCACCTCAGGTAGCCAGCACCCCTCAGATCCGCAGGTTGCCAGCACCCCTCACCGACTCTTCCTCGTCATCGACCCCCCCACAACGGTTAGCTCCTAGAGCTCTACCTCTGGAGTTCTATCGAGCGAGACCGTGGGATTACTTGGACGCAGCCGGCATCGGTTCCTTTCCTGCCTATCTTGACATCAGTATCTTCTTCCTCTGAAAGGGGGCGGATGGGTACGGTGTCCGCCCTCTCCCCCCACGACGGTCCTAAGCTACTCTTTTACGCTTACTAGTGACGGGAGTGGCAGGAAGGGGACGTCCATTTGAGATGGCAGGAAGGGGACGTCCATTTGAGATGGCACCGCAGGAAGGGGACGTCCATTTGAGATGGCACCGCAGCGCCAAGCGTTTCCGGCTGATGGTTATTATCCGACCACCCTTGGAGTGGATCTACCTAGAAGTGGTTCGTCCCTGGAGGACCTCAGAGGTAGCGAGCTTCTACATCATTTCACTGGCAGAGGCTTCGAGCTGGCTAGAGAAAGCCTACCATCATGGGACGAAAGGACTCTCACCTCTGTTGAAGGTTTTAGAGAGGATGGGACGGATGATCCGGCTTCTCTCTCTAAACCTTCACAGCAGCGCCTTCATCTGCACTTGGGACTTCCATCGATGACCTTGACATCAACTGCGCGAGCAGACAACCGTTCGTGGCCCATCTTTCCTCATCACGAGTATATGCATCATTTCTTGGAATGTCAACGGGTTCCATTCTTCCGGAACATGTGGTCCCAGGAAGATGATTCTGAGGCACGAGCTTCAGCCAGCGCTGGTGCTCGCAAGACGCTCACACACCTATTGGGAGCCCTCGATTGGCGAGCAGGGGAGGACGGGGGTGTCAGCAACTCCATCGGCGCTCCGCTCCTGTAGCACGTCTGCGGGCATGGCACTTTAGTCCCAAGACGAGCTCTTTGGGTGGGCTTAGATATTGAGGGATCCCATATTGGAATCCTCAATATCTACGCCCCGACTGGTTTGAGACGGAGAGCCGCTTTCTGGAGCACTTTGGCAGGTTCAGTTCCAGAGATGGACTCCTGGATAGTTGGAGGGGATTTCAACAACCTTGAGGCGCTAGAGGACCATCAGGGATGGGGCCCAGAGTTTGCTGGCATTGCTCATGCGGAGCAGTCGGAGTGGGAGTCCTTTCTCTTTGTTGTAGGAGGGAGGGACAGTTGGAGAGAGCCAGCCTGGACTTCTCATGGGGGTACAGGAGGGAGGGTGGCAGACTCTTGGAGCGGTTAGATCGCTTCTATGTCAGTGATTGGACGATAGGCAGAGGTGGAGCATCAGGGGTGGTTCCAGGGACGACACTTTCTGATCATGCCCCTGTCATCCTATCTTTGGACACAGCTACTCACTCCCTTCCCCCCCGCTCTTGCAGGATCCCAGATTCCATCTACACCAGGGTGGAGGTTCACCGCAGGATAGTGGACCTTTGGGATCGGGAGTGGGACCCCATGGGGGATCTGGCGGCACAGGTATCGCAGGCTCTTACCGAGTCTAGATGCAGGAGGCGGTTCGGGTCAGGCAACAGTGGTGGGCGAAGGAGAGGGGCCTCAGGAGAGACCTCGCCTCGATTCAGCGTATGCAGTAATCTTCTCCAGGTTCTGAGGAGCTTAGGCTTCAGGAGGTTAGGGCACGTGCCATGCTGGAGGAGATCACGCAAAGACGTTCAGAGTTCTCGTTCCATGCTTCCAAGTCCTTTTGGGCTAGGAAAGGTGACTGGATGTGCAGAGAGTTCTTTAGGACTCATGGTCAGATGTCAGTAGGGGAGCAGATCCGCTCTCTCAGGGTGCAGGATGGCAGCATCAGGACAGGCCCTGAGGAGATCATGGACATGGCGACAGACTATTACAGGATCCTATTCCAGCAGGAACCTCCAGACCCTCGAGCTCGCCGCTGCAGGGAGGAGGTGTGGAGACACACGCCGACACTTGTGTAGCCCAGCATGAGAGGCCCTTCTCGCCCCGTTCACAGTCACAGAGATGCAGGACGCACTGAGAGACATAGACGGGCAGAAATGACCAGGTGAGGACAGGCTGTCCAGAGCAATCTTCACCACATTCTGGGAGCAGGTCCACCAGTCCCTACTCACAACATTCCAACAGATTTTCTCCAGCGGGCAGATGCCAGAGAGCCTCGCGTCAGGTCTGATATGTCTCTCCCCAAAGGGGGAGACCAACAGGAGATCATACAGTGGCGCCCTATCACCCTCCTCCCCACAGCTTACAAAATCCTCACAAAGATGATCAGTGGCCGCATCCGCCCCCTCTTACCTGATCTAATTAACGACACACAGACTAGATTTGTCCAGGATCGCAGCATTCTCGACAACATCTTCACGTTCTCAGAGGCGACAGAGTGGGCTCAGCACAATGGGCAGCACCTAGCCGTACTCCTTCTCGACTTTGAGAAGGCATATGACAGGGTAGATTGGTCATTCTTAGAGGGCATGTTGCTACGGCTAGGCTTCCCAGAGGCGTGGATCATAGGTATTGCAGCCCTTTACAGATCAGCCGGGTCATCATCGGAGGCCGGATGGGGGAGAGGTTCACCCTCGAGCGTTCGGTATGACAGGGGTGCCCGCTTGTGCCATATCCGTTCCTTTCTTCTCATACAGCGCGCGCATTGGCACGCGTGTACTCGGGGCTCTACAGCGCAAGCCACCCGCCCAAGCGCACAGATGGTATGCTCAGGGGGTCTCACTGGTCTTCCTTCGCACTTTTTGGAAGGCCCTCCGGGCAAGCTAGCAGCCAAGGAAGATATCCTACTTCCTCTAGATGGTGGCCCACAAGGGGCTACTGGTGGGGAGCTGGCTGAGACAAATGGGACAAGATGGGCAGTGTCAGATATGTCAGCAGGATGAGGAGTCCCTAAAGCACTGCCTCTGGGCTTATACACACGCCCAGGTAGTGTGGAAGGGAGCCATGGGGATCTTAGCGCGGGCTGCACCCAAGTTAGGACCGATCACTTGGGGGGCCTTTTGTTGGTGCAGCACAGAGATGGGACACCACCTGGCCTACGAGTTTTCGCCACAGGACCCAGTCTTCCTCATTACCCAGGGCACATGGGCACATATGGAGATCTTCCCTTGGCAGCTGACAAAGACAGATGCAGGAGCGATGACCCGGCACCCAGTATGGGAGATCATTGGGAGCATTGTGGGCTGGCACATTTGGACCTCCTGGTGCTCACAGATCCTAGGAGACCAGGCATCATCTGCGACTTAGACTGTGGCTGACACCTAGAACACGATCATTCACACGCTTAAGGGTCAGTGGGATCAGATTCAGGGAGACTCCCAGGCAGGGAAGGAAAAGAGACGTCGTTTCCTTCGCGAGCGACTGCGATCATCAGGAGCTCTTCTTCTAGCACTCTACTCAGAGTCTTCAGTGGCGTTACTCGCCCCCGCTGTGGCTATTCCTCCAGAGGCTTGTATATTTGTTTTTGAGTTTTTCCCGGGCTGCATCCGTTTTGTGATGGCAGCCCGTCGGCCGAAAGGCCTTCTTGTATTCTCGTCTTCAAAGTAGTATAATCAGCACTACTTTTTCCACACAAAAAAAAATTATCCATGAGTTAATAAAGTAGTAGTTTTCACTTAAAATTGCAAAAATAATGCTCAAGTAATTATATATCGACATAGATGACAGATTAAGGGTTCTTACCTTGTAACCCAGATCTTCTGCTAGCTCGATGATGCACTTTCGTGTAATACCTGGCAGTGTGGAGCCTTTTGTATCTGGTGTTAAGATCTTGTTTCCCTGAAATAAGAACCATCCACCACAACCAAAACATGTGAAACATGCTACATCAATAATAAATCCCAGCTTTTTCTGATGATATTTTCTTCTTTTGGCAATCAATAGAATCTAAAATTTTAGGCATATAATTTGAAAGGCATGTATGCATATTGTCAACAAAAGAAGCATTCCATGATTGAAATGTGTTCAAGACTCCATCAGATCATGCCGCTAGTATTTTGTGGACCGTTTTACGACACCAACTATTATTGATTTGAGCTTTAAGCAGATTTCTGAGAAAGTATTCAAGCATTTTTAATCATAATTGAACAGTCTCGTCTATTCCCCTTTTATCTTCCCCTTTGTATCAGATCTTGCCTTTGATACACAAAATTTTAATTTCCGCAAAAAGAGCGTGTTTTGTCGAACCCACCTCGCTATGGAGTCCAAAGGAGGATGGAGAATCCCAAGGGCTCCGGGGTGGTTCTAGTTTCACGCGAATCGGGGCCATAACAAGAAGTTGCATGATGTTACTTTCTAGGTCGTAGCCCGTGATTCTATGTAGGGAATAGAGGGGTAAGAATAAAAAGAGGGTGTGAGGTAGACCTTAGACCAGGTCAACCATGTAATTCCATGGAAGTGGCTTGATAGATAATGTAAAAGAGAAGGAAGGGATGCACACGAGGGGGTTGTACAAGTTTTGCTGAGCATGAAATAAAGAAGCAAGCTGTTGGGCACGGTGGTTTGCAGGGATACATACTTTCCATCATTGATGTACGCTTGAGGATTGTTGGAACTGGCACATGAGAATTTGTTTTAAGCTTTCTGAAGGCAAGACCAAGATGGTGTAGAAAGATGAGAAGGGGGTGCTAACGTACATTGTATCGGAATGGTTCTACGTGATTTTGAGGGGGCCTTGAGAGAAATCAACAGGAAGTAGCTTGTGGAAGTTAATAGGAAGTCATTGGGCGGAGAAAGAACGAAGAAAGAAGATATATTAACGTATGATGCACATGCAGTGTTCTTGAAGCTCGGGCCTTCGCTCCTCCTTACCAACCCGCGCATCCTCTCCCCCCCCCCCTCGCCTTCACCCTGTGCAGCCTGCCGGCCTGTTGTGTGGTCACCCCTATATCCTCGCCAGCTTCATCCTCCCGTGCACGACATCTGCAAGAGCAGCCTGCACGACCACTGCGTGAGCAACCTGCTCGCGATATCTATGTGGGCTCCTTGCCTTGGTCTGCTACGCGGCGTGCTCGTGACCTACACCTACACCTGCCTGCTCATGCATGCCTGCGTGCCTATGACTTGAAGCTGCGCGTGCCTTTCGTGCTTGCCCCCGTCACAGTGGCCGAAAATCTGTGCAACCTACCTGCGTGGGAGGAACCCCGTGTGATGACCTCATAGGAGAGTTCGCGGTGGTCTCGCAAGCATGGACAAGCAAACCTTTTGTGGGTTACTCCCCTTCCTCGACATCCCCGGATTGAGCCATCCTCACCCTCATCCTCTCTCCTCGCAGCTTCAACCCCTTCATCCCTCATTCATGTAGGATTCCAGACTCCATCTACATCAAGGAGGAGGTTCATAGCACGACCTGAGGGGGGATTTGGCATTGTAGGTGTCCCAGGCTTTGGCCGAGTCTAGTAGCATTTGTCAGGAGGCGGCGGTTCGAGTTAGGCAGCAGGAGTGGTGGGCGAGGGAGAGGGGTCTTCAGAGAGCTCTTGCCTCTAGTCAACGCATGCAGCAGGCGTCACCAGGCTCAAAGAAGCTCAAGCTACAGGAGATTCGGACCATCCATGCTGGAGGAGATCACGCAGAGACGTTCTGAGTTCTCTTTCCACGCCTCCACATCCTTTTGGGCGAGGAAAGGAGACAGGATGTGGAGGGACTTTTTCAAGACTCATGGTCAGAGGTTAGAGGTCAACACGCGAGCAGATTCATTCTCTCAGGGCTCAGGATGGCAGTATCAGCACAAGCCCAGAGGAGGTCATGGAGTTAGCTATAGACTACTACAAGAAATTGTTCGAGTAGGAGTTCACTGACCCTCAAGCCCATTGTTGCAGGGAGGAGGTGTGGAGCCACACACCGACTCTCGTACAGCCCAACATGGGGGAGGCCCTACTCACCCCCTTTACCGTGACAGAGATGCAGGAGGCGGTTCAGGACAGAGATGGGCAGAAGTGCCTAGGGGAGGATGGGTTGTCTAGAGCCTTCTTCACCACCTTCTGGGAGCAGATTCACCAGCCCCTCCTCACAGCTTTTCAGCAAATTTCCTCCAATGGACAGATGCTAGAGAGTTTCGCAGCCGAACTGATTTGTTTCCTCCCCAAAGGGGAAGACCGCTCGCAGCCGACAGGAGATCTGGGAGTGGCGTCCCATCACCCTCCTCCCCACGGCCTACAAAATCATCACCAAAATGATCAGTGCTCGCATTCGGCCCCTCCTACCAGACCTGTTCCACGACATGTAGACAGGCTTTGTTTAGGACTGCAGCATTCTGGGGACAACCTTCTCAGAGGCGACCGAGTGGATGCAGCACAGTAGTAGGCAGCACCTGGCTGTACTCCTTAACTTTGAGAAGGCTTACGACATGGTGGATTAGTCATTCCTGGAGGGCATGCTACTGCGATTAGGTTTCCCAAAGGAGAGGATCAGGGGCATTGCAACTCTCTATAGGTCGGCCTCCAGCCGAGTCATCATCGGGGGCCGGATGGGGGAGAGGTTCAGTCTCGAGCGATCGCTGCAATAGGAGCGCCCTACCTCTTCCTATTCTTCGCAGAGGCCATGGCCCACTTCCTCAAAGTCCATACAATGGGACTTTGAGGAGTGCGCCTGCCCATCAGGGAGACACCAAGCTTTTGGACTCAAGAGTATGCGGATGACACGGCTCTCTATATCCAGGATGATGTAGAGTTGCTAGAAATGAAATGAAATGAAATGTTATATTAACGTCTTCAAAAGGCCATAATGACCTATGAGACCAAAAAGTTACATCCTGGTGGATCTGATACAATGTCTGAATAAAAAACCAGAAAATGAAAAAATAAAGATGATACTACTAGCACCTAGAAATGAAACTGGAACTGGAAGGTAAACAGAAACCCCTATAGGGTGTGAATATAGTGAGGGGGGGGGGGGGGGGGGGGGGGGGGTACGCTATGGAGGTGAGTGGAGTACAGTGAGGGGATACAATATCATGCGGGACGGGGGGGTACACTATGGAGGTGCCTCCATCTCATAATATGTGCCGCATCGGATACTGGCGGATCTCCTCAATATCCTCTGTGGTCAGCACCCTGACTTGGTGTCCCGCATGTCTCGCAAGAATAATCCGAATCCGCCGCTGCAACCTCTGTCTATGCTGGGATGCCCTCCTCCGTAGTCGTGGGCGTCTGGACCACCCAAGCTAAATTGCACGATCAATCAGTGTACCGCTAGTGTGGGCGATATCCATGTCGTCCTGCTGCTGCTGTGGTCCATCTGGCGCAGTGATAGCTGGACTAAAGAAGTCTGTAATGTGCCTCTGAGTCTGGCTCTCTGTGCGCCTAAGCACGCTATCTCTATATCTCCACAGCTCAAGCAAGAACAATCCCAAACACCTATGGTCCTGGAACCCCATGACTCTGGAAAGTGGTCCAAAACCCTCTCTGAATAAATAGTGGAAATGACCGCGTATCTCATAGTATGCAGTACAATGGCATATATAATGCAGCTCTGTCTCTGGCTCCCCATGGCATATTCGGCATATCCTGGCCTTAGCTGGTATACCTCTATATCGGCCAATCTCAATCTCAAGCTGGTGTGAGGTTGTGCGAATCTGACCAATAGCACATTGTACTGCATGAGACAAGTGTACATCCATGTAACTGGGTCTGATCACAAAACCATCTGCTGTGAGCTGAAGAAAATGCTCTCTGTAGAAAGCCATCTTCGTGCCCAGCTCCTCAGTCAGCTAGAGAGAGTGAGACTAGCTCTAGAGGTTTTTTGTCTAACAGTAGGGGCAAAAATCAACTGGCACAAGTTAGTTGGTTTTCTCACAGATCCTAGAGCCAGCTCACAATGGGGTATCTTTCTCGGCTTCAGGTGGATTCCCAGAGGACAAATGACGTGCTACCTTGGTTTCCAGGTGGGGTTGGACATCACGCTAGCATAGCAGTTCTTACCAGTCCTATGATGGAAGTTAGCCTTCTAGAGTACGGCGTGGCTCTCTCTTGCAGGTAGGGCCCTTGTGGTCAACTCGGTTCTCCTCACCATAGCCTAGTATGTGACCTCGTGCTGGTGCTTCTCGCACTCATGTGTGGCACAGTTGAGGCGCCTCGTATTGAATTTCCTTTGGTCTGGCTCAGATGGCTCCAGTGACACCAAAGCTAGGGTAGCTTGACAGACACTGATTCTTCCAGAGGCAAAGGAAGGCCTTGGCATCGTTGACCCAAAGCTTCAGAGTCAGGCCTTGTTAGGCAAGTTGGTCATCCATGGACTGACCCCAGGAGGGCAGACATTAGGCTTGCGTGGCAAAGAATGGCATATAGATCCCTTGGTGGAGCAGGCCTAGGAATGGAGACTTTGGATATGGGAGGGACGCACATTGGCAGATGTGGATTGGGATTTTGGGAAGTGGCCATGGCAACCACTCGATTCATCGGAGAGCTCGGTCCCCTTTTTCTCCTACAACACGCACATCGGCGGGCATGTGCTTGGGGCGTTGCAGCGTAGACCACTTACTCAGGCGCATAGTTGGTACGCTCAGGGGGTCTCCTTGGTTTTCCTTTGTTCGTTTTGGAAGACCCTCTAGGCAAGTTGGCGCCTGCGGAAGATTTCCTACTTTCTGTGGCCATAAGAGGCTACTGGTGGGGAGTTGTGGCTACGACAGATGAGACAGGAGGGGCGGTGCCAGATTTGTTAGGAGGACAAGGAGACCGTGAAGCACTGCCTTTGGAGATGCACACGCGCCTAGGCAATGTGGAAGGGAGTCATGGGGATCCTGGCTCGGGTCGCATCTAAGTTAGGTCCGATCACTTGGGGGACCTTCTGTTGGTGTAGTACGGCGATGGGCCATCATCTGGCTTACGAGCATGCACCATAGGACCTTGTTTTTCTCATCACGCAGGGTACTTGGACACGTATGGAGAGCTTCTCCTGGCAGCTAACAAAGACAGACGCAGGCGCGATGGCCCGACACCCAGTTTGGGAGATCATTGGGAGCATTGTGGACTGGCACGTCCGGACCTCGTGCTGTGTGCAGATCCTAGGAGATCAGGCACAATCCATGACGCAGACCCTGGCTGACACCTGGAGCATGATTGTTCATACGCTCAAGGGTCAGTGGGACTAGATACAAGGGGACTCCCAGGCAGGCACGGAGAAGAGACGCCGATTCCTACGCGATTGGGACCGATTCCTACGCGATTGGGACCATCAGGACCTCTTCTTCCAGCACGTCTCATAGGGCCTTCAGTAGTGTTACTCGCCCCCACTATGGCTGTTTGTCCACACCTGATTGATTACGCCCTGAGAGGCTTGTACATCTGTTTTTGAGCTTACCCAGGGCTGCATCCGTTTTGTGATCGCAGCCCACCGGCCGCAAGGCTGACACCTTGTATTCTCGTTCTCAAAGTAATATAATCAGCACTACTTTTTGTTCTGTATATATATATTAATGTCTGCAAAAGGCCAGTGTGGCCTATGAGACAAAAACACGTACATCCATAACTAATGTCGTCTCATCATGGAAATGAAAGAAAAGCATCCGAGGCTAGCTCTAGAACTAGAAATTGAATAAAAGAAAAGATACATTTGGGATAGGCATATGAAAAATAGCAGCTAACTACTATGTCTGTCTCTCTCATGGTCCTCCCATGATATCTACCAGGATAGCATCCAACATTGCCCTCCTGATATGTCTAGGGTGAGTCTCTAATCATGCACAATGATGGCTCTCCGATGACGTTGATGAGACAAAACGGCAAAGACTCTGATCTACTCCTAAACAACCAAGACCTGTCACTGGCGCCTCATTCTTCTGCAACTATCTCCAATCTCCCTTCTCTCACACAAACTGAAAACAACCCGGAAAAGAAGAGTACACACATCCCACTTTGCAAGAAAAAAAACTCCCTCAAGAAGACTTTGGACAGAGATTGCTTTCAGGGGACAAATAAGATACACTTTCCATCAAAATGTATTCAGGGAGGTCCTCTTGAGCAGGATAACGGACATTCTCCCATTCTTCCTCAACCACTTGCAAAAGCAAAGACCAGTAATCCCCATGCACTGCGGAGAATATGACTTCAAAATGAAAACCACTAAACAGGATTTCTTCAACACAACTGTCGAGTTCAATAGACACAATCATGCTTCACTCAGGAAAACAATTTGAGTCACCAGGGTTGAGCAGAATAACTGGACTGGACTCGATGACCAGGGGACTTCCACACTTGGACAACGACAGGCCAAACAAGACCTCAAAACAAACCCCTCCAGACAGAATCAGTCTCCAATCACTTAGTGCCTGGCTTAAACAAAACAACCACAGAGATTTTCCAATACAGCCTAGGAGCTCAAACACCAGCCCACCATCGATGTAATACAAAAGCAATTCTGCCTTGCTGTTTTCAGTTTAGCAAAAAACAGCAACAGGATTCTTCTTATGTAGCATTTAGAACTCCCCCATTGCAACATCACCGTGACAGCATCAATAGCAGCCTAATCATCAACAATGGCCAGCCTATAGCAATAGGCCGCACCTACGTTCTCAATGGAGCTTCAGCTTAACACAAATAACATGCCGCATTTAAAAGAATGTCAGGAGGTATCACAAGCAAAGGATCACCGTCGGGCAGCCCAAAAGAAAAGGCCGTTTCTTTTATCTCTGACCACGATCAACTCAGAAACAAATCTTCATCACGTACAGCAGTAACCCAAACACGGGCATCATGATCATCACTTCAATCCAGCAAGCCGCTTCAGCCAACTCACGATCAGCAAATAAACACGAACAGGCCGCTTCGGCAAACTCTCAAGAGCATCACGATCTTGAACAAATGATTCGGAGCAGGCCGTTGTTCAACAGAGCATCACGATTATCCGCAAGTCGCTTCAGCCAAAGGGACAACATGGGCATCACGATCATCAAAATAAGGTGATTCGAAGCAGGCTGTGGATCAATAGCAACATCACCGTGACGATCAATTCATTCGGAGCAGGCCGCTTCAGCAAACTCACGACCAACAGTAGCATCACGACAATCACTTCAATCCAGCAAGCCGCTCCTCTAAATGTATTGCTGCCGGCGTCTTCTTCACCTTCCTGCCTGCCCTCGAATGATGCGCTTCTCCCTTGATTTATAGCCATCCTCCCTCTCCATCTCTTTTAGCGATAACTCAAACAACCAGCCACGACAAAAGATGCGCATCCCCCAAAACAGCAAGCTTGCAATCGTGGCTTGCATAGTTTCTCCACGAATCCCGATATCCTCCACGTCTTCCATGGCTGATTACCCTTCCTCACGTAGCCCCCTTGATTTTGCATGCAATCCCCAATTCCCTTTTACCACTCTCCAAAACTTCCCCAACAAACACCCCCATGGCACAACAAATTCCCCAATTAACCCCTTCTAGACACAGATTCTCCTCATTTTTTCACACAGACATGTGCCCTGCATGCAAGCCCATTGACCCTGAGGAAAGCCCCATCAACTGGCCACGAGACGGTCACATTTTTCATCCCTTTGGAAATTTAAAAATCACATATGCACATTCTTTCATGACCCAGAAAAAATTACAAAGTACCACGTAGGACCTACGGACTAGATACCCGCAGTTCTGGTGTCTGGTGCCGTTCCTGTCGATCATCTTTTCCCATTAAGGCCCCGCAGTAAGATTTTTTATTTGAGAATTTAAATATTTACACCACGGCACATTTTCCTAAAAAAATAGTGTCCATCAAACCAGGAGTCCCCCCTAGCTAGCTATCAACCTCTCGATATCTATCCCCATTATATACAAGCACAATCCAAAAAGTCTATACAGTTTTTGACCTATCATTTTGCCCATCCCCCAAGCTGCAGACATTAATGTCTAGCAGTCAAAGTCAAACACGTTCTTCATTTCGATGGAGATATCCTCATCAATGAGGTTTTCCGTTTGTTTGGTCTTCATGATAACTGGTCCACAGGAACTCACTTGCATAATTCTCACAACATACTTTTTTAGTCTTAAACCATTCACTCTATTCTTATGAAGACTTCCATCCAGGGTTCGGGAAAAGTCGGGTTCGCTTCAACCTTGGGCCGGTTCAGATTGTGCAAATACCTGTTCATCTAGAGTCGGGGAGGAAGTGGTAATTTGTTCAAAAATTCCATGAAAAGGATTGAAACCTCGTGGAGCTTTTTCGAAAAGGATTCTGGCCGGTTCACACTAGCACTAGGAGGATTAATTTATATAGTATATAATATATATATTATACAATATAGTATATAATATATATTATACTATACTTAATATTAGCATATATAGTATATAATTTATAGCTTTATAGACTATAGTAATACTATATACTATATAGAATTTAAATTTTATTCTGCAAACCAAAAACGTTGCAACTTGCTTTTCTTAGACTAGGCTTATCTTCACTCAAGTCCACAAGCCAGCGGCTACAAGGCTATGCTTTACGGTTCACCATTCAAGCTTGCATTGTGCAACACTGCAACCTGCTACTGCTACGCCCGCGCCCTCAACTATTGAACGCACAACCGTCAACGTGCTGCTGCTGCGCTCAAGTGGCAAGCCTCAACCTGCGTGCCCTCAACTATTCAACGCCCAAGCCTCCAGCAGTCGGGTTAGTGCTAGCGCTCAAACTAGTCAATGCTATTGCAAGCTACTTCAATGGAAGTTCCAAGAGATTAGAGGGCCTTGAAATCATGCAAGCTGATCTTGCATGCCCTATTCTTCGATTGGAACACACATTTGATATTAGATGGCTAAGCAGGTATCGAGCGGTAAGTATAGTTGTAAAATCTTTGGATTCTATTCTTACCATTACAAAGACTGAGGCCCCTCATATTTACCGTGATTTATCAGATTTTGAGTGTCTTTATTGCTTGCATTTTATGGCTGACATTTTAAGAGGATTAGCTACTTTGAGTCAAATGTTCCAAAAGAAATTTGTTGATGTCACTACTGTTGAAAGTCTTGTACGCAATGAGATTGCTTGCATCAAACAATATTATGTGGATGCCCCAGATATTGATATAAATGCTTATACATATGGAGTGAATGGATATGCTTTACTTCCAAAGTATGGTCCTGAAAAAGGATATTTATATGGTTTGAGAAATACTTTGCGTGGTAATAGAATGTATGATCATGATTTGAGTCGTGATTTGTTTGGGGAAGATTTGAACATAGCATTGGATTTTCAAATATCTTTTGCAAATGCTGTGATTGAAAATTTAACTTCTAGGTTTGATGACAACTCTGTGTTGAGTTGTATGAAGGTGTTGGTGCCTGCACAACATCCATTGTTAGAAAGGCCTTTGAAAACCTATGGCATCAACGAGGTCGATCGAATATGTAAGTTCTATGGTTCCTCTAAAAAGCTTCATGTGCAAGATTTTAATGCAGTGATCAATCCTGAGCAGTTCAAAAGGGAGTATACAAAGTTCAAGCATCAAGTATCAAGGGATTGGGTGAGGTATAGTCTCCCAGAGGTAACTTCATCTATTGCATGCAATGATTTGTGGAAAGATGCATTCCCCAATGTATTATCTATTTGTCAAGTTGCCCTTGTACAATGTTCCAGTAGTGCAATTTGTGAAAGAGGCTTTAGTGCACGCACTGTGATAAAAGACAAGCTAAGAAATCATCTAGAGATAAAAAGTTTAGATTCTTTAATGAAATTGTATGTTGAAGATCCTGAGGACTTGAGTGATTCAGAGTTTGCTCTGCTGATAGTATAGCCTTGTGGGCTAGCAAAGCTCATCGACATTTATTCACAGCTAATGGTATTTGCTCATTGGTCTTACAATAAAGTTTGTAAGACATGGATTTTATGCTGATTTCTTGCTTTGTAAACAACTAATGGCTGATGATGAGATATTGAAGTACTTGTGGATCCTAAGCTCACATGTACTTAGCATTTTTTCTTTCTTTTTTAAGGTTTTTTTGTACATATACTTAGCTTTTTTCATCTTTTATTGTTTAGAGTTCTTTTTAGCTTTTGACGGTTAAGTTGTTACTAGTTAGTGTTTATTTAATTTTATGAGTTGTGCTTTGTACTATTTTTTAGTTTTCTTACTTGTATATAATTTTTTTCATATTTTTTCTTTCTTTCTTTCTTTCTTTCTTTCTTTCTAATGCTTTATATTTTATTATTATGTACTTCTTTTAACATGCTTGTCTAATTGTTTAGCTTAGCTTTTGTCTTCTTTCTTTTTATTGTTACAGAATTTTTATAAATGTATGCATTCTCTTTATGTGTCTCTATTGCTTGACTTTTTCTCATTATTCTTTCATTTCTTTCTTTAGTAGTCTCTCTCTCGTTTTTAGTTTTACTTGTTATCTTTCAAATTGAAAAACTAAAATTGGTTTTTATTGTTTTCGGCTAAGTGCAGAGACTTAGTGATGTATATACTTCTCTGAGGCCACACACACACACACACACACACACACACACACACACACACACACACATATACATATATATCTTCATATATAAGTGTGTGTGTGTGTGTGTATGTGTAGAGCTAGTTATTTTAGGGTGTTTCAACTTTCAAGTAAGAATGCATAATGATACTAGTAACTACTTTATTATTATCGTGATTGCTTATGTTGAGTTTAGGAAAGTAAACCCCGGAAGTAAACCTATCAAATGAGTTACCTTGCAGGTTTGTATAGTATTGAAAGTACTTTGAGTGCTTCAAGTCTTGGTAAGGGATCCTCTATACCTCAATCTTCATCCTCTAACTTGATAGGCTTGGCATCTATATGTAATTCTTAAGGATGTCAAATTATCTTAGAAGTATTAGTAACATAGTTTTATAGAATGTGCATGCTTCATTGTGAATAGATAAACTTTTTCAAATGCATGTACAGGAACCTTTTTCTCTTCAAAGAGCAATGGTTCTTAGCAACAACCACTAAACGTTTACGGAGATGTCATACCAGGATTGGAAACATGCTTGCTTGCCTATTTCAAGTATGATTTCTAGTCTCTTTATTTCAACTATGTGAAGTTGTATCAATGGTAAAATGCAGCATCTTGAGGTTTAAATGTTATAGCACATATACACTGTGAAATGCATATTATGATGGTTTAGAAAAGCCGTAGAAGGATAGCATATTTAAGTTTAAATTTTATAGCACATGTACATTATGAAATGCATGTTATCATGGTTTAGAAAAGTCGTAGAAGGATATGGTCCGCCTTCTTCAAGTAACAAGAGGGACTGAGATTCTTCATTCTTGTATGAAGAGGATCATGCCGTCTAAAATTTTGAAATACCTGCTCAACTTGTAGCGAGGAGGATTCATGGCCGGTTCATTAAAAAAAATTTCCCGAACCGTGCTTCCATCCAAATCCACCAACTGGTACGATCCATTGGTGAACTTTTGGACCACAAGGTATGGCCCTTCCCATTTAGTCACGAACCGTGTCTTAAATGTGAAACCCAACTTACTATCATACCTCACCACCAAGTCTCCTTCATTGATATCTTTGTCTTTGAATTTCTGATTTGCTCTCCATTGATTCTCTCTTGAACCTGAGTGTAGTGCTCTACAGCCTTCAATCTGTCCAGTTGTGCTTCTTGCATATCCAACAGCCTGTTGTCATAGGCCAAATTCGGGCTCTCATTTAACTTCATTAACATCTACAAAGCAGGTATTTCTACTTCGAGTGGTAGGAGTGCTTCCTTTCCATATATCAAATGATAGGGTGAGAATTGAGTACCTTCTTTCTCTGCTACTCTATATGCCCACAAAGCCCAAAGTACAACCAGATCCCAACTCTTTTCATGGGTTCTCATCATCTTTCCCATCATACCAGTTAACTTCCCATTGAAATATTCATTCATGCCATTACATTGGGGATAATGTGGAGAAGAATACCTATGCTTGTTTTTCAACTTTTCACAACGCAGGTCCATTAGCTCACTCCGAAAACCAGGCCCTCAGTCAGAAACAAGTTCCAAGGGTACACCAAAACGGCAACAAATATCTTCATAAACAAACTTACACACTGTCTTGGCATTGACTGCCCTTGCAGGTCTTGCTTCAGCCCAACGAGAGAGATAATCAATAGCAAGTAACAGATAACAATTACCTCTTGCAGTCATTGGCATGGGACCGATCGCATCAATCCCCCATTTCTCAAAAATGTTATAAGAAATCATCACATTTCGAAGCTCTGGATGTAGAATCCTCTTACCCATTTGTTAACATTGTAGGCAAGACCTACACCAATGCCGGATGTCTCTCTGAAGTGAAGGCCAAACATAACCTTCTGTTAAAATCTTCCTTATCATAATCTTGAAAGCAAAATGGCCACCACATATGCCTTCATGATTAGCCTCCAGAATATGCATGATTTCCTCATGCCAGGGTATCCTCCTGAGAATCAAGTGAGCTCCTTTCATGTATAAAACATCATCTATCATACAATAAGGTGCACAAGATTTCACAAATCTAGATCTCTTCTGTTTGGGAATGTCATCTCAGGAATTTTTCTAGTCAACAAGAAGTTTTCAGTCTTAGCCAAAAATTCTCTACCTTTATACAGTGGTTCTTGTACCTTCACCGGATACAAACATACTTCTGATTCTCCTTGAGCTGCTTCATGGGCTTCAACATTCTGACTCCTCTCCACATGTTGTAATGTCCATGCATCAAACTGTCACAACATCTTCTTAATAGCAGTCAACCAACTCTTAAGATGAACATGCTTCGTCTTCCAAACACCAAGTATTTGCTTAACAATCAATAGAGCATCACCTTCTATTGCCAATCTTTTTATACCCATATTAAGACATACCTTCAGGCCTTCATGTAAAGCTGAATACTCAGCCTCATTGTTGCTACTCGCATTAAGCAGAAAACCTTTCTTTTGAATTTGCTTCCCCCCATGATCATGTAACACCATGCCACCTCTTGCTTGGTTTAAACTTTTTCTGAAAGAGCCATCAAAATGAAGAACAAAGGCATTGTCCACCATCTTTTCTTCCACTGGAACCGTATGATCATCAACCTCCTTCACCAATATAGGGCCTTCTTTATATGTAAGCAAATTTGCCAGTGAAGCTCTAGTAGACTTTTCAACAAGAAAAGTAAAAGAATACTCTTGAAGTTCAGTTACCCACTTAATCATACACCTTGGAAGAGTAGTGCTATTCAGCAATTGTGGTAACAGAGTGCAACTAGTCAAAACAACAAGCGTTTGAGGCAGTAAATAAGATCTGAATCTTCTACAGGCAAAAAGTAAACTTGCCATTATTAATTCAGCTGCTGTGTACTTTCTTTCAGCTTCAGTCTTCACCCTACTGGCATAATACACTGGTCACATATATCTGGAATTTTCACCTTGCTGTAATAATACAGCCCCTATAGCATCAACACCAACCGAAGGATTCACATAAAATGGCTCGGAGAAGTCAGGAGCCTTCACACTGGAGATTTGTCCTAACATTTCTTTTACCGCTTCAAACACTTCTTCACTTTCATCAGTCCATTTCAAAGGATCATGTTTTACCACTTGTTGAAGAGGGAATAATACATGAGACAACATATGAATAAATCGGGATAAATACTTGACTTTCAAGCATTTTACCTTTGCATGATTGGCCATCCGTATTCGGAAAGTTGAAGGGGAGGTTACCTTCAGATTCAGCTTCTCCATACAAGATTGAGTGATAACACAGATTTGAGCACCACCATCAATATAGGCTTCACCAAGATCCAGACCATTATGCCACGCCTCAACAGAAGGACAAATGTCTGGAAGTTCAGAAATAGACAACACATTACCGGTGGTCTTTCCCATCTTTTTCTTTGGGTTCACAGCACGTCTCCAGTCCTTCTTCAATCTGGGACATAATCCAATCATTTGGGTAAAAGTGATATCTGGCTTCCTCTTAGAGAGATCTTCCACTAGATCATATTCACCTTGATCCTTTCCAATCGGATAGTCATAAATCTTGTACTTTTTCCTCAGCTTCCTGGTTTTCTTCCTCAGATAAGTGATCACTTCTTCCGCTTGCTTGCCTTTCTTAGCACTTGGTCCAGCTTCTTCATCTCGATTCGTTTGCCCAAAGGCAAAACAGTCACTTCATCATCCTCCAAACCGAGCAGACTCACTAGCTTCCCTTTACCTTTTTCTTTCGCAGTAGCTTTGGAACTGTTACTTGATCCTCGTTGACCTGCATCTTTTATCTCCACACTATGCATCTTTTATCTCCACACTATGATCATCTACCCTATTATTTAAACCAGAGGGCAAAGAATAGATCTCACCACCCATCCTTGGAGGTTTATCACAATGAGTGCTATAATGACCCCAATCTCCGCAGTTAAAGCATTGCACATAGGGAGCATTCATACCTCGGCCTTGTCTTGGAAACCATGTTGATGGAGCACCACCGGTAGTAGGAGGCATACCACCCGGTTCTCTGCCATGTGGAGCTCGACCACGACCTCTTCCTGCCATCAAATTTAAGCTGAGATTCTTCATGAGTTCAGACATCTCATGAATCTCCTCCTTCAGCAATTCTTCTTTTTTTGGTTCTGTTCTTGGCGGCTCAGCTATCACATGCGGAATAACCTCTCGAATCGTCGGGATCTTCGACATCTCCATACCCATCTGGGTCAGCTTCTTCATCTTTCTCTCTTTTTCTTTGGCAACATGGAGAGCATCTTCATATGTGGGTTGTTCCTTACATTCCACCTTCACCCGAATGTCAGACTATCGGTCCTTCTTAATCACATGGGGAGGGATTTCTGGTAACAATGCAGTTTGCCGCTCGTTCCACATCACCGTGAAACGACCTAAGTAGTCATCAACTGATTGGCCAGAATTCTATTGTAAGGCACACAACTCTCTTCATATTCCATCAGCATCTCTGGTGTAAACAAAATGAGCAACAAACGCAGCCTTCACTTCACCATACGTGCGGTTCCTCTGAACACCCTAGTCATCATGAAACTCGGCTCTAAAAGTTTGCAACCAGGAACGAGCCTCTCCTACCAAACAGAAAGAGAGAATTTGAAGCAACACCTCTGGAGCATTTCGATCTTTGATCAAAGCAGTGAATTCTATGTTCTCTATAAATCTCTCTGGATCCTCATTAGGCAAGCCGTAAAATCGAGCAAACTCGTGAGCCATACTTCTGGGTCTTTCTTATCTCGGGTGCACACAAATCACAATTCAGAAAACTTTGGTCCCCAGCAGGATCGCCAAAGAATGATGAGACAAAACGGCAAAGACTCTGATCTATTCCTAAACAACCAAGACCTGTCACTCACTGGCGCCTCATTCTTCTACAACTATCTCCAATCTCCCTTCTCTCACACAAAACTGAAAACAACCCGAAAAAGAAGAGTACACACATCCCACTTTGTAAGAAAAAAAACTCCCTCAAGAAGACTTTGGACAGAGATTGCTTTCAGGGGACAAATAAGATACACTTTCCATCAAATTATATCATCTTCTGTACAGAACTCAAAATGATAAATGTATTCAGGGAGGTCCTCTTCAGCAGGATAACGGACATTCTCCCATTCTTCCTCAACCACTTGCAAAAGTAAAGACCAGTAATCCCCATGCACTGTGGAGAATATGACTTCAAAATGAAAACCACTAAACAGGATTTCTTCAACACAACTGTCGAGTTTGATAGATAGAATCATGCTTCACTCAAGAAAACAATTTGAGTCACCAGGGTTGAGCAAAATAACTGGATTGGACTCGATGACCAGGGGACTTCCACACTTGGACAACAACAGGCCAAACAAGAGCTCAAAACAAACCCCTCCCAGCAGACAGAATCAGTGTCACGTAGGCTGTAACGCCTGTGACCGACGGCGGCAGACCGGATGGCCAAGGACGCCCATGCGAAGTCATGGGGCGACCAGGCTAGTGTGGACGGCAGGCCACACACTATATAGCCTGGGGGATGAGGGGCAATCCTCATTCTTCCTCTATGGCTGGGTGGTGAGCCAGAGGCCGTCCCCTCCTGTGGTAATGCTCGTAGTGGTCTTACGGTAATCTAACACTAGTATCAGAGCGTCAGTTTCGATTGGGTCAGTCCGTGCGTGACCGGGGACCGGAGCCCACTCAATGGTTTTCAACCATTCAATAAAAAATCTTATCCTTATCTCCACAATCGACTGTGTGGAGGGAGGCGACCATAGCTGGAAGGGAGAATTCTCTCTCTAACTCTCTCTCTCTCTCTCTCTCTCCGTTGCACACACCAAATCGCTTCGTTTGTAGGTAAGCAATGCCGTTGTTTTTACTTTGGAGCTTGTATGCGAAAGAGAAGCTTTTCGCCTAAATTAGAGAATGGTGTCGACTGCGAAGAGAGTAGTGTCGACTGAAGAAGAGAACGACTGTTTTCGCCCCCACACACAGTCGACTGAAGCGGCCACCTGGTGCTACCGGCGGCCAGCCACAAAAGACAAAACGGCTGTAACGCGTCTGGTGAAGAGAATGGCTGTGAAGAAGCGGCTATCCATTGTGTGGGGGGGGACGAAGACCACCCCCACGACCTCTTAACGGGGCGAACACACGATCGGCGTGCAGCCACAGGCGGCGGCGGCCAGCCTTGATGGGCGGTCGGCCTCGCCCAGCGGGCGACCGGCCTAGCTATTTGGCCCAGCGGGCGGCCTACCCAGCGCCCAACTGTTTGGCCCATAGGCGGCGGCCAGTCGGCCGTTAATTTGTGTTTTAATCCAACAAACGCCGTAAATTTTTAATTTTTATTTTTTTTTTTGTAAATCAAACGGACACCTCTCTCCGGCAGTGGAGGGATAATCCCAGCAAGGGATAATCTAGGGTGTTTTGGGCACGGATTCCGCGCGGAGATTAATTTTTTTTATGAGTTTTCTCTCGGATCGGAGCAACCCGGAGTAGCGATGCTTGTAGAGGCTCGCAGCACAACACAAATCGGCAGTCGACGACAGTCGGTCGTCACAGGCCGTAAGGGGGTACCACTGCTCATTTTATTAGCGTTTTTTTTTTGTAATTTTCGAGTTCTCGCATTTTTATTTGTGTAAGAATTAAAGATGTCTGATAGGTGACAGGGTGGTCATTGGTCTAAAAAATCACGACCGTCCAAGAAGAAAAGAGACAGCGAAATCCAAAAGAAAGAGCAGTATATTAAAGCGCGAAAGGAAAATCGCTGCTTTAATTGCAATGATGTAGGGCACACGAAGGTTGTGTCCAAATTCTAAAGCCAGCACGAGTGGCAACAAGGAGCCCAAAAAAGATGGTGAATCCTCTAGGCAGTTGCATACAGTGCAGAGACTCCCTCTCAGTTCCGCAGAGTTCAGAGAGGTGACAGTGTGTCATTGTGATGAGCATCACGCTTGTTCAGTGACACCAGCGATGTGGCAGCCTACTTAATGTCCGCATGACATGGTGCGCATGTATGGCACCATAGGTGGCCGTAGAGTCACAGTTTTTATTGATGATGGAGCTAGCCACAACTTCTTGAACTACTCGTTAGTCAAAAAGTTGGGATTGACTGAGACCCGGAGTGATCATGAGTATATTGTTGGCCTAGCCAACGGATATGACAAAACGGTATGAAATACCGTAGTATTGAGGGTCCCATTATCTATGCAGGACTATGAGGCAGGTCATGCACTTAGCCAAAGCAGACGTATATCTAGGCAACAGGGAGTGGCTGTATGGCTTGGGCCCTAGTCTAGCTTGGAATTACTTACATAATACGCTACGTTTTGAGCACGGAGGTAGAGTCATTACCCTGCAGGGCGACCGTACTGTCCGCGCCACACCACTTATTTCCTCCATGGAGCTATGTAGAGCGGTCCGCAGCAGAGACTAGATAGCAGAGGTATATGCTTGTTACCCTCTTTTAAATTCTGTTTCCGTAGATGAAACTGTAAATGGTGTTTGCGTAGACAAACAAGGAAAACAAAATAGCCTAGGACGAGACTCACTATTTGAAAACCCTGTTTGGCATGCATGCGATTCAAACAACAAAAAATCCAAGGTGAAAGAGACATTAAAGAAAAAGTACATAGATACTTTAATGAATTTATTAGAGGAATTTCAGGATGTTTTTCTTGATGAATTGCTAGATGGTTTACCACCATCTAGAGAAGTAGACCATGGCATCGAAGTTATGCCAGAATCAAAACCTATAAGCAAACTTGCTTATAGATTAAGCCACTCCGAGGCACTGGAGGTGGAAAAACAATCGACGGAATATTTGAACAAAGGCTTTATTTGGCCTAGTTGGGCATCGCCTATTCTTCTGGTAAAGAAGAAAGACGGATCTATGCGGATGTGCATAGACTATAGGGCTCTTAATCAGATAACGATTAAGAACAAGTATTCGATGCCAGATCAACTCTATGGATCGAGATACTTCACAAAAATAGACCTGAGATCACGGTATCACCAGGTTAGAATTAAAGCAGAAAATGTTGCGAAGATAGCATTTAGGACCCGTTTCGGGCATTTTGAGTTTTTGGTTATGCCATTTGGGCTAACCAATGCTCCAGCGACGTTTATGACGTTGATGGATAGCATTTTACGTCCATATCTGGGAAAATTCGTAGTAGTTTTCTTAGATGATATTCTTGTGTACAGTAAGACACAGAAAGAACACATATAGCATTTGCGAGAGCACAAACTATTTGCAAAGAAGAGCAAATGTGAATTTTTTGAAACAGAAATTCACTACCTTGGCCATATTATATCCGTCGATGGTACGCGGATGGAGCCAGAAAAAGTAGAGGCTATTCTTAAATGGCCAAATGGCCAGCGCCGAAGAATCTCGAGGAATTGCAGATTTTTCTTGGCATGTCGGGGTTCTACCGACAATATGTGAAGGACTACGCGAAGATCGCAATCCTGTTGACTGACCAGTAACTAAAAACATTAGTTGGGGGGAAGCCCAACAGAAGAGCTTTGATAAGCTCAAGGTGACCATAGCAGCTGCACCTGTTTTGACTATTGTCGATCTAAATGAGCCGTTTGTTTTGGAAACAGACGCTAGTAATGAGGCCATTGGGGCCGTACTTATGCAAAGGGGACACCCAATTGCATTTGAGAGTAAAAAGTTAGATCGTGCGCAGCGTAACTACTCGGCTTATGAGCGAGAGTTACTAGCGATAGTTCATGCATTGAAAAAGTGGAGACACTATTTATATGGTGCTTCTTTTGAGGTTCGGACGGGACCATGAAAGTCTGAAATGGCTTTCAAGTCAAAATGAACTGAAGGGTAGAAAAGCTCGGTGGACGAAGATTCTACAGAAATTTGACCTTCAGATACGTTACCAGAAAGGTAAGTATAACGTGGTGGCAGATGCACTTAGTCGCATGCCACAGATTAATGAACTTAGTTTCACAGTCTTCAAGAATGATTTCTTGGAGTCACTACGTGGTTTATGTGAGCACGATCCATCTTTTACAGAGGTCTAGCGCGCTAAATGCGTACGCACTTCTTCACAGACGCGACCACCTCTCTCGTTGGCACGGATTGCAAGTCCGGAGAGACTGGCCGAAGGTGCAACGGGAAAGGAAGCGAGAGTTAGTCCGGAGAGACTAGCCGTGTCTTCTGGGAGTTTGGAGCCGGAGAGCTCTGACGTAGGCCCTTCATCACCTTTGACTGCCATGGCTTCAAAGGGGAGTGATAAACTTCCTCAGGGGGAGAAATATGCTAATTACTCCATTGACGACGGGTACTTACTCTACAAGGGTAGCATATGTGTACCAATTATTGATAACTTTCGGGCCTAAATTCTTAAAGAAAGTCATGATAGTCCAAGTGCGGGTCATCCCGGGATTCAGAAGACCTATGCACTAGTAAAAAGACAGTTTTATTGGCCTAGTTTATTTAAGGACGTCCAGACTTATGTGCTGAAATGCAATAAGTGCCAGGTCAATAAACACGAACGTCTTAAGGTTGGAGGACTACTCCATCCCTCTGGAGATTCCTCAAGGGAAATGGGAAAGCATTTCCATGGATTTCATTACCGGTTTACCCAAGACGAGTCGAGGGAATGACTCGGTGTGGGTGGTAGTGGACAAGTTAACTAAAATGGCAAAGTTTATCGCCACGAAGAAAACTGTTAAAACGCTAGAGTTGGCAAAATTCTTTATTGAACATCTCTACAAGCTATATGGCCTGCCCGCCGCAGATATAGTGTCGGATAGAGATAGAGAGTTCAACAGTCATTTTTGGAGGGAAGTCTTCAAAAAGTTGGATACTACTCTGAGTATGAGTACGGCGGATCATCTGGAGTCTGATGGTCAAACTGAAAGAGTTAACCAAATTCTAGAGGATATGTTGCGTTCTTATGTTAGTAAGAAGCAATCTAATTGGGAAGAGTACTTGCCCTTATTGGAGTTTGCCTCCTATAACAGTTCCAAACACTCAGCGCGACTGGATTTACACCATTCATGTTAATGTATGGATTCCAGCCGAGATCTCCGATGGCTGTAGGCCTAGAAAAGGAGAAGATTCAATTTGTCAAGGATTTCCTTGAAGATATGAATGATATGCTCAGAGCCGCACGTGAGAGCATTCGTAGCGCTCAGGATCGTGCTAAAACTTATGTGGATAAAGGACGTAGAAAGGTGACCTTTGCAGAAGGTGTCTTTGTATTCCTTAAGGTTCCTGCGCAGTCAGAAACCATGAAAATAGAAAAGTGTGATAAACTTTCTCCGAGATATTGTGGTCCTTTTAAAATCCTTAAGAAGATTGGGGACGTAGCATATAAACTTGAGTTACCGGAGAGTTCTCAAGTTCATCCTGTCTTCCATGTCAGTAAACTGAAGAAATCAGTTCACGGGTTAGAGAACGCAGTTTCTCTAGAGATTTTGGTGGACTTGATAGAGCCACCAAAGATACCACATGAACCTGAAAAGATTCTAGAGTATCGTGACAGACAAACCCGACATAAAGTGTACCAGGAGGTACTTGTTAAATGGACAGATAGGGATGAGGAGATAGCTACCTAGGAACGCCGTAGTGCAATTTCCAAAAGGTTTCCCCAGTTTGTTTTCGAGGACGAAAACTCTTCTTAAGGGGGGGGGTAATGTCACGTAGGCTGTAACGCCTGTGACCGACGACAGACCAGATGGCCAAGGACGTGGCCATCCGGGGTTCAGTGGGAGAGGACGCCCATGCGAAGTCATGGGCGGCCAGGCTAGTGTGGACGGCAGGCCACACACTATATAGCCTGGGGGATGAGGGGCAATCCTCATTCTTCCTCTATGGCTGGGTGATGAGCCAGAGGCCGTCCCCTCCTGTGGTAACGCCCGTAGTGGTGTTACGGTAATCTAACAATCAGTCTCCAATCACTTAGTCCCTGGAATAAACAAAACAACCACAGAGATTTTCCAATACAGCCTAGGAGCTCAAACACCAGCCCACCATCGATGTAATACAAAAGCAATTCTGCCTTGCTGTTTTCAGTTTAGCAAAAAACAGCAACAGGATTCTTCTTATATGTAGCATTTAGAACTCTCCCATTGCAACATCACCGTGACAGTATCAATAGCAGCCTAATCATCAACTGCCAGCCTAT
The DNA here is from genome assembly GCF_041138505.1 of Cibotium barometz. Classification (NCBI taxonomy): domain Eukaryota; kingdom Viridiplantae; phylum Streptophyta; class Polypodiopsida; order Cyatheales; family Cibotiaceae; genus Cibotium; species Cibotium barometz. The sequence goes on from NC_141068.1 coordinate 34,004,151, forward strand.
AGCAATAGGCCGCACCTACGTTCTCAATGGAGCTTCAGCTTAACACAAATAACATGCCGCATTTAAAAGAATGTCAGGAGGTATCACAAGCAAAGGATCACCGTCGGGCAGCCCAAAAGAAAAGGCCGTTTCTTTTATCTCTGACCACGATCAACTCAGAAACAAATCTTCATTACATACAGCAGTAACCCAAACACGTGCATCATGATCATCACTTCAATCCAGCAAGCCGCTTCAGCCAACTCACGATCAGCAAATAAACACGAACAGGCCGCTTCAGCAAACTCTCAAGAGCATCACAATCTTGAACAAATGATTCGGAGCAGGCCGTTGTTCAACAGAGCATCACGATTATCCGCAAGCCGCTTCAGCCAAAGGGACAACATGGGCATCACGATCATCAAAATAAGGTGATTCGAAGCAGGCTATAGATCAATAGCAACATCACCGTGACGATCAATTCATTCGGAGCAGGCCGCTTCAGCAAACTCACGACCAACAGTAGCATCACGATCATCACTTCAATCCAGCAAGCCGCTCCTCTAAATGTATTGCTGCCGGCGTCTTCTTCACCTTCCTGCCTGCCCTCGAATGATGCGCTTCTCCCTTGATTTATAGCCATCCTCCCTCTCCATCTCTTTTAGTAATAACTCAAACAACCAGCCACGACAAAAGATGCGCATCCCCCAAAACAGCAAGCTTGCAATCGTGGCTTGCATAGTTTCTCCACGAATCCCGATATCCTCCACGTCTTCCATGGCTGATTACCCTTCCTCACGTAGCCCCCTTGATTTTGCATGCAATCCCCAATTCCCTTTTACCACTCTCCAAAACTTCCCCAACAAACACCCCCATGGCACAACAAATTCCCCAATTAACCCCTCCTAGACACAGATTCTCCTCATTTTTTCACACAGACATGTGCCCTGCATGCAAGCCCATTGACCCTCAGGGAAAGCCCCATCAACTGGCCACGAGACGGTCACATTTTTCATCCCTTTCGAAATTAAAAAATCACATATGCACATTCTTTCATGACCCAAAAAAAATTACAAAGTACCACCTAGGACCTACGGACTAGATACCCGCAGTTCTTTCCCTGTCGATCATCTTTTCCCATTAAGGCCCCGCAGTACGATTTTTTATTTGAGAATTTAAATATTTACACCACGGCACATTTTCCTAAAAAAATAGTGTCCATCAAATCAGGAGTCCCCCCTAGCTAGCTATCAACCTCTCGATATCTTTCCCCAGTATATACAAGCACAATCCAAAAAGTCTATACAATTTTTGACCTATCAACGTGCAATGATAACTTTGATCTGTTGATGGTGTGGGCCTCTCGGGTGCAGTCTAGATGGCCTAGGTCATAGAGTTCGTAAAAGCACTATTGCTCCATCCAATGTAACTCCACAGCATTGGGTTTGTGATGTCTATTGGGACGTGTCGAGGTGAGCTTAAGTGGGTCCCTCTAGGCGGGTAGGTGTCCTCGTACGGAGCAATGATGTGCAACGTCTATGTAACTCCATTATGAGGAGCCCAAAACAGCTCTAGTCCTCGTACTCCATGATGCAGCGAAGATGTCGAAAACCCTCACGGAAAAGACAATGGTATCTCCCTCGTATATCATAGTATACTATGTACCTGCAAATGTAGTGTTCCTCCTTGCCGCAAAGCAAGCATAGTCTGTCCTCCGCCTGCGATATCTACCCATTTGCCGGTCTTGGTCCTTAGTCTATGAGAGGCGGTACGGATCTATCCAATTGTGGCATGCATGCCGTGAGTAAGGTGTATGTACATAAATTGCGGCTGGGTGATACAGCCATCCTGGGTAAGATCTAAGAAATGACTCTTGTAGAACTCCATCCTCGACCCCACTGATAAGGACGGTTTGATCCATGTCCTCTCTGTCTTGGCTCTCAGAATGTCTGCCCTGATGAATCGGTTCAGCTCTGATCGGCTGAAGTTAAGCATGGTGCAGTCCAGGCTGTAATCATAGGGGCGAAGTCTGTCAATATCTAGACCATGTAAGCTCAACCATGTGGTCATTCGTGAGTATCACCGATCCTTGTCTCCCTGTGCTGCCATTTGTTGGGAGGAATCTAATGCAAGCCTAGAGTATTTCTGTCCAAGGAACCTCGTATCCTATGTAGGAAAGACACTACTTTGAACAAGGCCTCCACAACCATCGGTGCCACCCCCAACTTTGCTCTAACAATAGAGTGTGGAGTGGAGCCTTTGCTGTGAATCATTCGAGATATCATCCTAACAAGTGGCCTCTCCATGGCATCCCATCCGTCAAAATATTCCTTCTCTGGGCACAATTGATCAGTGAGCAGAGTCAGTCGCCTGTGGTATAAGCTGGAACCCTAGATTTCTACTCCATATAGTAGTGTAGGCGTGACCAGTGTATCAAATAGCCACAATTTGGTGGGTTCTTGAAACTATATGTGTGCACATTGATTCTCAAGTGAGCCTAATGCAGCATATCCCTATGCCAACCGAGCATCCGCTGCCCTTCTCAAAGAAAAGCATGGGCAAGAGAAGGTAACCCCCAAGTATACATACTCTCTCACACGTTCCACCACATCCCCTCCAAAGCTAAACTAATGTATGGATCTAGTCACCCATGCTACCGAAGTGTTAAAAACCATGGCCTTGGTCTTCCCAAGGTTCACTGCAAGGTCCCAATCTCTGCAAAAGGTGGCCAAAGCATCCAAGTGTCTTCGTAATCCTTCTGGTGAATCAGAGATAAGCACAATATCATCTGCATATAGCAATATAGGTATCAACACTTCGGCTAAACTGTCTCCAACCCCTCCTCGATTAGTGTAGTCGCACACCTCATCTATGTACAGGCCAAAAAGTGTGGGTGATAGCGGACATCCCTGCTTCACCCCGATCATGCTGTCGATCCTATCTGACATCCCCCCCCAGTGCTTGCACATGGCATGTCACGGTCTCATATAAAGCATACACTCACCATCTCATATCCTCTGGCATCCCAATGTCCTGTAATCTCTGCATGAAACGGGCTTAGGAAATTGTATCAAAGGCCTTGCAGAAATCCACGAAGCAACAATAATCCTCTTATGTCCTGTTCGTCCCTCCTCTATAATAGTTCTGAGTGTGAGGAAATGATCCAATGTGGCGTAGCCTCGCCTAAAACCCGCTTGTCCCTGTGATCTCCTGCCATTCATCTCGGCCCATCTATGCTCCAATATGGACCCGTATATTTTGGCCAATGTGTAGCCAATCATGATAGTCTGATTACTGGGGATCAGCGGGTCCCCCTTCTTGAAGAGTGGGATTATAGTGTGATCTGACCAGCTTTTGGGAAAACCCTCACATATTGCCCTATTGAACATAGATGCCAATGTGGGTGTCAACACATCACATACATGTGAGAAAAGCTCTCCCACCAGACCGTCCCGGTCTTGCCCCTTTCCCTTCTGTAGCCTGTATATGGCACCCCTAACCATCCTCCATGTAAAGAAAGAGCACTGTGCTGGTCTATGCAGATTGGGGGCTCCCATAGGTGCCTGTCCTGGTACATCATATAGGTGTCTCCCATACTCTAACCAGGCGTCTGGGGATGTGATCTATAAAGAGGGTTGTCTTTCATGCATCATCTGCCATGCCCTTTTGCTATCTCAGTCCAAAAACATCTAATAATATGCTTCTTCTAGTTTTGCCAAGTAGGCACGTTTCTTTTTCCGTACCATAACGCTTTTTTAGTGTCATTGCTTGGCTACGAGTCCCGGCTCCCGTGGCCACCTCCCTCTCCAGTTGAGCGTGGACTGTCCTACATTCCTGATCATACCATCCATTCTGTGGCACTATGGAGCATGGAGGTCTAGATGATGGCAATGTATGGGAATGCAAAAATCACTGATGCATGTAAGATATGTGCATAGTCCTCTTGTGCACTCCTCCAGAGGGGCGCTCAAATCCAAAGTGCTCAAGGTATCTTGAACTTTCCCGCTGTATATATATGACATGTCCTCTGTGAAGTGGTAACGAGGATGCCTGGGAAGGCATGGTGTTGCATCCCTCATTTGCCCATAAGATATTGTGAGGGTTAAAATAGCATGATTTGCAGCTAACCCAAGGAGTCTCCCAGAGATCATAAAATTGTGTACATCTAGTATCAATGTCGATGATCCAATGAGATAATCTACTATGCTTGCTCCCTTGTTATGGTTCCAACGTGTCAAAGCGTTTGATCCTGGCCATCTTGAAAGTCCATTAAAAATGGCTAACTCGTGTGCACTGCCCCATGCCAATAAGTGTCCCATATGCATTCATTTCTTTATCTTGGGCTGCCCTACACAATCCCACCTCATCATGGTCAATCTCTCTGAACATGGCATCATCATGCATGTAAAACCTACTTTGTCTTTTTCCTGTCCGTGCATTAAAGTCTCCCATAAGTACTATCTCACGTATGCTGGCATATTTCATGATGTCCTCATATAGCAGGTCAAAGGGTCCTCCATCACGTGAGGCGTAGCCTGAATTTGAGGGCGATATAGAGGCCTTGTGGTCTCCCTGTATGCAAATGGATCCACGTGTATCTTGCATCCTCATCTTTATGCATCACTTGTACAGCATCTCTAAGACCCTCACGATAGAGCATGGCCACCCCTCTAGATCCTCTGGTGCCTCCTGGCTTCCTTGCTTGTGGGCGGCATACACTCTCCCACCTATAGCCCCGTACCTCTGGGGGTAACCTCGTCTCCTTGCAATTCTAAAAAACTTTGTTCAAAGTATCCTGCATCCAATCTGAGTGCCCCATTGCAATTCCATGCTGTCATTTTCAAAGTCTCATAGGCTATACACCGTCATTTCTCCAAACGCTCTGTGATGATCACTCTCTCCCGTCCCTATAGACTGCATATTTCCCTTCCTTTCGTGCTTCCATAACTTTAGGCATGCATGCTCTCCTATGCTCAAGTTGTGGGCCGGCGTAAGATCCTCATCAAAGTATATTTTCTCCCCTTTGAGGGCCCCTCTATTGGCGAGAAAGTCCCTCCTTTTCTCCAAATTTGCAAATTTCAGCAGGAGGACGACGCGTCCTCCTGTATCCTGAAGGCTTCCTACCTACCATGCATCCACAATGGGTACCTTGTCTGCCTTTATTTTTACGCTTAGATTCTTTGCATCCACCACACGAACCTTGAGAGCCCGGCCTTTTCTTCTCACTTCCTCTTCCAAAGTGGCATTCATTATGTCAACTTTATTATTGGCTGGCCCTTTGTTTTTCTTGGTTACATCAATCCATTGTGCATTTTCTTTCGTGAAATTTTCCACATTTTCCATTTGTTTCTTGGATCATTCCACCACAGTAGCCCACGTATGCATGTCCTTTTTCAAGCGTTCCACATCCTTTGTTAGTTCCGGTGTGGCTGTAGGTGCCTCAATGTTATTTTTGCATGTGACTATTTCCTTCTTACCTGCATCTACATTCTTGCAAGTGTCCAACCTCGTTGCCTTGAATAGAAAGTTTTTTGAAGGCTTTCTCAGGGTTCTTCACGGGCACATATAAATATTTCTAAATGAGCATGGACATAGGGTGTGGGTGAATTCAAGGGTGTGTTCCTTGATCAGTAAATCATTGCAAAGTCAGGGTTTTGACTTTGGTTATGCCAGTCAGTTCTTGACCGCTGTGGAAAGTAAGGGATTTTTCACGCAAAGCAGCACTTACTGAGGGAGATCCCAAGCTGGGTGATTGATGCATGTGCATTGATGAAAGCAGTTCATGTGTTTACAAGCTTTTCTTTGCCCTCGAGCTTGCGTATGTCATATATAAGTCAGCCCCACCCTAACTATATCCGGCTTACCTAGCTTTCCTTGTGTGCATATTGATTTGAAATTCTAGTAGCAATCGTGTTTGAATATGCTGGATCTCAAATAGTAACTGCTCAACGTGAAGTTTAAGAGCAGAATTGTAGGTGAAAGAGGGTGCACAGTTGACTGTTTAACCCTAATAAGCAAATTGAAAGGGTAACTTTGACCGCTGAATTAAGTGCCTCAGAGAAAGCTTTTGTTGTGGGTCAAAGTGTGAAGATGTAGACACTGTGTTGGACTATCACTAGTGACTCTTGATTATCATGTATCAAGCCTTGGGGAGTTTTAAATATGCATGTACATTTGGCTGTTGACTGCATTTACTGATCAGTTTGACTGGAGGATTCAGAGGTCTAGAAAGAGATTCATTTATTGATTGGGATTGGAAGAGTGCATCTACGGACTATTTGGTCAGTTATCAGGTGCTTGAAAAGCATTGGTGAAGGAACTGTGTGGGTTGGTAGGGGATTGCACTTTCCCCTTGGTTTTTGTTTGTGTTGCAGATTCCTTTCAACCAAGTCATCATGGTGGAGGTCCCAATCTTCCTGAGCAGAGATGGGGAAGATGTTGAAGCATATTTGAGAAATTTTTTGAGGGCCAGCAAGAGATCAAGATGGCCAGATACGATGTGAGCTTAGTACCTTTCCAATTCTTGGAGGGGATGGCACTAGCCTGGCACAAGACATTGCTGGACGCAATAAAGGATGACTGGTGTCACCAAAGCCTTGAAGAGACAGTATAGAATGGAAGAGTCTCCACATGCCTTGTTGGTACATAGATCAATTGGGCCGTTTGGAGGGAGAATCAGTTAGAAGTTTCGAGGTGCACTTTGAGTCAATGTGAGGCAAATACGAGGCAGTTGTTGCAAGGGACGCAGTCACAGAGGCGATGGAGCTTGGTAGGCTACCTGTGTTGATGCCCACTATAAGATTGGAGCACTTGAAACTAAACCAGTTCCTAGCGGGCTTGGATCACAGTTAAGACGGAAGGTGCAAGGGAAAGACCCCCAAAACTGTGTTGTTGCTTTGCAAGCAGCTTTAGCAAAGGAAAAAAAGATGTTGGAGGCTGAACCAATTCATCCCTTATCATTGTTTCACGGGAGGTCAGGTACATCCTCAGTTGCGGATAATGCTGCTGCCATGCCTTCCACTAGTGGTAGCCAGTTGGAAAAGAACATCCCAAGAAGTCTAAAAATCTCACCCTCTTTTATCTCCTGACAGCCCTTTTCTTTTAAATAGCCCATCTCCTTCCCCTTAAGTTCATAAAAAGAAGTCTTTCCTAGTTTCACATTGATCTTCAAAAAAAGCTAAAATTTTGGCATAACCACCATATGAAAAAACATGCATGCATTCTCTTATTCTACTAATGCATCTTCTTCACTACTATCAACACCTATAGCTTCATCATCATTAAGTCAATGTCATGATTCGATGATGATTCTGAAGTATATGACCCATCCTCCTCAGCACTATCAACAACAACATTCTCCTCATCCCTATGAAGACCTAAATCTCTTTCCATTTGTGATCGTGTCATTTGAGAGGAAGATCCAATAAGATGTGAGGCATAGGCTGGAACCTTCTGACAAAGAATTGAACATCCAATCGCGGATGGTTTTTGGTGCACCTTTTTCCTCTTTTCTTCTTTGGGCATGCAAGCAACTCATGAACATATTTCCCTTTCAATGGATTGTCATGAGTAGTCCTAAACCACTGCACAATAATGGAACATATTTCCCTTTCAATGGAGGTTTGAATCTCTGCCACTTTAGCAATCCAGAATGGATGTCCAAGAGGGTCCTCTTGAGCTAGAGTTGCAATCATAGATCCAACTTTTAAATCTTGTATAGAACTTGCCCATATTTCATTGAGCTCTTCTTTTCTTTGGATAGATCTTCGTGCACCAAGGTACATCTCCCATGCAGGCACATTGATTAAAGCCTCAACTTCAAGCGGTACATTGTAAGCTTGTACTGGATGTTGTGAAGAAGGAGAAAATGATGGCCATACAAAGGGATCACACAAAGAAGTACTATTACTCTTCAACTATTCAAGGATGAGTGCTTGATCGTCAAAGAAAGTATTCCACCACTATTCACTATCTCCAATTTTGGAGTATATTTTTTTCCTTCTCAATCAAGATTCTCTTTTCAGACATGCACCTTTCATAGTCAACATCCCTTCCTTAGAGCTTGTGCTTGCTTCATCTCACTATCAATCACCAAAGGTTCCTGAACCGAAGCATGAATTTCATGAGTTGGAACAAAGGATAAAAATTGCAAGCCATCGTTGGGTGCCCAATTTAGAGAAGAGGCATATTGCTTTCCATATAGATATGTCGTTTGATCAACTTTTCTTTTGATGAGAAATTGGTGTTGAAAACTCAAGTCGTTCAATCTCTTTATGCAACAATCATCACCTCCACCACCTTGAATAAACCTCCTGAAATCATAAGTCTCTTTCAAGTGGTAAACTTGAGGTCGTGGAGTGTAAGATTCTTTCGAAACATCCATCATTTCTGTTAAAGCGAATGCATTGTTTCTTCCAAGCTTCTTAGAGAATGTGCTAAACATCTGATCTATTTGATCATGAGTATGACCAACCAAGAGGAATTCAACTTTGACCTTATCAAAAATGCCCTTATCCGTGAGCATGCACATATACGCAAGAAATGTCTGGTTTTTATTTTCTCTCGCTGTATTATTATCAAGTTGTACATATAGTATCCTTGGAATTGGACCTTCCCATTCAGTGATAATGCGATGAATAATTGTAACTGATAGATTTGGATCATTGTGTAGGTTTGGGTAATTAAAGTACACCTTAGCTTGGAGCTTTTTGTGATACAAAAGACATCCCACAAGATGCATTTGCACAAATGTATCTTCCTTCACGTCCTTTGGAACTCTCATGAAGTGTGGCAAAGAAGTCTTATTTTGATCCATACCACCCATAAAGATTTCGAGATACTTTTCAGGATTCTTTAAGCACTTTCTGCTATGTTTTGCCAACTTTAATTGTTCTTCATCTTGTTGCTCTCTATGTTGATTAAGTGCATTGTTGATTTGCACTGCACGTACAAAGATATAAGAGATATCAGACAATATACAAGTTTGTACCTCATACAAGCTTAAGACCTTTTCAAGAAACAACAAATGATTTGGTACCTCGTTCACTTGATGTTGATGCCTTTTGTCGTCAACTCTTGATGTCACCAATTGGCCGACCATTTGGTCCATTCCCACATTTTTGCGTCTCGTTCACTTGAGGCCAGGCCGGTGTCTCATGTGAAGAGGCCAGTATTTTGCTGACATGGACGGGAGCCAGACTGGTGCCACCCGTGTGTTAGCAGGATGGTGTCGTATGGACGGGAGCCAGATCAGTGCCACCCGTGTATGACCTGGACTGTGTTCGATCCATGGGACTGTCACGCCATGGAAGAGCCAGTATTCGTGCCGTGTTTTACCTATGGGACTGTCACACCTAGGGAAACTCGTGCCTGGAACTGTGTCTTACCTATGGGACTGTCACTCCATAGGAAGACCAGGTTTTTATGTTTTTTATGTCGTGCCAGTTTTGTGCCGATAGATATTTTGTACATGTTCCATGAACGGGAGATATGTCCATGTTACTATTTGCACATGCACACATGATTTGTATGCTTGAAACTGTTTTCGCATGACATGTATTCGTGTGTTTGCCTGCTTGACGTGTTACTTACTGAGCGGGGACGCCTGCCAGTGAGTCGTGAAGTCTGCCCTGTATTCTGACGAGTTTCAGTGCATGTGAACAGGTGGTAAGTATATGGTACATGTTGTTTTAATGTTTTAAATTCTAACCCTTTGATTTATAAGGTTAGGGGTTCACACTTATTTAAAAGTGGGCACCCCCTTTGGGCACCCACTTTGGGGCCAAGGTGGGGAGCCTCACTTTTAAGTGAGTGTGGGGGTGGGCATGGTCACCTACCCCCACTAGACCCCCACATGCATGCGTAGAATCACTAAGGTTAACTACACCTTAATCTTTATAACAAGGGCCTCTCTAAAAACCATCGCATCTATCTGGCGTGGAATCATCAACCGGCGACTATCTCTCCCTTTGGCGCATGCTCTTCATGAAGGCGATTGCATCAGTATCCTTTGTTGCTGGCTGCGCATACCTCTCTACTGCTGGCTGAGTATTGTTGCGGGTGGCTGCTTTCTCCACGTAATCATCTCCTACAGGCTGCTTCATCTTCCCTCTGTACTGCTGGCTGCGCCTGTTTTATTACAGGCGGCTGTGTTGCCAGACTACAGGCGGCTACTCTCCCCCACACGACAGTACATCAGCAGGCAGTTACTCCTTCTGGCGACAGTACGGGCAGGTTGTTCTTCTCTTCTGGCTGCGTTGAAAACCTGGAGGGGACTGCCTATGCTGCTGCTCTCCACAGGCGGCTGCCCTTCTACAGGCGACTGAACCTGCTGCTGCAGGCGGCTGTTTTTCTCCTACAGGTGGCTGTCACCTCCACAAGGCCTCACAGCTGCAACTGTTACCCCAGGCGGCTGAATATAATCAGGCTGCGCTACCCTTCTTCACTGTTTTCAGATCGTGGCCACTTCCACCTGGACTGTTGTGGCTGCTCTCACAGGCGGCTGTGGTCTCTCATGGTGGTGCTTGTTCTAATAGTTCTACACGAGACTGCTCCTTCTTCAACAAGGGTGGTTTCATCCTCAGCAGACCACAAGTATTGGTTTCCTATCAACCATCTACAAGTAAGTGATTTTCAGATTTGAGTAAAGCATTTAATGTTAAAATCTGATAAGGGATTCATCCCTCTACGGCCACACCCGTTCGGTGCCGGGTTGTCCAAGCTCTATTGGAGAACCACGATCCAAAGGTGCTGAGATCGGGAGAGCCAGGCGTTAGTACGAGAGCGCCTGTTTGTGCGTGGTCTCGGAACACCAGTGAGGCGCTCTCCGCGGAGTCCAGTGAAAGCACAGGACCATAGTGATTGGACCACACTAGTGGTCGTTCTGCTTCGAGTTTCTACATCGAAATCCGAGCCTACTTGTTTGGTACTGTTTTCATATGTACATGGACATTATCTGGTTCTCAGAACCCATGGAGCATTGTATTCATTAAATACTCCCAATAAATATATCATATATTGAGGGGGGGGTCGGCCCGTTCCGGCCCCAGTGCTGGTGTCCATCTTTCCATTTCTGTTCATTTAAATTCAAGTTGTTTTAAAGTTGTCCATTTCAAATTTGTGGTTTTAAAGTTGTGCTTTTAAGCGTGTGGGTGTCCAACGGAGTCCTTCCCACTTGACGGGATCGGTTTCATTGGTATCAGAGCACGGTTGTTTCCCTCTTCCTAGTGGGGAAACGAACCTGTGTACTGGACATCCCGCTTTTAGCAAACTTTGAACACAATGGACAGCCAAGGCAACCCTTTGGAAGTGCCAAATTCGAGGGGTCCTTCTAGTGCTTCTCGTGGGTCTGATGCCCTGCGTGGTAGGCACAAGCCCCTTGAAAGGGTTCTCGATAGTGAATCCAAGGGTCAACTGTCTCCAGGAAAGACAGTTATGCTTGAACAAGACCCTGATGCTATGAAAGCTGAAATGGAACATATGAGAAAACTTTTGCAGGCTCAAGAGCAAGAATTGAAGTTTTTGCATGAAGATCCTCATCTACAAAGTGCTATTGAAGCCAGGAAGGCTGATGCTATGGTTGATGTAACCTTTGAATCAATGGCTCGTGAAGTGGGCAAGAAACCAAGGGAGTTGGCACTTGCCTATCTCCTTCGTAAAGGTGATATCAAAGAGGGGGATGATGGAGAGCTGATTTTCAGAAATCCACCTCGTTTGAAGCATGGAGATCCCGCATCCCAGAGGCTGAAATCTTATATGCAAAAGGAAGAGGTGACTGTCACCTCTCGACATGCATCCTCTCCCCAAGGCACTAAGCCTGACAGATTTATGTATGCCAGTGCTCATGGAGGGCACGAAAGTCACATGCATGCCAGATATGTATCTCATGGTGACAGGTCTGCTTCCAGAAAAATTTTGCCTTCTGAGTTGTCTCATGGAGAGACTATGCCATATGCAGGTGAGTCACATGCATCTGAGCTTCGAGTTCGTGGAGCACATGCCACCGTGCCCCTTGAAGCTTCTTTGACGGCCCATGGAGCCCATGCAGACAGGGCTACCCCGTTGGATAAGGGGAAAAGAAAAAGAGAGGACCATGAGCCTCATGCCAGGAAGCTCAAGGAGTTCAAAGCAGGTGATAAATCTGTCAAATTTGATGTCTTTCATGGTGAACATGATGCCTCTAAGGTGTTAGCATTTGTGGCACAGTTCGACATTGCTTTTAGCGATGAGGACTTTACAGAAAAGTCGAAGGTGCGCCATGCTAGCATGTTTCTGAAAGGCACTGCTGCCCATTGGTGGATCACCGAAAAGATCACCAAGGATCCCATCTCTACTTGGAAGGAATTCAAAGATAGATTTTATGCTCAGTTCTTGCCACCCAATGCGGAGCAAACTCTCACTCAAAAGTGGGACAGGCTGGAACAAAAAGATAATGAGAGTGTGCAACAGTATGTGAACAAATTTTGGAAAGTGTTGCTGGAAGTGACTCCCTTCATGCTAATCTCAGAGGAGGAAAGAAAGAGGAAGTTTCGTTCTGGATTGCAACCTGCATATAGATCGGGTATTGAATTGCACCCAAAACATACGTTGCAACAACTCACAGCGTCTGCCCTTGCTACAGAGCAATTGGTGCTCAAGATCAAGCAAGATCAAGGAGGTTCCAAGGGGAAGGACAAGGCTGCCCCAAATCAGCAAAAGGGCGGACAGCCATCTAAAAAGAACTTCCGGGAGCCTTACAAGGGTGGTAAAGCTGAAAATTACATATCTAAAGAACAGGGCCCAAGAAAGAACAAATTTGGACTAACCCCGGAGCAAAGAGAGCAATATGCTAAGGATGGAAAATGCTTTTCTTGTGGTAGCAAAGACCACATGTTTCGGCAATGCCCAGATCGTAAACCAAAGCACGAGGACAAGCACACCAAAGCAAATGTTCATGCAGTTCCTGATGTGCAAGGTAATACAGGTCATGATGCAAAAGAGCGTATGGTTTGCAAGGCTTGGGGGCAAATCAAGGATCAGCCCGCACTCTTTATGTTTGATGACTGTGCAACTGACAATTTCATCTCTATGCAAATGGCAGCTGCATTGGGTATTGAGGTTGAAAACATGGGACCTCAGATTGAAGCCGAAGCTGCATTTATTGGTAAAGAGGTGCAGGTTACCCCTTTGATTGGGAAGTTGCGTATTCATATACAGGGCTATCTTGATAATGAGCATTTCTTAGTTGCTCCACTGAATGGATGTGATGTATTGTTGGGCAAGCCGTGGCACCATAGGCTTGAGCCCCGCAAAGACTACAAGTCCAATATGATTTCTTTTATGCATAAAGGCCGCATGCACTTTATTGATGCTGGCAAAGAAGGGGATTCCATCCCAGTTGTATCACACATCCAAATTAATAAAGCAATGAAAAAGAGTCTTTCAGCGTACTTGGTTTTTGTTCGTGATAGTCTTGTGCCAAATCATCAAAATGTGGATGCTATATCTAATGATAGGCTGAATTTTCTTAATGCATTCAAAGACTGTTTTGCTGACTCATTGCCAGGTGAATTACCTCCCCAAAGGCCCGAAGATCACCGCATAGATCTTGTGCCAGGTAGTTCTCCACCTAACAAACCCGCATACCGAGTGAGTGCCGCACAACAAGAAGAAATTATGAAGCAGGTAAACGAGCTTTTAGAGAAAGGTTTGGTTCAGCCCAGTTCCTCACCTTACTGCTCTCCTGTGCTTCTTGTTCAAAAGAAGGACGGATCATTCCGTATGTGTGTAGACTATAGAGCTTTGAACAAGCTTACCATCAAGAACAGATTTCCTATTCCACGAATTGATGATATCTTGGATAAGCTTGATGGTTCAGCTTGCTTTAGCAGACTTGATTTGAAGAGTGGTTATCACCAGATACACGTGGTGCCACAAGATGTCCATAAGACTGCATTCAGGACAGCCTTCGGATTATATGAATTCTTGGTAATGCCTTTTGGTCTCACCAATGCTCGTGCTACTTTTAATCGTATGATGGATAGGATATTCCGACCCCATCGCAAGTTTACAGGAGTCTTCTTTGATGATATCTTGGTTTTCTCCAAGAATGAGCAGGAACACAGAACTCATTTGGTCACAGTGTTCGAAGAGTTGCGGAAGCATAAACTTTTCGTCAATGCTAAGAAAAGTGAGTTTTTCCTTTCAGAGATTCATTATCTGGGACATATTGTCTCCAAGGATGGAGTTACAATGGATCCTGCAAAGATAGAGACTATTCGGAATTGGCCCAAATTGCAAAACGTACATCAAGTACGTAGTTTTCTCGGATTATGTTCGTACTACAGGCGTTTCATAAGGCATTTTGCTATGATTGCCACTCCTCTACATGATCTCACAAAGAAGAAAACTGCTTTCAAATGGACTTCAAAGGAACAGGATGCTTTCTTGCAGCTCAAGCATGCGATCATATGTGGTCCAGTATTGATTGTTCCTGACTTGCATAAGTCATTCGTGGTTGAATGTGATGCTTGTGGTGATTGCATAGGAGCTGTCCTAAATCAAGAAGGGCATGCAGTTGCATACGAGAGCCGTCGTTTGCATGATGCCGAGCTTCATATGGATATCTATGAGAAAGAGCTCTTGGCTGTAATTCACGCCTTAAAGATTTGGAAACACTACCTTCTTGGGGCTGAATTTGTAGTCAAGACAGATCATCAAAGCTTGAGATACTTTCTATCTCAAACCAAGCTTTCAGAGAAGCAGATGAGAATGGCAAATTTTCTTTCCATGTTTCATTTTCAGATTGTGCATACTCCAGGAAAGAAAAATGTGGTGGCCGATGCACTATCTAGGAGGCCTTATGTTGCTGCAGTCTCAGTGGCCTCTCATGGAGATCTATCTGCTATGAGAGATTTGTATCATTTGGATGCTGATTTTTGCCATATATGGACTGATTTGATGGCTGGTCATTCACATGCCTCTTATGTTATCAATGAGGGTTATCTCATGAAGGATAATTGCCTATGTGTGGTGAAGGATTTGCGTCCAAAGGTTATGGACGAATGTCACGCTCCACCATATGCTGGTCATAGAGGTATTATGCCTACTACTCGCATGATTGAGAGGTACTTCTTTTGGCCGAGCATGCGTAAAGACATTGAGGCTTATGTGCGTGCATGTATTACTTGCCAAAAGGTGAAATTTGATAGGCAAAAGCCTCCAGGTTTGCTTCAGCCATTGCCTATTCCCTCGCAACCTTGGGAAAGTATCACGATGGATTTTATTATGGATTTGCCTAGATCCCAGCATGGGAATGATGCTATTTGGACTATTGTGGACAGATTTAGCAAGCAAGCTCACTTCTTGCCTGTCAAGAAAACCATCAAAGCTGATCATATGGTAAAGCTTTTTCTTGCTAATATTTTCAAGCATCATGGTATGCCTAAATCCATTGTTGGGGATAGAGATCCCAGGACTACAAGCCTATTTTGGAGGGCTTTGTTTGATAATATGGGTACTAAGCTTGAGTTTTCATCAGCTTATCATCCCCAAACGGATGGCTAAAGTGAAGCTGCAAATTCAGCAGTGTTGGATTTGTTGAAATGTTATGTAGCAGATCAAAAGAGTGCATGGGAGAAGTATCTTCCACTTGTTGAGTTTGCCTACAACAATACAATCCATGCTTCCACAGGAAAGGCTCCGTTTGAGATTATTTATGGCAGAGTGGTCTTGCCACCCATCCTTCGTACAAAGGATGAGATTTTTGCAGCTGATGAATATGTTCGTGACTTGGATGTAGCCTTTGGTCAGGTACGGACAGCCATTGCAAGATCTCAGGATAAGCATAAAAAGGCTGCTGACAAGCATAGAAGGGACATGGAAGTCAAAGAGGGTGATTGGGTATTGCTGAAATTTGAGAAGGCTAGGCTTCGGAAGAGGCCAGGACGAGAAGGATCATATCCTAAGCTTTCTCCTCGCTATTATGGACCCTGCAAGGTGATTCACAAGATCAATGAAGTGTCCTACAGGCTTGCTTTACCTAGTCATTGGAAGATTCACAATGCTTTTCATGTGAGTCTATTTCGGAAATATGTGGGGCCAGATCCTGATGAGCCTGTCACAGAAGATCCGCCAGAAATTGAAGAGCTTGAGGAGATCCTCCAGCCAGAACAGATTGTTTTTCACAAGGAGAGAAAGCTACCTGCAGGAAAGCTTTCCAGGAGATACCTTGTGAATTTTAAAAATTATTTGCCTATTGATGCCAAATGGGTAAATGACGATTATTTTGCAGATTATCCGCAATTGTTGCAGGCATATCTTGAGGCTTTTAAGTTGAGGTCAACTCTTTAGAAGCCCGGGGGGATGTCACCAATTGGCCGACCATTTGGTCCATTCCCACATTTTTGCGTCTCGTTCACTTGAGGCCAGGCCGGTGTCTCATGTGAAGAGGCCAGTATTTTGCTGACATGGACGGGAGCCAGACTGGTGCCACCCGTGTGTTAGCAGGATGGTGTCGTATGGACGGGAGCCAGATCAGTGCCACCCGTGTATGACCTGGACTGTGTTCGATCCATGGGACTGTCACGCCATGGAAGAGCCAGTATTCGTGCCGTGTTTTACCTATGGGACTGTCACACCTAGGGAAACTCGTGCCTGGAACTGTGTCTTACCTATGGGACTGTCACTCCATAGGAAGACCAGGTTTTTATGTTTTTTATGTCGTGCCAGTTTTGTGCCGACAGATATTTTGTACATGTTCCATGAACGGGAGATATGTCCATGTTACTATTTGCACATGCACACATGATTTGTATGCTTGAAACTGTTTTCGCATGACATGTATTCGTGTGTTTGCCTGCTTGACGTGTTACTTACTGAGCGGGGACGCCTGCCAGTGAGTCGTGAAGTCTGCCCTGTATTCTGACGAGTTTCAGTGCATGTGAACAGGTGGTAAGTATATGGTACATGTTGTTTTAATGTTTTAAATTCTAACCCTTTGATTTATAAGGTTAGGGGTTCACACTTATTTAAAAGTGGGCACCCCCTTTGGGCACCCACTTTGGGGCCAAGGTGGGGAGCCTCACTTTTAAGTGAGTGTGGGGGTGGGCATGGTCACCTACCCCCACTAGACCCCCACATGCATGCGTAGAATCACTAAGGTTAACTACACCTTAATCTTTATAACAAGGGCCTCTCTAAAAACCATCGCATCTATCTGGCGTGGAATCATCAACCGGCGACTATCTCTCCCTCTGGCGCATGCTCTTCATGAAGGCGATTGCATCAGTATCCTTTGTTGCTGGCTGCGCATACCTCTCTACTGCTGGCTGAGTATTGTTGCGGGTGGCTGCTTTCTCCACGTAATCATCTCCTACAGGCTGCTTCATCTTCCCTCTGTACTGTTGGCTGCGCCTGTTTTATTACAGGCGGCTGTGTTGCCAGACTGCAGGCGGCTACTCTCCCCCACACGACAGTACACCAGCAGGCAGTTACTCCTTCTGGCGACAGTACGGGCAGGTTGTTCTTCTCTTCTGGCTGCGTTGAAAACCTGCAGGGGACTGCCTATGCTGCTGCTCTCCACAGGCGGCTGCCCTTCTACAGGCGACTGAACCTGCTGCTGCAGGCGGCTGTTTTTCTCCTACAGGTGGCTGTCACCTCCACAAGGCCTCACAGGTGCAACTGTTACCCCAGGCGGCTGAATATTATCAGGCTGCGCTACCCTTCTTCACTGTTTTCAGACGTGGCCACTTCCACCTGGACTGTTGTGGCTGCTCTCACAGGCGGCTGTGGTCTCTCATGGTGGTGCTTGTTCTAATAGTTCTACACGAGACTACTCCTTCTTCAACAAGGGTGGTTTCATCCTCAGCAGACCACAAGTATTGGTTTCCTATCAACCATCTACAAGTAAGTGATTTTCAGATTTGAGTAAAGCATTTAATGTTAAAATCTGATAAGGGATTCATCCCTCTACGGCCACACCCGTTCGGTGCCGGGTTGTCCAAGCTCTATTGGAGAACCACGGTCCAAAGGTGCTGAGATCGGGAGAGCAAGGCGTTAGTACGAGAGCGCCTGTTTGTGCGTGGTCTCGGAACACCAGTGAGGCGCTCTCCGCGGAGTCCAGTGAAAGCACAGGACCGTAGTGATTGGACCACACTAGTGGTCGTTTTGCTTCGAGTTTCTACATCGAAATCCGAGCCTACTTGTTTGGTACTGTTTTCATATGTACATGGACATTATCTGGTTCTCAGAACCCATGGAGCATTGTATTCATTAAATACTCCCAATAAATATATCATATATTGAGGGGGGGGTCGGCCCGTTCCGGCCCCGGTGCTGGTGTCCATCTTTCCATTTCTGTTCATTTAAATTCAAGTTGTTTTAAAGTTGTCCATTTCAAATTTGTGGTTTTAAAGTTGTGCTTTTAAGCGTGTGGGTGTCCAACGGAGTCCTTCCCACTTGACGGGATCGGTTTCACTTGAGGGTTGCACATATACTACATATTCCCATTCGTACCTTTTTGGGTATCTTCACATTACTAGAAAAGTTCTTCCACAATCTTTTGAAGTGACTATAGCTAGCAAACTTTTCATTGCCTCCCATCATCTCATCCTTGTATATTGTGAAAACCTCAAATCTTGTGCAATTATCTATCAAGTGTAATCTTCCTATTGTGGGCATCACTTTTGCATGAAAAGCAAAGTAGCTTTCCATCCATGAAATGGCCATATATCCAACGGGCCCAGTACGACGTGGATTTTTGAAACAGCTCAACTTCTTTTGAACACGTGCAAGCCTTGAATTCTCCAAGCTATGATATTTTTGAAGGATGATCTACAAATTTGTGTACTCCCCAAATAGTACTGTACTTGGTCATTCTTCAAAGGAGTGATCGCCGCATTGAAATAAAAATCTTGCTCCTCACAATTCAAACGGAAGTAATGCTTCCTTATAGCTTTCAACTTCTTCACACCCAAACGTGCCAAACAATTATTTATACAACACATTGTAGTGCATGTTTCCCTCAATTGACCATCAGATATGAGGAAGTGCCTGGGAAGTGCATCCTCTTCCTCCCATGACTGGTACACCTTTTGTCAATGTGCAACCTTGACTTAACCATCCTTTTAGAAAGGGAACCTGGAATATGTTTGGATTCTAATGTTGAAGGCTCTCTAGTGAGTGAAGGCATGATAGTTGATGATGATCGGTGCAAGGACTCTTTGGACTTGCTTGTCTTGGGATTGGTGCTTGCTTGCCTGCCTTGGAAATCACATTTGTTTTGTTGGCCTTGGGATTTGTGCACTACTTCTTTGGTCTTCATAGTAGTACACCTTCCATGGGAGTTTTGGAACTCAAGCGTCACTTCTGTAGGCTTAAAAAATCTCATAGGCTCGGGTTCAGACAATGATGCTGAAACATCCTCTAATGTCAATTTAATGGGCTCAAAGGAAGAGATCGATGCAACATCACAACCATCTTCTATATAGAATGTGGAGATGGACACAAATCCACAACTATCTTCCAAGTAAAATGAAGAGATCGAAGGCTCCTTGGGGCTTCTTTCAGTCGACATTGAGAAGGAGTGCAAAAGAACACAAAGAGCATGTAATGCAATAACAACCCCAAATGACTAGTATATGACATTTTCTTTTAAGAATTAGATAGATTTGGAACTAATGATTAAACTCTTAGGATGCATCTGTAATTAATGGTGGAAATGATAATCTTTAATATTTTAATTTTTTTATGGGTTTCATGTAGATATGTAAGAAGTACATATCTATCTCAATAAAAAATTAGTTTGATTGATATCCAAAGTTATCCCAATGAAACCTTTTAAGAAATTTTATTGAAAAAGTGAAAATCTACAAATATAGGATCTTATTTCTTGTACTTTCTAAAATTAAGGATAATTTAGTTTTAGTATTATGTAATATTTTGTTAATTTTATAAATATCCTAAATTTTATATATTTTGAAAAAGGACTTTGTAAAATCTAGCATTATTTAAAAATATTTGTAAAAACCTATTGATTTTTAAGGGAATCTTTTTTTTGGGTAACCTACAACAGTTCCCACTTAGTACGAAATCGTGTTATTTCTTTTTATGTTCTTTCAAGTTGCACTTTGACGCTTTTGATGTAAACATTTGTGTTCATTTTTGTGATTCATTGGTAAAAATTTTGATAGCACAAGTTATTTCAAATCAAAAAATAGTTGAAATTGACCTTAAAAAACTAAAGCAAATTAACCCATTTGCACATAATTTTGAACTGCAATTGATGTTGGGAAGGCTAAAGCAAATAAATTCTTTTGAATACCATTAATGAGACATTTCAAATGTAAATTTAATGGTACGTTATAAACGCAATAAAGAGTAAACATGCAATACCAAGCCAAATAACATCCACAATTTCTATGTCTAGTAAATATGAAAGTAGTCTAAAGCAAATTACATAACAAAGCTATTCAATCTATTTGCATTCTTATGTGAAATTAGTTATCTCTTGGTTTTGGAACCTGTGTGTGGAAAAATTGTTAGTACTAATTGTTACTAAAGTATTACTTAACCTGGTGACTCTATTGATGCTTGTCAATATGGCCCTTCACAAGCATCAATAGAGTCATCAGGTTCAGTAATACTTTAGTAACAAGCAATACTAACATATAAGCTAGTGACTCTATTGATGCTTGTCAATCATTAGGATAAAAGGGAGCTCATTTTGGGGCCCTGTAAGAAATTCACTATTTTTCGATTTATTTCTCTCCTAAAAGACCTCAAAAATAATAAAATATGGAAACGTGGCTCAGAACTGTCAGTAAGGACTACCGAACTGTCAGTTCAGAAAGGAATAAGATAATCTTTTGTCTAACTAACACGATTTTGCATTAAATATTTCCTTAGTTTTTTTTGGTTTCCCGAAGATTCCGCATCTCTTTTGACGACGTGTGCAGGCCTCTCATAAAGAATCCATCACTGAACTTAATGATTGTATGGATGCCGCCACACTTCCACGATTCATGTTACAAAAGACTATGAGATTGACAAGCAAACTTTGCAACCTCAGAAGCACAAAAACTGGCCGATACTAGTGAGTCACAATCTCAGAAGAAGCGATTACACCATCTTCACATCGACTAGTAAGACTTTTGTTTTCTATAATCATAAGTGAAGACAGAAGACCGTGAAACACTAGATTGGGTGTTTCACCACACGGAAATACCAAGAATAATTAAAAGACAAGTGCAAGGAGAGAATCTCCATGTTGCAGGAAAAGGTGATTTTCAAGTAGAGTGGCACATGGCGGGGGATCTTAAAACACTTAAGTGCATATATAATGTTAGTAAAGGAGGTAACTCAAAGTCTCCTTGTCTTTACTGCAAAGAATCAGCTCAAGTAATGGATTCCAAATGGTGGAAGAGAGCACCTTACAGAGATAAAGTTGACCCTGACTTCAAGGCCATTCTTGACATTCCACTATGTAATGTTCACATATGCACATTGCATGCTCTATGTCGAATTATTGAGAAATTGGTATTTTTGTATATTGGATTTGCTTGGAAACTCCGTCCCGAAAGAAATAGAAAGGATGCTCTTCATGCATTGGAAAAAGTGTTATCCGATATAGGTTTGCATGGAGGTGATATTCATATCACAAAGGATTTTAAAAAGTCTACCAATGGCAAGGAGGTACCAATCAAGCCCTCTATTGGTGGTGTTAAGGCAAGAAGATTCTTGTCTCGACCCAAATACAGTAGTAAGCAAGTAAGGCAAGGTAGAACAGTTTCAAGGATTAATTATGGATTGTGGAAGCAAGTCCATAATGCCGTGAAAGATCATGAGGCAGATGGGGAAGCACAAAATGTGAAGGCAGAGGTGTGGAGGTCTCTTGATCAACTCTTCATGTTTTGTGACAATGTAACATGGACAAAGAGTGATTACAAGAACTTTGAAGAGGCAATTAAACATTTTGGGAAGTCAATGAAAGACGCGTGGACAGCCCGCAATATAACTCACTACATGGTAAAGTGATGTCTTCTTCTTTTACTTAAGTGTGATCCTCTTTTTTTTTATAACTTACTATGCGTTCTTATATCTTTGTGAAAACAGCATATCATCTACAACCACCTTCCCTATTTTGTCCAAAAGTATGGATGCCCAGCAATTTGGTCTACCCAAGGCATGGAGAAGTCTCACTACATGGCACGTAATGCATTTTTCAGACACACACAACACTATGGAGGGAGTCAAAAGGCAAATAGTCTGAAGGAAGTCTTCCAATGGTTTTACCGAGGCATTCTACAGAGGCTGCATGCTAAAAGAAAAGTTGCTAGTTCCAAAGTCAAGCTTGCTTTTATTCTAGCCCAAAAGCAAAGACGAAGACAAACTTTGGACAATTCAATGGCAGCAGAGAGACATAGACAATGGAGGGATTCGAAGATATTTAGAAACCATAAATGGACAAGTAAACATGAATAACAGTTTGTAACTTATTGGTGTTATGTCCACATGTTTTCAAACTCAATCAATAGATTTTTAAGATATTTAGAAACCATAAATGGACAAGTAAACATGAATAACAGTTTGTAACTTATTGGTGTTATGTCCACATGTTTTCAAACTCAATCAATAGATTTTTATTCTGTGGAACAAGTGACTCTTGGTGTTATGCCTATATGTTTTGAGACTCCATCAAAAGTATTTCTTTTGTGAAACATGTGATCTATATTAACAAGCATCAATACATCCATGAGCTACACACAAAAAATTCAATCAATACTACTTAATTATGCTAGACACACTATTGATCCTTACCAAATAAGGTACTGAGTGTCAAACGCTTTTAGAAGCTACTGAGTGTCGGAAGAGTACTGAAGTGTCGTACGGTGATGGGACAAATGCAAAAGGGTACTGATCGTCCGTACGGACAAGGAACTGATGAGGATCAAAGACTTTGTACAAATCAGTTCAACTTCAACATAATGTTTGTGCTATATTTGATGACTAAATCCTATTACTCCCAGGGCGTGCCAGTCGGAACTCTCTTTTTGAACTTGATTGGACTCTTTTTCTTCCTTGTTGGCTTGATGTCGACTGTCTGTTTATCAATGCTTGCCTCTGTTGCTTGTCTGTGGGGAGGGATATCCTTGTCTTCAGCTATCTCCACGTGTTCTTCTTCTTGGAATGTGTGGCCTGATGCAATCATGGGTGGCTCTCGAAACCTTATGAGCTTGTGTTTTCCATAGCCCTCCAGACATTTAGGCTCCTTAACACCACATGCTAATGCATAAGAAGTGTAAGACAAAAAGTAAGAGGCCCTAGAGGCCTGCTTATTCACATAATCCCCAAATATATCTATGGCAGACAACCTCTCTATTAAAATGATCTTTTCCTTTTGCCATGGAAGATCATGTCCACCTAAAACCCTAGACAAACATTTAAAGAAGTAAACAATGGCTTCTTCATTGTTGCTCAACTGCCTATGGTAAATCAAGATCTTAGCACTACCTAGATCATGAATATAATAAGCTAGGCTTGACATTTTGCCAAACCCAGCCGGCCTGCTTCCACTTGTTCTCTGGAGGAATGTGTCATCCTCAATTTGTAGCTGCCACATATCAAAAGATTGGAGTGAGACAATAATACACAACTACAAAACATTTAAACACAAGATAAAGTATTTGATTTGAAGTAACAAGATCATACCTTCTCATTTTCATCAGCAACAATAAGAAGTTCATCTTTCCAAAGATTTATTCCTCTCCCCTCCAGTCCAGCCTCTTCTTTAAGCTTTCCCTTGTGAAGTGCTGAGAGATTCATAGCTTCCTGTGTGAGTTGGAAGGCAGCTTCATCTGGCTCTTGAAAATTTTCAGCCTCTTTGAAACAAATAGTAAGGGCCTCTGTAGGATCAAAAGTTGTTTCCAAAGCCAGTAGTGAATGGTCATCCTCTATGCCAACCTCCTTGTCAAGCCTTGAAGCCTGGGCAATAAGGGAAATGGCATAGTCCTCCCCCAAATTGAACATACACTCTATATCATGGAGGAAAACATAATCTTTACCACCAATCAAGACACCTGGAAGCATGGGCACTGCATAGTTTCTGCTCTGAACATCAAAATCTTCAACTGGCTGTGCTGCCCTAAGAGTTTCAGTCCTCAGTTGAACAAGGTCAAGAGCAGCCACTTGCAGCCCCTCATCCTCGAGGTTGATATCTTCTTCCTACTCTGCCATTTCTGTTGCCACACGAATATCCTCTTTTTCCTCTGCTTACAAATGTATCTTCTTCTTCAGCCTCCTGCCCTTGCTCTTCTAGAGATTGTTGATGGAAGACAATGTACATAAGGAATGCCATGGTTTCCTCAAGCACTCTACACTTTCTGGTGTGCAAGTTACAGCTGAATTTATATTCCTCAGGCAGGCTGTCAAATCTTCTATTCACATGGTACCTCAGCCTGTCAATGGAGACAATATGATTTATATGCACAAAAACCTTTTCACCTTCCACAATTCTTCCTGCCTCTGTCAGTTGTTTTTGAAGGTATCCCAATGGTCTGAAAGAAATTCTCTGTGATGCTCCAGTACAGAGCTCATAGTGAACTCCCTGTTGAAAATACTGTGGTATATGTGGAAGTTCCTCTGAGCCTTGCACTTGTGAAGAAAGACAAATAGGAGCAAATCTGGAGATTTGTCCTCTTCTGGTTCCCTTTGTTTTGAAAGGGAAGTGTTAACCCATGGCGGACATTGAGACATACTATGTTTTACGTCATTAATTTAAATATTCTGAGTCATGGGCCGGGCTTGTCGGCACCATATGTTACGGATAAAGGGATTGGGTGATCGCCGATGAGAGGCGCACCTTGAATATCAGCAGGGTAAGGGTTAGGATCGGCCGGCCATGTATGGGCGCCCAAGTGTGAACGGCCAAGTCACCTATAAGAGTCAAATGTAACCCTAAAATCCTCATTCTCATGTGTTGTGAATACAAGAGTGCTCTTGCCTTATCTCTTTGGTTTCCTTCTCCTGCGTGTGTGTGAGAGAGAGAGAGAGAGAGAGAGAGTGAGAGAGCGATCGAGCACTGTGTAGCGGCACGCCGACGGAGAGGCGGTAGAGCGGCGAGACAGCGGCTCCTTCTTCACTTCGACGCGGGAATCCTTCAAGGCAGCGGTTGAGCGGTGAGTGACACATCCTTTGCATTCTGTTTGAGCTTCCTTCCCTGGTTGTATGCTTGCAGCCATTCGTGGCTCGCATACGGTGTTCGAGTCCCCAGCTACGACCTGTGCGGCAAAGCGCACATTTTTGGTGCCGCTGCCGGGGAGTTGCCCTGCACCAAGCTCCAGTTTGCAGCTCGGGTTGCTGCGTGAAGTTTAATTTACACTATAGGAAAGGCATCTGTGTTGCTGTTGAGGTGTTTCTGTGGTTTGCAATCTCTGTTTCTGCAATTTGTCTTCTGCGTTTCTGTTTCTTTTGTTATTTTTCCGCTCCGCGTGTGGGCGTGTGTTTTGTTATCTGGTTTTGTGCGTGTGAGGGGGATTTCTGAATCCCCAGATCTCTGCTGTGTGCGAGCTGCGCCGCGGCCAAGGCTGAACCCTAAAGAAACCCTAGAAAACTTATCTAAAAAAAACAGAAAATAAAAATTAAAAAAAAATAAAAATATAAAATTAAATTTTATTTTTAAAGAAAGAACCAAAAGAAAGAACCAAACGTGTGGAGAGGAAAGATTTTCTAATTGGAGAAATTTTTTTTGAAAAGAAAGAACCCCAAACGACCCACGACCCCGGCCCCGGCCTCGGTCTCGGTCTTTTGATATATATATATAGGAGAGTGAGCCTCCATAGCTTTCTTTCAAGTGAGAGCTTATGGGAAGTCGTGCCCTATATGTAGCCCACTCCCCAAGGAGTAAAGTGAGCATGTGGGATAAAGCCCTCACCCTTTCCTCCACAAGCAAATAGGCTTTTGCCCCTTCCCCCCAAGGGAAACGGACTGTTTTGAGGACTACAGGAGCTCTAGATAGGCGAACACGGTGCTGTAAAGCACACTAGGACCCTTTGAACGATACGCTCGTTTCGACCTATCACACGCCCTAGTCCAAGTTCGACCGTGAGTAAGGGGGTCAAAAACGAGTTAAAAACAATCTAAAAACAATCTAAAAACGGGGTGCGAAACACCTAAGAAACCACTTGTGTGAGTTTCAAGGATAGTTACCAACGCACATAGGGTACCCACGTCACATGCATCTACGTTCTGGTCGGGTGCTAGAGCCTGGGCCACTAGAAAGCATTTCAGTTTACGCAGGCTCACACCATCCCTCCACGTTAGCATCTTGACCTTCAACCCAAGGGAGTGCAACCCAAGATCCACGAATAGTGGATAGTGACTCGTCCTCTGACTCAGAAGCCATGGAAGGGCACCCTACCAAGAACCCTAAGGAGACAAGCCAAAACATGCCAGTGTGGGCCCCACAAGCCGGATCTAGCATGTTTAGTCGTCTAATAGAGACCTTTAGTAGAGCTACACGCTCGAAACATGCGACAAGCGAAGTAAATGAAGAAGGAGGGGTAGTGGATTCGCCATTCACATCTTATGTGGACCCTACCTTCCCAAAGAGTGTCCATGTGGATATTCTACCCATTTCGTTCAATGAGGACCCTACTGAGCTACCACATTCCGATGCTCTTCCTAAAGTAGAGGTCCCTAGAAGCCAATCCATAAGAAGTGACATTGTGTCCACTTCAAGAGAACCCTTTGGCACACCAAGTCTGGATGGGATATTTCTCAATGAAAATTGGGAATATGATCTCCGATAGTCATCGTATACCAAAAAAGAATGGGAAACTCAGAGTTTGCGTTGACCTCAAAAAGGTTAATGCAGCCACCAGAAGGGATCATTACCCCTTGCCATATTCTGAACATGTGCTTGAAAGAGTGGCAGGCAAGGAGGCATATAGCTTTTAGTCGAGGACCAAGCTAAAACAGCATTTATCACGGAGTTTGGAGTGTTTGCCTTTCGCGTCATGGCCTTTGGCTTGACCAATGCACCTGTAACATTCCAACGATTGATAAACACGGCCTTTAAGGAATATCTAAGGGACTTCTGTGAAGCTTTCTTAGATGATCTTTGTGTTCATTCCTCTTGGGATGAGCACTTGATGTGTTTACGAAAAATATTTGAAAGGTGTAGATTATATCGCATCTCATTGAATCCTTTCAAATGCCAATTCTGGGTTAAACACGGAGTTATCTTAGGGCATATAGTGTCCAAAAATGGGATTTCCACGGACGAGAGTAAAATCAAGGTCATTCTGGAATTGCCACCACCCACCAACTACAAGGGAGTCCAACGCTTTATGGTCCACGTTGGTTATTATCGAAGGTTTATTCTCTTCTTCGCTGAGTTAGCTCGACCATTATATAAGCTTCTCATCGAGTTTATTTGGACCGAAGAATGTGACCGTGCCTATGAGCTATTAAAGAAAGCCTTGGCGAGTGCTCCAATCTTGAGAATGCCTAACTGGGATTTACTCTTCCATGTGCATATTGATGC
Organism: Cibotium barometz; assembly: GCF_041138505.1. Taxonomy (NCBI): domain Eukaryota; kingdom Viridiplantae; phylum Streptophyta; class Polypodiopsida; order Cyatheales; family Cibotiaceae; genus Cibotium; species Cibotium barometz. The sequence goes on from NC_141068.1 coordinate 34,031,650, forward strand.
ATCAAACTTTGCTATTGGGTGTGTGTTAACTCAACCTGGAGAACACAAGCTAGACTACCCCATTAGCTTTGCCAGTCGCCAGTTGAACGATGCTGAGATGAACTACACCACTACGGAGCGAGAAGGGTTGGCAATGATATATGCAATAAGGAAATTTCGTTATTACCTCCTTGCCACCAAGTTTGTTTCTATGTGGATCATCAAGCATTGTTATATCTGGTAAACAAACCATGCTCCACATGAAAAATCACACGATGGCTATTGATTCTTCTTGAGTTTGATTTCACTGTTGTTGTGAGACCTGGCAAAAAACATGTTATGGCTGATCATTTGTCTCGCATACCTAATGGTGAGGCTCCTACGGGGGTTGATGATGACTTACCGCACACTTCCCTGTTCATGGTGGAGACAATGCCTGAATGGAGTGAGAAGATTGTTAACTTTTTGGTTAATGGCTTTCCACCCAAGGAGCTTCGTAAAGATCTAGCTCGAAAGCTAATCAAAGAATGCGAACCCTATTGCCTGATAGCTGGGACTCTTTATAAATGAGGAAAGGATGACGTTCTTAGGCGTTGTGCCCGAGAGGATGAGTATCTATACATTTTGCAAGAGGCACATATGGGCGTAGCCGGTGGTCACTTCTAAGGCGACTGAACTGCGCGAAAGATCTTACAATCAGGGTATTGGTGGCCCACTATGTTCCAAGATGCATTACTCTTTGTGAAGGGTTGCGATGAATGCCAACGATACAAGAAACCCCAGAGGAAAGATCAGATGCCCCTACATCCAATCAAAGTAAACCAACCATTTGAAAAGTGGGGTTTAGACTTTGTAGGTCCGATTAGCCCAGCGGCCCAAAACACACAATCTCGCTATATTATTGTGGCCACCGACTATATGACCAAATGGGTTGAAGCGAAAGCGACACGTAAGGCAGATGCAAGGACAACAGCCAAGTTCCTCTTTGAAAATATAATCACACGATTCGGTTGTCCTTTTGAACTTGTGAGCGACAATGGTACGCATTTTATAAATGAAGTGATTAAGAAGCTCACAACAAATTTCATGATATCCCATCATAAATCTACTCCTTATTATCCGCAAGCGAATGGCCAAGTCGAGAGTACAAACAAGACATTAATCTCTGTTTTGACAAAGACAGTTGAAGCTCATCGCACGGATTGGGATCTAAAGCTTACGACAGCTTTATGGGCCTATCGTACTGCGTACAAAGTGGCTATTAATGGCACACCATTCAAAATGGTATATGGCCAAGAAGCAGTCATGCCGTGGGAATTTGTCATTCCAAGTCTTCGTGTTGCTACTCAAGAGGGTTGGGATGGTAATCCCTTAGCAGAGCGTCTGTATATCCTTGAGCGGCTAAATGAAGAAAGACAATTGGCTGTGTACAATGCCCTTGTGGAGAAGGATAGAAGGAAAAAATGGTTTGATCGCCACCTAAAGGACAAGGACATCAAGGTTGGGGATAAAGTCCTGATGTATGGAGTGCGAAACGGAAAGAAAAAGCTCAAATATGCTGGTAAGGGACCGTATAGAGTATGTGAAATTACCCCGCAAGGTACCTTTAGAGTGGAGACTCTCGACGGAGTTGAAACCATTGGATTCCTTAATGGGAGTAAATTCAAAAGATACTATGATCCCCTGAGCCAAGAGGAGTTACATGCAATCCATCAAAAGAAGGCAGCTAAAGAACAAGCTGAGCTTAAAAAGATACAAGCGAGAGTCAAAGCCAAAGAACGTCAACAGCGTGCTAGGCGACAACGAGAAGCCAACTTGGGAATTATGCAAGTATTTTTCGAGGAGGCAGAGGAGGATTCACTGGAATCCGACCCGTACCCAATTGAGTTACAGAGTCCTTACAGGGAGGTGCTGTATAATGCATTATTGGATACAAGAGCTCAACACAATTTGCTATCATATGGCGTGTGGTGTGAACTGGGAAAACCACCTTTATCCAAGAGTTCTATCCAAGTTCAAGGAATCAACAAGAAGAAAATTCCTGTCTCAGGAATTCTGTACACTCCGGTTGCTTATGACAAGGGAACCATAATTCAAAGCTTTTTGGTTATGCCTACGGCGGGTACCATGGAAGGGACTGTAAACTTAGGGCGCAAATGGATGAAGGCCACCAAGTGCAATATCGATTGGGCAACTAGACGAGTCACAACGCAAGAACCAACACTAGGTCTGACCGCTCAAAATCCCGCACCTAAGTCATCCACTCAAATATTAGATAATGAAAAATCACAAAGCCCAGTGGCAAAACCATCTTTGATTGTTTTCCACCCCTCTAACGCTTCAATGCCAAGAGTGGAAACAGGCAAGGTGGTCTCTAAAGCTCCGCTTACTATGCCAAAAAACACATACAAATGGGTCCCAAAGGCTTCGTTAATAGCTACTTCCCCTGCTCAATCTCGTTCAGCCACCAAGAAGCCTCGTAAAAGGAAAGCAGCTACCTACCCGAGAAAGGGCAATGTAACATCGCGATGGATCCCTAAAAAATTATTAGTAGCCCAAGGGTACTACGAGGGGAATGACCAGATTTGGGTCCCTAAATATAAGCTGAATCCCTCTACATCACCTATAAAACCTTGTAAACCAATTGTTGCCACCCCAATGATAATTCAAGACCGTGGTAAGGAAAAGGTAACAGAGTGCTCCGCACCACTTCTTCCAGAGCTAGTTTGGATTCCCAAACGATATCGATCAATACCACCTAGCTCAAGAAGGGGGGAGTCACATGAAGCTTCTAGCTCTTCATGCCAAACACACATTGATATAGAAGTTTCTTTATGCTCTACACCTACTCTTGTCAACACCCAACAAAAAACCGATGAGTCTACGTCTCCCCTTGTAATAGTATCGTCGGAAACCATTTCCTCCATTCGTCAATGGGAGCATACACTACCATCTCTGCAATTGGTGGATGTGGCCACAAGGGTCATAAAAAGCTATCTGCCCACATCACAACCGATGACCCGCTGGACAAATTGGTTCCAAGAGGCTGCAACATCATTGCAAATAATATGATCTACCCAAGGAAAGGGGGAGCATGTACTCACGCTCGACATTCTAATGCTTCCTCCTTAACCTTCTCCCCTGACCATGTAATTGCCAAATTCAAGGGGATGTATATATATAGCTTCATACATTTAAAAAAAAACAAAACAAAACAAAGAAAAGAAAGAAAAAATAGTAAAAAGAGCAAGAGCACAAAAAGAGGATAAATATCCGTATACAATCAAGAACTAGATTGACCTGTCACAAACCTACTGATGCTATATCTGTGTTTGCAGATATGGCAGATGCACGATCATCATACACTTCATCCACTCCTACCTTTGGTGAGAGGTATCATCTGTACCTTTCTCAGATATTCCACATGTGCTATCCTGTAATTGAAACTGAATGGGATCATATAGATGTACTAGCCAGAGAGAAAAATGTTGAGGAATTAGAATGGCTAATTCGCCTATTGACCATGACTGACCCCTACTCCGTAGAGGACATATCCCCGATAGCCCAATGCTTTTCTTTTCCACAAGATGACTATCCTCGCATGGTTACATTCTTGATGAGTTTATGTGGATGGGAAAATGAAAAGGAAATATCTGACAATGATGAATGGACGGATGAAACTCATGGCACTACTGAGGTTGACTTTATTTGTTTGGATGATGCGGATAGAGGCTTAGCCTTAGGGCTAGAGCCAGGACTCTACAACATCCTCTTACCGTATCCTCAGTAGTAGTGTGGTGACTGGTAGGTAGGTTAGTGTTTTCAAGTTTTTTCTAGTTTAGATTCCTTAAACGAGTCTTGAAATTTTCACACTGATGTGTCTCTCGAGGTATAGTGCTTGTTAGTTGATTGTACAGGTTAAAAAGTTTGAGGTGGGTTCGCTTCCAAGTCGTGAGACTGCCGCAACGTTCATCAAAATATATCTACATCAAATTGCAAGCTGTCTCGTCAAATCAAGGAGATCTCCAATTTCAGGTGTAATTCTTCCATGCCCACTCTCTTTAATTTTTTCTGTTCAATTAATTGCATGAACTATAATGCATGACCACATGAAACTTGTCAATGTACTACTTAGTTTTTGAAGTTGCTTGACGTGCTAGTGTAAATCATTAATAAGCTTAACCTTATTGGATATATTCCTGAGAATGCATGACGTCTTTAGTTAACCTTGGAATACGATTGTCTTAGGTCTAGGGTCAAACTATCTTAATGTTTGACACTTGGCCATGTGTGTGTTGACCTCTAGGACATTGAGTCATGGGCCGGGCTTGTCGACACCATATGTTACGGATAAAGGGATTGGGTGATCGCCGATGAGAGGCGCACCTTGAATATTAGGAGGGTAAGGGTTAGGATCGGCCGGCCATGTATGGGCGCCCAAGTGTGAACGGCCAAGTCACCTATAAGAGTCAAATGTAACCCTAAAATCCTCATTCTCATGTGTTGTGAATACAAGAGTGCTCTTGCCTTATCTCTTTGGTTTCCTTCTCCTGCGTGTGTGAGAGAGAGAGAGAGAGAGTGAGAGAGCGATCGAGCACTGTATAGCGGCACGGCGACGGAGAGGCGGTAGAGCGGCGACGGCGGCTCCTTCTTCACTGCGACACGGGAATCCTTCAAGGCAGTGGTTGAGCGGTGAGTGACACATCCTTTGCATTCTGTTTGAGCTTCCTTCCCTGGTTGTATGCTTGCAGCCATTCGTGGCTCGCATACGGTGTTCGGCAAGTCCCTAGTCTACGACCTGTGCGGCAAAAGCGCAGAGGAAGACTCACCTTTCTGCTCTAGTCTCTTGCTTTTACCTGAACAAAAATTTATATATCATGAATTCTATATGCTGACATATGCAATCAGGGAATGTATAGGATATCACCAAACAACTCTCTTCATGAGCACACATGAATCATCTGGTGATTGCTGTGGTCTAAGTATAGCAGCAGAAAAGTCCAGCTTCCTCTTGAAAGGAGGGGCCTGAGAATTAACTGTTCCAAAGCAAAAACTTTTCTCATCATCAAGGAAGAAATTCCCAGGGCCATAGAAAGCAAAACAATGAGGAAGAAGTGAAAACCAAAAGGGACACAGGAATTTGCAAGAAAACGCGATGCAAGGCCATTTGGAAAATGTAAAGTACTCTCCTCGCATTTTGTTGCAAATTCTCCATTTCTATTGACATCCATCTCCAATCAAATGCTAGGAACATCTTACAGTGTTCTGGACAGTAAATGATACTAGGAGGAATTCCCCAGGGTCAAAGAGAGCAAAACAAAGAGGAAGAAATGAAAACTAAAACTAATATAAGAATTTGTAGGAAAACGCGATTTAGGCCATTTGGAAAATGTAAAGCACTCTCCTCGCATTTTGTTACAAACTTCTAGGTCCTATTCATATCCATCTCCAATCAAATCCTAGGGTGATGTACCAGATTCCTGGGCAGTAAGATTCAAGAATTCTATACATGGAAGAAATATATATCAAAAAACATTGAAAAGAATATAGATCTCTGACCTTTCTTTTCCTCTTCCATACTGTTGGAGTTGCCCTGGTGATTCTCCTGCTCTCTGCCAAACTTGAGCTGCAGCCTAGGTAACCTGGAGATCTGGCAGTGGTAGTAGTCTTCAGGCAGGTTGCAGAGTGGATGGAGTGTGTTAGGTAGGAAGTGATCAGAGGGGGAAGGAAAAGGATGATGGGAGGGTGCTGGTAGGGATGGAAGACGGGGAGGGAAGAGTGTTAATAGATCTGATTATGAAATCATGATTGGCACAATTTCCAAGGCAAAAAGTGCCATTCACACGTGTCAAATTTCAAATTCCAAAAGATCTGGGTCCCATCCACACGTGTGAAAAAACGACTACATTCCACACGTGTGGTATTTATTAGCTACTTTATTTGTATTTTGCACTAATCTATTCACTCCTGTTTAATCTCTCCTAACTCAGCTCTCTTGCCTCTCTACCTCCCTACTCTACACCATCAGCATCCTGACCAGCAGCACAGGTTCATCCCCAGCACAGGGTACTCATCACCAGCACAGCACACCTACAGATAGCTTCCAGGTCAGTAAGACACTCTATATCCTTTTCTTCTTGTTTAATAGTATATTAGGATAAGGTACTGAGTGATGTGATGTAGCCTAGATATTATGATAAATATTATATGCATTCCTTAGCTTTTTCCACTGCAAAAACAAGCAGGAAGATTTTTGAATTGGGCTTGTTGAGTGAGAGCTTGATCACTTCTTGCCTTCTATAGACACAATCCATCTTGCACGAAGTTGGAAACACACTGAAATGACTGAAGGCATGCTCCAGTATGCTGCCTCAAGAATTTGCAGTAAAACACGAGGAGGAGGCTTTAGGAATCTCAAACAGCCCAAATCGCATTTTGTTGCAAATTTAAAACTGTTGCTTCATCCACCCCTATCATTGTGATTTTGTGTCTTTCTAGGCTATTCAAGGCTGTATACTCCTTGCATAAACTCAATCCATATTGTTTGTAGTTGTAAAGACAGAGAATTCACTGTAGGAATATAATAGCATGTTGTTTCAAGTATTTGCAGGAAAACGCGAGGGTGACCTATTAGGAATTTCAAATTATCATAATCGCGTTTTGTTACAAATTTATAAATGTTGCTTTATCCACCTTGTCATTGCCTTCTTATATCATTCCATGTTCTCCATGGCTGTAATCTTTTTCCATTGCTTTGTATGCAGCTTTTCAGAGTGATGCCAAGAACCAAGTCAACTGCAAGGAGGGCTGGCAAGGGGCTAGGGCTTGCAGCAGCAGTAGCAGCTGGGGTAGGTATCAAGGAATCTAGTGTGCCTCCAAAGGGAAGAGTTGCACATGGCAGGAAGGGGAAGCCAATGAGCCTGCTCCAGCAAAAGTCCAAGAGATTGAAACACTCTGCAGGTGTGCTAAAGGAGATCAGGAAGCAACAGAAAGCTATAGACTTTGCAATCCCCAAGGCACCTTTTGAGACTAGTGAGAGAAATACGTGATAGTTGGCACCTTGGTTTCAGGTGGAACAGGACTGCCATTCTTTCCTTACAGGAAATGGCAGAGGATTACTTGGAGAAATACTTTGAAGATGCAATGCTGGTAGCAGCCCATGCTCACAGGGTAACTCTGATGGGGCCAAAGACTTCAACACTTTGTCACAAAACCACAATAGAAAAATATACAATTAGGCCTGTGCTGAAGATCATTTGGATAGTCTCGCAAGACAAGTTCTTTATGCATGTACACATGCTGAATCAAAACTTCTTTCACCGATATCTTCCCTCTGGTGATTTTAAAATCTCGTACTTCCATGATGCCAAGAAAATGTTTTTTGTCTGGGGTCTCTTTCTTTTGCTAGGTTGCATGAGCACCCATGCTCCTTTCGAAACACTAAACCTTTCCCAAGTTCCTTCTGTTTTGACTGTACTTGAATTCTCTACCAAAAAATAGAAGAAGCAGGTCGACGGGGTAAGGATGTGTGGTATAATTCTGCCTTCATAGCATTATCATCCACAGAGCGTCTTCCACAAGAACGGCCATAGTTTTTATTCACCATGGAGACCTTGTGAATCTGTAACCACAGCAAAGTAATGTAAACAAGATAACAAAGTGAAGTTTCAAGAAAGAGAAAGTGGGCAGACAGACGGTTGACAAGAAACATCTTACTCTAAGCCAAACAGGATCAAGGGAGCAGTTTTGGAAAAGAAGAGGCTGCTACACAATGAGGCAGTGGTGTAGAATGGTAGACCTTTCGAAGGAAAGGCAGCACAACATTTCAAAGTTCAAAGGAAGGTGGAAGCGGGAAGGCCCTTGTCAGAGAAAATGTCAGACTAGATTCTATCTTCATGTCCAAAGATCTTGTGAGAATAAAAAACCAATCTCCACATTAATGTAGCACGCTTGTACCTACATAAAATATTGTTTCTTTTATCTATTTTCTCTTATTTTTGTGAATTTCCAACGTTACATTGGCCCTCTCTTGATTGGTTGAGAGCTTATTTTTCCAAACCGTAAAAGGTCCCAAAATGAGCTCCCTTTTTTCCTAATGATGGCCCTTGAGAGGTACCCTTTGTTGGAGCCACATGGGCTTTAGGAAAAGCGCCACGTGCAAGGGTTCCCAACCCCCACCACCTAGCCATGCATAGCCCCTCTCTCTCTCCCCAAAAGGTCCCGATAGGGATTGAAGAGAGGGGCAAAATCAATCTATTATATGTCCTCAAATTTGGGTAGCACCCCATGCTTATGGGATTATTCTAGGCAACATGTCATAGAGCGCTCCCACCACATCACAACAACCATAGATTTACCATACGAGCCACAAGGGGGATACACTAATGGGGTTAGCCCATATCCAACACCCCCCATGGGCTAAGAACCTTCAAAGGTGAGCTAACCACAGCAAAGGCCAACCCAACCACAAATCAGGGTACACGAAATCGCACGGGGTAGGCCAAATCAAAGACCCCCCAAAGTTCCAAGCACATGTCACCACCACAAAGAGCATGCCAACTGTTGGTTCATGTAGCAACCAGCCCATAAATGCGCGGCACTTCAAAATCTACCATGAATCATGGTACTTTGTCGGGGGTCGCACTCCAATGCACTGGCAACCCCGACTGCGATAGCTCGCAGCAGCTGTCGCCACGGGTCATCACCTCCCGCGCAACGCAGTCAGTCCACACACAGTCCGTAGTAGGTCTAGCTTGCTTTGATACCATGTTGGAGCCACGTGGGCTCCGAGAAAAGAGTCGCGTGCGAGGGGTCCCAACACCCGCTGCCTAGCCATGCACAGACCCTCTCTCTGTCCCCAAAAGGTCCCAGTAGGGATTGAAGAGAGGGGGAAAATCAAGCTATTATATGTCCTCAAATTCGGGTAGCACCGCATGCTTATGGGATTATTCCAGGCCACGTGTCACAAAGCACTCCCACCATATCACAACAGTCACAGATTTACCATACAGGCCACAAGGGGGTAACACTAAGGGGGTATGCCCATCTCCAACACCCTTTAGGGGAAAGGTCCATATGGACAAGCATCAATAGAGTCTCTAGCTTATTTTAACTACTAAATCTATTGATGCTTGTCCATATGGCCCTTGCCCCTAAAGGGGACTCCTCAAGGGACCATATTGACAAGCATGAATAGAGTCAATTTTTTTTAGAAACAGACGAGGAGAATATGATAAGAGTACTAAAAATACAACATTACAACAACATGCAATCTAGAGAGAAAAGTATATGAAACAAAGAGCAAAAAAAAAAACCTACAACATAAAGATCACAAGAAACTCACTTGAATACAAACAAAATTCAGTTACAATGTTGTGATTCAAAAAATTTCTTGTTCAGGAATCAACATCATCATCTTGATTTTCATTTGGAAGATGACTATTTTCCAACCCATCTTCTTCATGCTCATTTGTATCTTCTTGAGATGTGACATTATCAAGCTCCTTCTCCCCCCCCCCTCCTCTTCCTGCTCCCCGGGGGGCTGCAATGATAGAACAGTTCCTGGTGTGTGACGTTCTCAGCAAGAATGTCATGCATCCATTTTGGAATTAGCTCCTCATATCCCACATCCCCTAGTGCATCCAACATTTTATGATTGGCATATATGTACACAAGCTTCTCAGCTCGATCCTCTAAAAGCCTATTTTGCAAAGTGTTGTGGACGCAAAAGCTTGCACAATGCACCATTCATCATCCACCATTTCCAAGCAGATGTGCTTTTTGCCAGTGCTTAGACATTTATTGAAGCAAACAACCCCTCCTTGCATCGATACCTCAGGGGGGTCACTCATCATATGTAACCCTATCATGTGAGTTCAATAATTGGATATTTTTAATTTCAAATTTTTACAAAACTTAATTTACACAAGGGAGTATTTAAAATGATTTTGGGGGAAAAATACAAATTTGTATAGAAAAAGGGTACATTTTATTAATGAAAATTTTACAGATAAGGGATTTTAAAAATAGGCCTTGAACGCACGTGATATAGAGGGTTTATACATAGTGACCCCCCCGAGATCAATACTTGGATAGCTCATTACAACACTTTGCAAATTCATGGTTGTTGGGATAATATACTCACACCACTCTATAGAAGTCATCCATGATAAGAGGGATCTCTTCAGGCTTCATGTTCCACCACTCAGGGTCCACGAGATACCCAACACTATGCAAGGGATTGTGAGCTTGATCCCATCGAGATTTGAAGAATTGATGCAATTTAGTGCACCTTGTAGCACTAAATGGTCTTCTCTCATTCTCTTGCCTTGGGTGAGTAGACACGATACTTGTAATAAGATCTTGCTCAATGCTCCAAAAATGCATCCAAGCTTTTCCCATTGTTGGAGCCTTTGATTCCAAAGCCCTTAACGCATACAATACAAGTTTCATAACATTTGCAGCATCCTCAAACCGTCTCCGCAATGCAGGTGATCCCGATGCATCCTTCATGTCTTGGACCTCATCCCTAGTTGCCCTGTTAGTCAACATCAACTTTGACATCCATCGCTCAAATGCATCGCAGTGCAATGTATCTAAAAGGGAATTGTTATTAACACCATATTAGATAATTTGGGAAAAATCCCATTCCCATTTTATAAATGGGAGCATGGTGAACTTGTCCAAAAGTTTGTCAAACCCCCCTCATGTGACATATCATCAGAAAGATCTTGAAGAGTAGAATCTAAATCTATGATCTCCGACAAATTTGGAGTTAGTATGTTTAAGATATGTCCAAAACTATATGGAGTAATTGATTCCCAAAATGTGAGATTTTTCCCAAATTACCTAATATTGACTTTATTCTTTATCAATGATTCCAACCGTTACGTGTAGAAATAGGTGGCAAACCTTGTGGTTGCTGGTAGTTACAACATAGTAGAACATCTGGAGCCTCATTGATAATTTCTCTAAACCATGGCACATGTTTATACCAATCTTTCAGGGTGAGATTTAAAGCGTGCGTGTAGCATGCAGATGCATATAAAATTGTATACTTTCTCTGCAATATTCTGCCAGCCTTCTTACAACTCTTGGCATTGTCCATGACGACCCGCACAACCTTCTCGGGACCTATCTCTCTTATAAACTTCGACAATACACTCGCAATATAGGGCCCTGACTTTCTTACATGTGAGGCATCTATTGACATGTGGAAGGCCTCCCCGCACAGTAAGGCATGGCATTTTATGCTTGTTCAATCATCTGACACAATTGTGCATCCAATGTTATGCAACTGCTCAAAAATTATACGGTTGATGTCATCTTTCTCTTTCGTATATGCCTTGTCCAGCAATGTTGTATGCAGTGTGTGGTACAAAGGGGGTTTGAAGCTTGATCCATGGTTTGCGATGCAATTCCATGCATCTCTCATGCTCTCATTACCCACCATACTCAATGGATATCTGAAACACAAAATTGATCTCCCAAGAATGTATTGTGCATTCTCCAAGTCTTGAATCTGGATGCTCTCAAGGATCACAGGGGGGGGGATTTTTATGGTGAGCTTTTAGGGAACTCCCTAAATTTTGGTGAGCTTTTTCAACCAAGTCATATAAACTAATTAATCACTACTACTCCCATCATCTGTAAGAAAACAATGAACGTCTGTGCTCAACAGGTAGTAGGATCTTGTATGCATTCATCCGGGATCATTTGGGGCCCGCCGAAACCGCAACCCAAGAGTGGGCTGCCCCGGGAAATGCTCCATTTACCCTTAGTGCGGTTAGTCATGGGATGCCTTCTCGCACTTGCATGTAGCCTGGTTGGCAGTGTACCAACTCTATCTAAAGCTGTCCAACCATCAGGCCACACATGGCCCCCATCTGGTGTCTAAACCAGGACCTACCGGATGACCTAGCTACTCAGATGCCTTCTCCTCATATGGGGGGCTCACAAGTAGAGTTAGCTGGTTACCGTGTAGTTACATGAGGGTGAAGCATTGATATCTAACACCCCCTCTCAATGTCCACCTTGAAGTGAACTGCTTTTTCGGCCCAACGCCAAGTCGATGAAGATGTCTCTCTAGCAAGTCTCTCCCAAGAGCCTTTGTGAAGATGTCTGCAGCATTCTCTGTAGTCGAACAATACACCAAGTCGACCTCTCCATCCATGATGAGCTCGCGCACAAAGTTATACTAAATCTCAATGTGTTTTGTGCGAGCGTGGAAAATAGGGTTCTTTGCAATTGCCATGCAACTTAGATTACCACACAATAGCTGCGTAGGGTCGCTCCGCGATGCACCCATGTCTCCCAAAATCCTCCTCAATCATACTGCCTCGCAGGAAGCAAAACATGCTCATTTGTACTCAGCCTCGGTAGAAGAAAGAGCAACCATAGGCTGCTTCTTGTTGACCCATGAAACAACTCCAGATCTGAGCGAAAAACAGTAACCTCACACGGATCTCTTGTTGTCCACGTCTCCTGACCAATCCAAGTCACAGAATGCAATCAAGGTGTTTCCCTTGGTATAGGTGATGCGATATTCTAGCATGCCTTTGATGTATTTCAGTACCCGCATCCCTGCCCTCCAGTGGTTCTCCCGAGGCTTATTGGAAAACCTGCTTAGTACACCAGTTGGAAAACTGATTTTCGGTCATGTGTTGCACAAGTAGATTAAGCTGCCCACAAGCCTTCTATACTTTGCTTCGTCCACCAGTGGTGATCTGTCTTCAGTTGAAAGCTTCACATCAACCTCCATAGGGGTGCCAACTGCACTCAGCCATGCCAAATGCCTTCAGTATCTCTCCAGCATACTTTTGCTGTGAGATGAAAATCTGATTTGACTCTTCCAAACCTCTATCCCCAAACAAAAATGCATCAATCCGAGGTCTGTCATTTCAAACTCTCTTCCCAGCATCTGCTTATGTGAGATCTTCTCTTCATGGTTCCCCATCATGACAAGGTCGTCCACATAAAGGACCACGATCATACACTTGCCTCCTTTGTAGATATACAAGTTTGCATCTGATGGGCTCCTCTTGAACCCGTTTCTCAAAAAGTAGGCATCAATTTGCTGGTACCATGCACGTGGGGCTTGTTTCAGCCCGTAAAGTGCATTCTTCAGTTTGCAGACTTTACCTTCTGAGCCGAGGATCACAAATCCTGGTGGTTGCTCCACGTAGACCTCCTCCTTGAGATCTCCGTTCAGAAAGGCGGATTTCACATCCATCTAAAACACGGGCCAACTTTCCTGTGCTGCTAAGGCCAAAACACTGCGAATTGTGGGGTGAGTCTAGCTGTGGGAGCAAAGGTATCTTGATAATCAAAACCATGTACCTGTGCAAAACCCTTCGCCACCACGAGCCGCACCTTGTACTTATCCAACATGCCGTCGAACTTGTACTTGGTCTTGTAAACCCACATGGTGCCGATTACCTTGTGCTTTGGTGGTCGATCCACAACAAGGTCCCAAGTGTTGTTCTTTATTATGGAGCCATACTTCGACTGCATAGCCTCCATCCACCTATCGTCCCCCTCTGCCTCTGCAAGACATTTGGGTTCTTTGGCACGGATCACTTCTGTCACATCAATGGATAGTGGACAGTCTAGGTGTTCCTGTGTGCTTCTTTGCTCCTCTAATCTCTTAGACCGGCGGTGTTCAGATTGTTCCTCCTCAATAGTTGGAGGTTCTCTCTGCTGCCGTCCAAAAGCTGCTTTACCCACTTCGGGAATGGCTGTTTGCCGTTGTGGTTCCACACGCTCGTCCTCTTCTTTGTCTTCATCTTCATTCCTCCCAAGCACAGTTGGGGGATGTCGGTCTGCTTTTGGTGGGTGTATTGGATGAATATCCTCGTCTTGGTTGTCTGGGAAGGAAGCCTCCTCCTCCAATTGATGCGGCCGTTCATTGAAAACCACATCGCGACTCCCTATTACCTTCTTGGTAATAGGATTGTAGAGGCGGTAACCCTTTGCCTCTTCATGTATCCCAAGAAAATACATTTCTTGCTCAGAGAAGGCTTGTAGTGGAGTCATCCCTTTCACAGCCTTTGTGTAGCTGTGATTCAAGATTTAAACTGTAGTGTTACATGCTTCAGCCCAAAAACTCTTTGGCAAATCTTTCCCTTTCATCATACTTCTACCCATTTTGCCGATGACGCGCATCTTGCGTTCAGCTACTCCATTTTCTTCGGGTGTATGTGGGGGAGGTTTCTGCCTCTTGATTCCGTGACTTTTGCAATAACTGTCGAATTCACCTGATGTGAACTCACCACCTCTGTCTGATCTTACCATCTTCAACTTCTGCCGCCCTGATTCGTTCTCGACCATTGCATGCCATTCTTTGAATTTTCCAAGAGCTTGGTCCTTAGTCTTCAGGAAGTATATCCATATCCTTCTACTGTAGTCATCGATCAACGACATGAAGTAGTAGGATCCACCCAAAGCTTCCGTCTCCATCTTCCCGCAAAGGTCCATGTGAACAAGCTCTAGAGGAGCCTTCGCTCTGCTGGCCTTTTTGGGAAAGGGTCGCCGATGCTGCTTGCCCATCATACAAGCTTCACATACATCTAGCAAATCTGTAATTTCTGGTAGGTCTGCAATCATACCAGTTTTGTGCATCTCTTTCAAAGAAGCAAGGTTTAGATGATCAAACCTCTCATGCCACAGCTTACTAGTGCTCACATCAGCTCGAGCACTGAAAGCTGAGAGTTCGTAAACATTGTTGCGCCGTGAACCTTTTCCGACGACCTTTCCATGAGGATCGAAGATCTCTACGCCATTCTTGTCAAAGTGAACTTTGAGGTCCCGATCCGTAATCGCAGAAACGGACAACAAGTTCCTCCTGATGTCTGGCACATAAAGAACATCGGACAACTGCTTTACAACTCCATTTGACTTGAGAGCTATCGTACCTTTTCCTTTGGCTGGGCACTTTGCGTCATTACCGACCGCTACCAGGATGTCATTCTCTACCGGCTGTAGAGAGGTATACCAGTCCTTACGACTGGTCATGTGGCATGATGCACCACTATCAATGAATCATCCGCCGCAGGTACCTGAACTGCTTTCGTGCAAATCTCCTCAATCGACGAACAGCTCTATCGGTACTTCCTGCGCACTGTTGTCGGACTCTCTCTTTACACCATTCTTCTCATCTGCAAGCTTCTTCTGGCACTCGTTTTTCTTGTGCCTTGACTTGTTGCAATAGAAGCACTTGATCTTCTTCTTCCTCTTTTTGATGGGTTACCAGAGTCCTTACCCTTACGTTTCTTTGTTCCAGCCCAGAAAGCTGAATCTTCTCCGTTCCTCGTATTTTGACGCATCTCTTCCTCCAGAAGCATGGCGTTGAAATTCTCGAAGGGGCGGATTTTTGTTCTGCGTATTCAGCGCTGTAACAAGGCCGTCATACTTAGGCGGGAGAATCCGTATGCACCTTCGTGCTAGATCCTTGCTTGTGATGGTGATGCCAATCGCAGTCATCTGGTCGCGTAGGTTTTTCACCCTTGTGATGAATTTTTCTACGTTTTCAGACTCTCACTAGTCGCTCGTTCGCGAGTTGATTCTCTAGATTCTGGATCCGCGTCTGATTTGTGGTCTCGTATTGGTTTTTCAAGACCGTCCATGCCTCCTCTGCTGTGGTGACATGTTGAATCAACGCCATGACCAAATCGCTCACGCTGCAGACAATAGAACACAGTGCATCGGCATCTCTTCTTGTCCACGCTTGAATCTCAGTCGCGGTTGGCACTATATGTTACCCTACATTGACTGGGTCCGGTCTTGCAATCGGCCTCACATTTTGTTGAAATGTAGAGAGAAAGAGACGAGACAAGAGACACATCATGTACGCTCCCAAAGACTGATTCATATTGAGGACAAGATACATATATATAGGTGAGACCAAGTTAGGTAGAGTGAGCCATATATAGAGCTCCAACACATTTGCCCCAGTAGCTGTATCCCAGAGCTCATATGTGCTCAAGATCGCCTTCATTTTGAACTTCCAGAGTGGGTAATTTGAGCCGTCCAACTTTTCGCTTTCACCAAATGGTGGGATACAAAGTCTTGTAGGCTGAGCCATCTCTCACAATCTGCTCGCAAAAAGAAACACACTACCAAAATGCATCAATCCGAGGTCTGTCATTTCAAACTCTCTTCCCAGCATCTGCTTATGTGAGATCTTCTCTTCATGGTTCCCCATCATGACAAGGTCGTCCACATAAAGGACCACGATCATACACTTGCCTCCTTTGTAGATATACAAGTTTGCATCTGATGGGCTCCTCTTGAACCCGTTTCTCAAAAAGTAGGCATCAATTTGCTGGTACCATGCACGTGGGGCCTGTTTCAGCCCGTAAAGTGCATTCTTCAGTTTGCAAACTTTACCTTCTGAGCCGAGGATCACAAATCCTGGTGGTTGCTCCACGTAGACCTCCTCCTTGAGATCTCCGTTCAGAAAGGCGGATTTCACATCCATCTAAAACACGGGCCAACTTTCCTGTGCTGCTAAGGCCAAAACACTGCGAATTGTGGGGTGAGTCTAGCTGTGGGAGCAAAGGTATCTTGATAATCAAAACCATGTACCTGTGCAAAACCCTTCGCCACCACGAGCCGCACCTTGTACTTATCCAACATGCCGTCGAACTTGTACTTGGTCTTGTAAACCCACATGGTGCCGATTACCTTGTGCTTTGGTGGTCGATCCACAACAAGGTCCCAAGTGTTGTTCTTTATTATGGAGCCATACTCCGACTCCATAGCCTCCATCCACCTATCGTCCCCCTCTGCCTCTGCAAGACATTTGGGTTCTTTGGCACGGATCACTTCTGTCACATCAATGGATAGTGGACAGTCTAGGTGTTCCTGTGTGCTTCTTTGCTCCTCTAATCTCTTAGACCGACGGTGTTCAGATTGTTCCTCCTCAATAGTTGGAGGTTCTCTCTGCTGCCGTCCAAAAGCTGCTTTACCCACTTCGGGAATGGCTGTTTGCCGTTGTGGTTCCACACGCTCGTCCTCTTCTTTGTCTTCATCTTCATTCCTCCCAAGCACAGTTGGGGGATGTCGGTCTGCTTTTGGTGGGTGTATTGGATGAATATCCTCGTCTTGGTTGTCTGGGAAGGAAGCCTCCTCCTCCAATTGATGCGGCCGTTCATTGAAAACCACATCGCGACTCCCTATTACCTTCTTGGTAATAGGATTGTAGAGGCGGTAACCCTTTGCCTCTTCATGTATCCCAAGAAAATACATTTCTTGCTCAGAGAAGGCTTGTAGTGGAGTCATCCCTTTCACAGCCTTTGTGTAGCTGTGATTCAAGATGTAAACTGTAGTGTTACATGCTTCAGCCCAAAAACTCTTTGGCAAATCTTCCCTTTCATCATACTTCTACCCATTTTGCCGATGACGCGCATCTTGCGTTCAGCTACTCCATTTTCTTCGGGTGTATGTGGGGGAGGTTTCTGCCTCTTGATTCCGTGACTTTTGCAATAACTGTCGAATTCACCTGATGTGAACTCACCACCTCTGTCTGATCTTACCATCTTCAACTTCTGCCGCCCTGATTCGTTCTCGACCATTGCATGCCATTCTTTGAATTTTCCAAGAGCTTGGTCCTTAGTCTTCAGGAAGTATATCCATATCCTTCTACTGTAGTCATCGATCAACGACATGAAGTAGTAGGATCCACCCAAAGCTTCCGTCTCCATCTTCCCGCAAAGGTCCATGTGAACAAGCTCTAGAGGAGCCTTCGCTCTGCTGGCCTTTTTGGGAAAGGGTCGCCGATGCTGCTTGCCCATCATACAAGCTTCACATACATCTAGCAAATCTGTAATTTCTGGTAGGTCTGCAATCATACCAGTTTTGTGCATCTCTTTCAAAGAAGCAAGGTTTAGATGATCAAACCTCTCATGCCACAGCTTACTAGTGCTCACATCAGCTCGAGCACTGAAAGCTGAGAGTTCGTAAACATTGTTGCGCCGTGAACCTTTTCCGACGACCTTTCCATGAGGATCAAAGATCTCTACGCCATTCTTGTCAAAGTGAACTTTGAGGTCCCGATCCGTAATCGCAGAAACGGACAACAAGTTCTTCCTGATGTCTGGCACATAAAGAACATCGGACAACTGCTTTACAACTCCATTTGACTTGAGAGCTATCGTACCTTTTTCTTTGGCTGGGCACTTTGCGTCGTTACCGACCGCTACCAGGATGTCATTCTCTACCGGCTGTAGAGAGGTATACCAGTCCTTACGACTGGTCATGTGGCATGATGCACCACTATCAATGAATCATCCGCCGCAGGTACCTGAACTGCTTTCGTGCAAATCTCCTCAATCGACGAACAGCTCTATCGGTACTTCCTGCGCACTGTTGTCGGACTCTCTCTTTACACCATTCTTCTCATCTGCAAGCTTCTTCTGGCACTCGTTTTGCTTGTGCCTTGACTTGTTGCAATAGAAGCACTTGATCTTCTTCTTCCTCTTTTTGATGGGTTACCAGAGTCCTTACCCTTACGTTTCTTTGTTCCAGCCCAGAAAGCTGAATCTTCTCCGTTCCTCGTATTTTGACGCATCTCTTCCTCCAGAAGCATGGCGTTGAAATTCTCGAAGGGGCGGATTTTTGTTCTGCGTATTCAGCGCTGTAACAAGGCCGTCATACTTAGGCGGGAGAATCCGTATGCACCTTCGTGCTAGATCCTTGCTTGTGATGGTGATGCCAATCGCAGTCATCTGGTCGCGTAGGTTTTTCACCCTTGTGATGAATTTTTCTACGTTTTCAGACTCTCACTAGTCGCTCGTTCGCGAGTTGATTCTCTAGATTCTGGATCCGCGTCTGATTTGTGGTCTCGTATTGGTTTTTCAAGACCGTCCATGCCTCCTCTACTGTGGTGACATGTTGAATCAACGCCATGACCAAATCGCTCATGCTGCAGACAATAGAACACAGTGCATCGGCATCTCTTCTTGTCCACGCTTGAATCTCAGTCGCGGTTGGCACTATATGTTACCCTACATTGACTGGGTCCGGTCTTGCAATCGGCCTCACATTTTGTTGAAATGTAGAGAGAAAGAGACGAGACAAGAGACACATCATGTACGCTCCCAAAGACTGATTCATATTGAGGACAAGATACATATATATAGGTGAGACCAAGATAGGTAGAGTGAGCCATATATAGAGCTCCAACACCCCCACTCAAACAAGGTTCTCTAGCTATGGATGAAAAAACCCTTGGGGAGTACAAGGGAAAAACCCAAGCCCCTATACAAATGTGAAAATATGAACCAGAAGTAATGATGTGAAAGTGCATTGTGCATCTATGTACAAATATACAAAAGGACCAAGAGGTCATAGTGAGCAATTGTGGAATGTGCAAAGTGCATGGTGTCCAGAAGATTACAACGATATATGTACAAAGCTACCATAAGAGTAAAGAGCCTAATCTAGAAAGAGTGAGCCCGAGGCAACTCCAAGCTCTGAGCGCAAGAGAATGAAGCGTGACTCATTGAGACCTTTGGTAAGAATATCTGCAATCATCTGGTCACTTGGACAATGTTCAATCATGATAGTGCCTTTGCGTACTTCGTATCGAACATAATGGTAATGCACAGCAATATGTTTTGACTTGTTATGTTGGACATAGTCTTTTGCAAGACTAATAGCACTCTGATTATCACACCGCAAGGGTGTACTAGAAAGAGGAGAATGGCCGATATCTGTCAACACTTGTCGAAGCCAAATGAGTTCACGAGCTGCAAGTGATGCCGCAACATATTCAGATTCGGTTGTAGAAACTGCAACACAACGTTGTTTCTTGCTGGTCCAAGAAATAAGACAACCATTAATGAAGAAACAATTGCCACTAGTAGATCGCATAGATAAATGTGAGCTGGCCCAATCTGCATCTGTGTAACCCAAAAGAGAAAGAGATGGAATGGAGTCGGATGTGAATTGTCGTTGATAAACCAAACCATAATCTATAGTGCCTTTCAAGTATTTCAACACGCGCTTTGCTGAAGACCAATGCTTAAGAGAAGGACATGCAAGGTGTTGCCCGAGATAGTTAGCAATAAACAAAATGTCAGGACGAGTGTTCAAACCAACAACTTGAAGACATCCAACCAAATTAGCATATGGTTGATTTGTAACAAGCTGGCCACCACCATCAGAAGTGTTTTTCATGGAACTCGCAAGACAAGGAGTAGTTGCTGAATGTGCAGATTCCAAACCAAACTTCTTAATAGTATCTTCAATAAACTTTGACTGTCGAAGTAATAAAATACCTTTACTGCGATCCCTTTGAATCTGAATGCCAAGACACGAGTGAAGCTCTCCAAGATCCACCATATCAAATGCCGAAGATAACAACTGCTTACTTTGGTGTAGAAATCCCAAATCATTGGAAACAAGGATTGTATCATCCACATAAAGGGCAAGGATTACAAAACTACCATTTTGGTGTTTGGTAAATAAGTTGGGATCAGAAGAGCAAGAGAGAAAACCATGGGAGGTAAGAAAAAGATCAAACTTGATGTACCAGGCCCGTGAAGCTTGTTTAAGACCATATAAAGCCCTATGAAGACGAGCAACAAGATCTTCCTTCCTTGCAATAACAAATCCTTCTGGCTGCTCCATGTAAATTTCTTCATTCAAATCTCCATTCAAGAAAGCTGTGCGCACGTCCATCTGATGAATTTCTAAGTCAAATTGAACAGCAAATGCCAATAAAACCCGAATACTAGTAATGCGAACAACTGGTGAAAAGGTTTCGTGATAATCAACGCCAGCAACTTGAGAATAACCTTTGGCAACTAAACGTGCCTTGAATTTGTCAAAGGATCCATCTGCTTTAAATTTTGTCTTATATATCCACTTACACTTAATGGCAGTACGGCCAGGAGGTAGCTCAGTGAGTATCCATGTACCTTTAGAGATAAGAGAATCATACTCTGCTTCCATAGCCTCTTGCCATTGATCCTTTTGTGGAGAACATATAGCATCACTGTACGTGGCTGGATCAGAAGGAGCAGTAGTAGGAAGATGATTCTGAACAAAGACTACTGTCAAGAGAGCTTCACTCCAGAAGACACGAGATAACCCAGAATGAATCAGCATACATCGTATAGCATTGATAATAGTGCGATTCTTACGTTCAGCAACACTGTTCTGTTGAGGTGAATATGGAATTGTATGTTCATGATGAATACCATGGTCCGTACAATAACTCTCAAACTCACGAGACACATATTCTCCACCATTATCGCTGCGAAGTTTCTTGAGGCGACGTCCAGTTTGAAGTTCGGCAGCCTTGTGAAATTGCTTAAAAACAGATAACGCCTCAGATTTTTGTTGAAGCAAGAAAACAACTGTATACCGTGAGTAATCATCAATAAACGTAATGAAATAACGATGTTGTGTTCTCGATGGAGGCAAAGGTCCACAAATGTCAGTATGAACAAGATCCAACAAATCATGAGAATGAACTGAATTCGAGAGAGGAAAGGGTTTACGATTGTGTTTGCCAAGAGCACAAAACTCACAGATTCCCATATGAGGATGAGCTTTAAGATCCATTCCGCGTACAAGACCTTGACGATGAAGATTAAGAAGCTTTGAGAAATCAGCATGAACAAAGCGATGATGCCATATCTTGCAATCATGATCCCCTGGAGCAGTGACAACATTTGCTACAGCATCATTAAGAGAGAGCTCAAACAAATTGCCATTACGAGAAGCAGTTGCAATAATCTGTCCATCTTTCTCAATGCGGCATTTGGTGTGGTCGAATCCAACAAACAAACCAAGATCAACAAGTCTTGCAACTGAAAGAAGATTATGTTGAAGTTCTGGGACATGTAAAACCCCTCGTAAAACTCGAGTTGAAGAAGATAAGGTGCCAAGATATAAATCTCCAATGCCCTTGACTTGGCAAGTTGTATCATCAGCAAGATAAACAACACGCTTAACATGTAAAGAATGATAGTTATGTAGCCACTTAGATTCATATGTCATATTTCCTGCAGCACCAGAATCAATAATGAAAAGTGAACCATCACGTACATGAAGTATTCTGTCTAGGGGAACTGAACATAAAACACAACTTGTTTCAGGCATAACATTATCATGATGCTCGGCTGCATATGCTCGATTTCGATCTACATCAAATCGACGCTTAAAGCACATGAAAGAGGGATGATCAGATTTTCCACAATAATCACAAGAAGAAGAATCTCTAGATAAACGTGGTTGTTTTGTGGTAATGTTGTGTTCTTCATCATATTGACGTGCCCAACAGTCATCTTCAGTATGACCATTCCTATTGCAGTAAGAACAATGCTTGTTAGGAAATTTGAGACGAGAGAAACTACCACCACGACGACCACCTCTACGGTTGCCTCGTTGAAAAGAACGCCTTCGCACATTAAAGGCCCGTTCCAACTGTTGTGACTCAGGCTCCTCTTGTTGTGAAAACATAACTGCATCATGACCAACGCTACGTCGTTGTTGACGTTGAGAATACTCAATCAAAGATATGCAAGTTTGGTCAAAATCAAGACCGTCCTTGTTAGAAAGAATGGTAACAATGTTGTCATAAGACGGATCCTTTATTGTATCAAGAAGAATTGTAATAAGTTGCTTTCGTGGAACAGGATCACCCGCAGCAGCAAGTTGATTAATAATAGATTTGAAAGAATCAATATGTCCCGTCATAGCAGTACCAACTTCATACTGTAACTTTGAAAGCAAACCTCTCAAATAAAGTGTTTCTGTAACAGACTTTTTCTGAAAATTTGCTATAAGATTCTCCCATACGTCATGGGAAGTAGGAAAGTCATACACATCAAGCATGAGAGAATCACTAAGAGCAGAAAGAATATACCGACGAGCTGCTTTATCACGCCTCTGCCAATCCATATAAGCAAGATGCCATGCATCAAAAACAGGGCCTTCCGTGATAAGAACGTTGTCAGAATTCGGAATAATAGGCTGAGACGGACATAGAGAATTGCCAATAACAACGTCTGAGAGCTCATCGCCTTCAAGAATTAACAGCATCTTTGCTTTCCAACCGGGAAACCCTTGGCCTTGAAAAGAAGGAATAGAACGTTGGCCAGAAGGAAAACCATTGACGAGAACAGTCATAGCCATATCTATCTGTGAGAAGACGTATAAGATAAAATCACAAAATCTGCACACCATAGACAAGGACGATTGCAAGAGATAAGAGACATCAATAAGAAAAGAGTCCTCAAAATAGCGAGACGTGGGACGCAAGATTCATTGGTAGACACTGGATGAAAAAGCTAGATTGGTCGCTTTGCTAAAAATAGCAAAATCCGAGACGTGGGACGCAAGATTCATTGGTAGACGCTTGACGAAAAAGCTAGATTTGGCGGTTTGCTAAAAACGCTTGACGAAGAAGCTAGATTTGGGCGGGTTGCTAAAAACGCTTGACGAAGACGAAACCTGTGTGCTCACAAAGAACCTGTTTTGCTGTTTTACAGATGCAGTTTGCCTGAACTGTCATAACTTTTGACTCACAACTCCGTTTGACAAACTTTTTTGATAGGATTCACCAGCACAATACAATCTACGCACCTGCACCTGGTTTTAGTTTTAAGGACGCGATTAAGAAACAACTCTAATTACAACAAGTTAAGCTATAAAATCATGTAGACAACACATAATCAAAGAACAATCTTGTAAGACATGAAATTATAATCATGAATTTAACAAGAAGACATAGATGCTTCCCTCATAGATGCTCTGATACCATGTTGAAATGTAGAGAGAAAGAGACGAGACAAGAGACACATCATGTACGCTCCCAAAGACTGATTCATATTGAGGACAAGATACATATATATAGGTGAGACCAAGTTAGGTAGAGTGAGCCATATATAGAGCTCCAACACATTTGCCCCAGTAGCTGTATCCCAGAGCTCATATGTGCTCAGGATCGCCTTCATTTTGAACTTCCAGAGTGGGTAATTTGAGCCGTCCAACTTTTCGCTTTCACCAAATGGTGGGATACAAAGTCTTGTAGGCTGAGCCATCTCTCACAATCTGCTCGCAAAAAGAAACACACTACCAAATCTTCTTGCTAGAGCCCAGGCTCTGATCCCATGTAAGAAAACAATAAACGTCTGTGCTCAACAGATAGCATGATCTCATATGCAAGAGAGACAAACTGATAGTATGGAGAATTAAAATGATTACTGTAAACTCGATACAATAGATGGTGGTGCCTCCCAGCCGTGTGCTCCTATTGAGGGAGCTTCGATGGCATGCTAGAAACAGTCGAGGACAGAGGCTGTATGCTGAAGGCTCAGGGTCTCTGTAGCTTGTGTTTATGCTGGGCTTTCACGGGCTTGCTCTTATATAGCCACCACAGCGTGGTCCGTTAGGTCCAGTCGGTGCCCGATCCAGTCAGCCCAGAACGGCCGCCTGGTGGTCGGTCAAGAACTAGGCCCCCGACCACCTGTTAGGACGGTGGCATAGAATAGAGCAACTAACCTACGGTTACCATTCGGCCCAAAGCCATCCGGGATCATCTGGGGCCCCAAACGGGCCCCGCAACCCAAGAGTGCGTTGCCCTAGGAAATGCTCCATTTACCCTTAGTGCGGTCAGTCATGGGATGCCTTCCCGCACTTGCATGTGGCCTAGTTGGCAGTGCACCAACTCTATCTAAAGCCGTCCAACCATCAGGCCACACATGGCCCCCATCTGGTGTCTAATCCAGGACCTACCGGATGACCTAGCTACTCAGATGCCTTCTCCTCATATGGGGGGCTCACAAGTAGAGTTAGCTGGTTACCGCGTAGTTACATGATAGTGAAGCATTGATATCTAACATCATCTATGTGTCCCTGGGCTATATGTTCCCAATTGTCAAAAAAGATTAAAATTGCATGATGTAGTTTACATTTTAGCGATTTAAAAAAATAACAATATACTTGAAATAGTCTTTTAAACATGGAAGCAAAGTAACTTTTTCTTCACATTATGTTGATTGTAGGAATTGGAAATCAAACACTTACTAAACTTTCAACATGCATGGAAATTAGAGAAGAAAAGTGAGTTTTAAAACAATCTTTCAACAATGATACTTTTTGCCCAAACCAATGTTTACGTTAATGTAATCACGTTAACAGGAACATGTTATTCACATTCCATGTTCACGATGCCTTATCACGGTAATACCAAGTGTATTAGTCAGTATTAACACAACCGGTAACAAATCGACCGGTTTACTTGCTCTCTAAACATCCCACCGGGGTATTGATGTAGCTCGGCGGGCCCGCCGAGTAAAATGACAAGCCTGATGGGCCAACCGAGCTACTGCAATATCCCGGTGGGCCCGCCAAGAGATGGCTAATTCCCAGAGGGTCATAAGTATATATAGCAAAACGATGGTAAACCGTAACTAAACTTGGAGAAACTTCTCTGGGCAGCACACCCTTGCTAAAACTTGGTTGTTCACTGACCTTAGAAGCAACGTCTGAAATGATCAATTGATTGGGCCATTTGTCCTACTATTGGGCTAGGTTGGTCCTTGATATAGACATTTCTTTTGAGTGTTGAGGAGACATAACTATTTATGTGGATTGGGTTATTTGTCCTTCATTGGCCAAGAGTAGTCGTCGTGTTTGAGATAGATATATTTTTTGTTGACAGTTTAGGTATTTGGGCCATTTGTCCTTTGTTGGGCAAGAGTGGTCCTAATACCTGTACACACGTGTTGCTTGTGATTGTGGGCTATTTGTTATGTATCCTGGGCTGCTAGTCCTACTATTGGGCAGTAGTAGTCCTTGAGTTTGAGATAGAGATATTTTGTTAGACTACAATGTATGATTCTTGGGTTAGTTGTCTAGTCTTGTATCGCATGTATATATTACTTTATATTAATTCTTACATAAGATCTCACTCAAGAAGACCAAAGAGGCTTTCAAATTATATTTGCAGATTGCGGATTCAAGACTATTCTAAAGATCTAAGGTATCTAAAAGATTCTCTTTTTTTAAGTCCCTTAATCTTATGTTTTTTCTTTAATGCAAGTGATTGTTTTGTAAAATAATGGTTTGAAGTGTGAAACATGAACTTGTAAGTTCATACTCTAGTTTCTTCAATATAAATGATAATTGCTTGGATGTTTAGGATTCCTTTAATATGCGATAAAAATTAATGTAGAAGATATATAAATGTTAGTGATTATTATGGATGACTTGGTGGGGTGTGCAACAGAGTCAGCAAGAGCCAGAAGAGTTGAAAGACTCCGTTGTGACCACATGGAGAGTACCATATACTAGGAGAAAACGTAATTTGTTGTTGACATATTTTCACCGAAGGTCGGTATCTGCACAGCTGCACACAGCGTAGGGTATCTCGTGGATCCTGAGTATTGGAATTTGCATCCGGAGATCGAGCAAGAAGTCATAAATGACTTCTATGGCATTGTCAGTACGTTCTATCAAAATAGGGATGACGTAACTCAGTGAGTTTCATAGTTCACAAAATATAAATTGAAAGAGGGCATATTTAGTGACGCCTTTGTTGAGGAGTTGGCTAAACAAAAACCGGTGTGGAAGTGGTCGATGTTGCATGGTACAAGCTGCAAACTATTGAGGCCTTTGGCAATGCGTGTACTCTCTCAATGTTCTTCAAACTCTAGTTTGGAAAGAAACTCGAGTACATATAAGTACGTGCATAGCATTGTTCGCAATTGATTGTTGGCTAATCGAGCTAAGAAATTGGTGTATATGTATTGAAATAATCGAATCTTGCGACATGTTGAGTCTGATGATTGCGAAGATCAAGCGCCACAGTGGACCTACGATTGTCACGGTGAAGACCAATTGGATGATGATGTGGATGTACTCAGAGAAGTTGTTACAGAAGAGCAACAGATCGATGACAATTTAGAATTGGAAGTTAATGAAAGGGATGCTTTGCTAAATATTATAGATGAAATATTCGACAGTGAATATAAATTGTAAACTTACTCTCAAGTAAATATCAACATTTAGAAACAATTATTGCACAAACCATGTCCTTTTTAAAATTTCGTGAAAAATGTAGACACACATTACTCAAAAATGATATAACAGCTCTTTATATTTACATTTTCCTTGTCAATGAGTATTTACATTGTGTTGGTCAATGTTACAATACTGCCATCTGATATATCATAAAAAGTGTTACAATTCATTAAAAAGTTTCAAGTGTCATGGAGCAGGCTCGTTGTGACTTCCTTCCTCAATATTCTAAGAAAGATTGCGAATAAAAGTGGCAGTTCCTCTTGTAGCTCTTGTTAACATATCATAATACCTCTGCAAGCTGAAAACTTTGTATAGTGTATGAGGAAATGGAATTTCACAAATGGGACAATTACTACTTCTTTTCAAATGCTTTATCAAGCATGCGAGATGAAGGTAATGGGCATAGGAAAGGCTGTAATGCCCCGACCAATTGTCAAACACTAGGTTGCAAACAGGACACTGCGACAAATTGGAATTGCCTTCGACACGTACAGGTTCAATGGCATGGCGGCACGAGTGGAGATTAGAGAACTCCAATAGTTGGTGAAGCAACTTGGCGACTTATTAAAGCAGCATGAGAACTCTATCATCGTGAAGCACCAGTAGAAATTTGTTTATTTACGTCCTTCCACTGAAGGGATGTTGGATTGCCCCACTTGCTAGTCCTACCCCGACTGGCCCCTTCGGTGCCCATTCCCAACGCCAAGAATGATTTTTTGGCTCTCTCTTTTGCTAATTCCTCCTCCTCATGTTCCTTTCTTGACAATGCTTGCTTACCCTTGTCAGGATTGCGCTCTCGATCTTATTAAAACTTGGACAGCCCTCCATCAAATATACACATATAAACTACATTAAGCTGCTCTTTTATAAATCCCCTCCGACATGTAAATGGCATGTAAATCCTCCTATTAAAAAAATTACTCCTCCATTAACTAAGGTGCTATGTTGCATGTTATGAGTGACCCCATAGGAACGTTCATGTGTCCACCAATGAGAGAAGGCCTCCACAATACAATTCATCTGCTACCATTAAAAAAGATAGGTGTGTAGTGCATGACAATAGAATTTGGTTCTTGAATGGAATGCATGGAAGTAGAATCACTAACCCAATTACAAAATGCAAATAGGTTAGTGGATAGAGAATAAACAACTGCACCCCGAGGGCACTTGCTGAAATCGCATGATTCATTACTAATTACCTACAAGGTTGCAGCATAATCTTATGTGTTCACATATCCACCATTGTTGGAGTATCGTATCCATTTCCCATTGAGGAGCTTCTCCATGTTCTAGAAGTGTTTGTCGCCTACCTTCACCGTAGAGACTGGAGTGAACAAGACCTAGAATGTCCCAAACTAACCTTATCGTGTGAGGCATGGAGACCTTATGTTTAGAGATGATAGCAATAATGCAGCAGGTTATATAATAAAGAAGATTTTAGAGAACTTGTTTTGCACCTCCCAACATGCATGTATGGCTGTTTTGCACCTCCCACGTGCACACGCATGCGCACGCACACGCATGCATGCATACGCACATGCACGCACGCATGCATGCACACACACACACACACACACACACACACACACACACAATACACACACACACATAATACATACATATTTTCCTAGAATTTACAAACCTTTGGTATTGATAACATAGTAAAAATCAAAACAAAAATGCAAAAATTGCATGCAACATCGGTGAAGGATTTGAATAACTGCATCTCAATTGAAAATGGGTTTGAAATATTGAATATTTGAAAAAGAAAAAATTTTATCTCACTTACTCTTGGAAAGCTATTTTTCAAGCACAAATTGAGCCCTATTTGAGGCTAAGAATTGAGTGATCAGATTCTTTGGTTTTGAGAACTGAATGCTTTATTTCATAAAATGATTTCAATATGTTTACATGGGCTACAGGTATTGAAATTGGGTTATGA
Source organism: Cibotium barometz (assembly GCF_041138505.1). Lineage (NCBI taxonomy): Eukaryota > Viridiplantae > Streptophyta > Polypodiopsida > Cyatheales > Cibotiaceae > Cibotium > Cibotium barometz. Next base: position 34,060,607 of record NC_141068.1, read on the forward strand.
AATGAAGAACTCGATTAATTTCTCAAATCCAAACAATCACATCAATCGATTCATGTCAATCTAGTGGTTCAAAGATAGACGATAGGTGGCAAAGGAGTCATAATAATTGCACATCACATCTATGACTCTTTTGCCATCGATCTATTATTTATATTTATATTTTATAAGTAGTGTGCGTGTGTTTTTTCATATATGTATTTAAATTAGTAGCGTACATTACCTTTTGATCATGATTGTCCTTCACATAGACGACTCAATGACATCAAGGTCTCATTATCATCATTGTCATTGTTAGGGCATATCTATAAATTGAGTTGAGCCCCTAGCAAAACCCATGAGGTAATATTTGTGAGATATAAGGAAGCAATAGTCACTAGAATTAACTATTCTCCTTCCCAAAAATAGCAACGTGATTATTCAAGGATAGAAAGGCGAGCAACAGAAAGTGAAAAAGCTTCTGGCGAGGATCAAATTCAAAGTGGTGGGCTAAGGATTAGATTAATTAGCCCTAGCTTTCCAATTTGAATTTAATCATCATCAATGCTTATTTCACTTTCAATTTCTCATCCTTCTATTCTTGAAGAATGATGTTGCTATTGTTTGAAATAATTTCTTAAAGACAATTGGTTTCTTCTTTTCCTTGAAATTGGGTCGTGAGTTTTGTGGGGAAATCTTCTCAATTTGTAGCCATGCCTTGATGCTAGGATACATCGTGTTCAAAAGGAACACTATTGCGTATAAAGTGGGTAACATTGCGCACAAAAGAGAACTAAATGGAATAATCCTTTTTCAAAAGCAAAATTTTGATATTTTTTAATCATAATAAAAAATACTACTACATAGTATTATGGAAAAAAAAGTATCGAAAAAGGGCTGAAATTTGAAAATATTTTCTTAGCAATTTTCAAATGTGTCAAAAATTTACACAATTTCAAAAAACACAAGGCATGGACCTTATGGTTTGCTAACTTTAACAAATGAATGGAAAAGTTGGATAATTTCTTGATACAATGATATTCAAAAAGTATTAACAATTGGAGATTCTTGCATAACCAAAAATGGTCTCACTCTACAAATGCATCCTATAGTTTTATCATCATCAAGGTCATTGTCGTGATTTGATGATGATCTTGAAGTGGATGATCCATCCTCTTCAAGACTATCAACAAGAACATTGTCTTCATCCCTATGAAGACCTAGTGCCCCTTCCATTTGCAACCGTGTGAGTCTAGAGGAGGAGGCTCCAACATGATGTGTTTCAAAGGATGGAACTTTCTCAAAGAGGATACCTATTGTCTTCTTCCTTAGGTGTCCATCATTTGTAAGTTGAAAATCATACACAAGTATGTCTACTTCTCCAAGATCAAGAACATCCAATTGTGGTTGGTTTTTGGTATCCCTTCTTGCCCTTTTCTTTTTTGGATGTACAACTATTTCAAGAGCATATTTTCCTTTCAATGGATTAGCATGCTAGTCCTAAACCATTGCACAACAATGGAAGGTACTTGCCCTTTCATAGAATTTTGAATTTCTACCACTTTTGCAATCCTTAATGGATGCCCAAGAGGGTCCTCTTGAGCAAGAAATAGCTTTCCATCCATGACACTGCCATATGTCCAATAGGGCCAATTAGCCGTGGATTCGTAAAGCACCTCAACCTCTTCTGCATGCGTGCAAGCCTTGAATTCCCCAGGCTATGAATGGTTTTAAAGGCTGATCTACATATGCGAATGCTCCCCAAATAATACTCTACTTGGTCATTATTTAAATGCTCGCGGGGGGGGGGGGGGGGGGAGGGGGTCACTATGTAGAAACCCTCTATATCACGTTGTCATGCCATGGCACGTCTATGGTGTGAAACCATGCATAAGAGGCCATTAAATGTAAATCCAGATGCATGGGATTAAGTGCCATGATTTGAGTCATTATATGATGCCTAAGTACATATGTTCATATTGTAAATGAGGTTCAATAAGACAACCTGAGGCTGAGCCAGGTCTCGAAGCCTCTGTACATAAGTATGGTGTGAATCATGGAGGTTTTATGCTTATGGTAGACCTTGTAGTAGGGAACACTCCTCTCAACATGTATGGGAAATGTGAGAGCATGTATGATGCAAGGATTGGTTTTGAAAGAATGCCTTTTCAAGATATCGTGTCTTGGAATGCCATTGTTTCTGTTCTTACTCGGAATGAGCAGAACAGGGAGGCCTTTTTTCGTAGCCAAAATGATGGGCTCTCTCTTCACCCGAGCTCTGATTATGGTTGTGGGCTACGTCTATCCAGCATACAAATGCTTCAAATGCGTGGAGATGAACAGGCCTGATGTGGAGCAGCTCCGGTTTTGGTGTCAATATTGGATGATTATTGCAATTGTCACTGTCCTGGAGAGACTGGGGGATGCCTATCCAAAGACAATGGGAACTACTTATGTTTATTCAACGTTTTTGAGGCCTTTGGTGGTCACCCATGAGGGGGACATTGACCGCAACTTGAATGAGCTGACAACAAGAATAGGTGATCTGGTATCTCATTATTGGTAGAGGGGTTCAGTATATGCCCAGTCTCGGATCATGGAATTTCTTCAATATGTGGCATCACAGGCGCCTTCTTCAAGACCTGAACAAGGCTCAGATGTCTCTCAAATTCAGCCGCCCCTTGGCTTCCAACAGCCACCATCAGGCCACCAATCACCATCACCAGTAACAAACTACACATCTGCGCCGGTACTACCGATGGAAAACCACTCTCAGGGCGACCCAACAGTTGGTGCTGGCTATCGTTACCAAGCTCAGCCACCCTACCTTAGACAGGAATAAGAAGCACCTTATGAAACGATGAACGTGGAGGAGTCCCAGCTAGTGTCTCAGGCAGTTAGCGTGCTTCCGGATTCAACAAACAGCTACATGACAAGGAGGCAAAGGTCTCATGGGCAGCAGCGCAGACGCAAGGTGGCGGCTTGCGTGGCATGCGAAGGAGTTTTTTTTTAAAAAAAGGAAATTTTCGAATATTAAGCAAGAAATAAGAAGGTGCAGTGTATTTCAAACTGGGAAAATTCAAAATTTTAGCTGCAAAAGGCGAAGGAGCCCGATTCTCTTGCGGAAAAGAAATGGGAAAAAACCAGAAACGCAGAAAGGAGGGGGAAAAATATGCAGAAACGAGGGGAGGAGAGAACCAGAGCTGAATCTAACCAGAAACTCAGAAATTGTGAGGAGCGCTACTGTTTAGGGCATCCTGGGGTTCGAATTAAAGAGAAAATAAAGCTCTATCCAACGTCATGTTCTTCAAAATTCTCACAGTATACAAGTGAAATGAAATCAGAACCTTTGTGAATGCTGAAATTGGCGCATACTGAAGCGAAGCAGAATATGGGGAAAAAGAAATTCATGAGTTCGCTTCTTTTTTTTTACTCTGAGATAAGTATTTTGTTTTTTTTTTTGTTACTTACGATTTCAAAAATTGTAGTCTTGGAATAAAAAAATATTTCCCCTTAAAGGTTTTTTTTTGGGAACAAGAAGGCTTTTGAAAGTTTATATGGTTTTGGAGAACCTGGAATAGAAAAGCACTGGATTTCGGATTGTTAGACATGGAGTTTTTTAAAATCACATGAATATGTTGTACATATGCCATGTGTCATCTTTTGCCTTGTGAGTTGTTGGAATCTGAAAGCAGGTTTTCATGAGATCAAGAGACATCTTGAAATGATGGAGTTGGCAATATAAGATTTAAGTGATGTGAATGGTCACATGTATATGGAAATCTTTTGTAGATTGTGTTATGCCTACATGTGATATGTTTGAGGCACTTGGAAAAAGAGTCAGGAGATCTATGCTTGGAACTGGTCATGCTCATGATACACAATTTATGTGCAATCATCAAGCTGAATTTGGGGAATGATTGAAGTGAATTGGCACATGTATATGTCATCAAAAATGGAGATGTCTTATGCTCCTTGAAGAGTTATGTGTTTGTGTTTTCTTGCTGGGATTTGAAGCACTCTCACAGCCAGAAGTCTTGCACTTTCCCAGCAATACCGCTCACGTCACGACAGCTTTGGTGAACCCGACGTGAAACTGCTGGGGTGAGAGTGTGGTGAAATACACAGTGCAAGCTATGGCTGAGAATCCTGAGGGACAGGGGGTTCATTTTGACCCCGGGGTTATGCAAATGTTTCAGATGTTTACTATGTATATGCAACAGCTGCAAATGTTTCAGATGTTTACTATGTATATGCAAGCTGCTGAGAGGGGGCAAATTTCCACGACTAAAGCACTACAGTCAATTGTGAAAAAGGTGGATCAATTTGATGGTAAGGACATCACAAAGTACCTGCGCAATTACACAAAGGAAATGGAGTTAAACAGGGTGACTGAGGAGGATATGGTTCGAAGCTTTGAGCTAGTATGTGTTCCTGAAATAAGAGAGCGCATAAGAGGATTACAGGCAGCACATGGTGGCAGAAATTGGGAGGAGTTCAAGCTTGCTTTGAAGGATGATTATTTCATGGAGGATTGTGAGCGGGTGACCAAGCGAACTTTCTTGGAATGGGTCACAAAACCCAAAATGGGAATTTCTGCCACAGAGTTGCTAAGAGAGTTTGAGAAGCGCTATGCCCAGCTGTCAAGGATTGAGCGCACAACCTTGGACAGGAAAAAAACAGAGCTCTTCTTACAAGCAGCTGGGAAAGATCTCCAAGAAAATCTGGAAATTCTCCTTGAGGATAAGGATACAGAGCAGGGGCTAAAGAATGATTGGAATGATGTCGAGGATGCGGTCACCATGCTAGCAAAGCGGCAGCGAAGGAGGGATAAAATGGTGATGAGCTCGGCAACTCCTATAACTGCTGTTACCCCTGAGAATCTACCAAAACCAGCTGCTGCAATCCCAAAGGTAGAAGGGCCGATGGATGAGTTTATTAAGGACATGCGAGACCTAAAATTGAAGATGTCCAGGATTGAAGAAAAAGGGCTACCATTAGGGCAGGCTTCTATGCAAAGGCCTCAAAGCAAAGAAGGGTTTACATTCAGATGTATATGGTGTGATGACCCAGAACATGCAAAGAAAGACTGTGCTAGCTATAAGGAAGCCCTCAGAAATCAACTTGTGTTTTTCAAAGATGGGAAAATCCACCTTACAGAGACTGGTCTTCCATTAAGCACAAACTTTGGGAAAGGAGGGATGAAAAAGCTGGTTGAGGATATGGCTGCTAGTCATGCCATCTCTATGGTTGAGGCAGCAACCTATGGGTTAAAGGCTGGTCAATCAAAGCAGGAATCTGAGAATGATGAAGATTATGAGAATGAAGATTTTTGGCCATCAACAATGGAGCTAATTGCATCAAAGAAGGTGTCTAAACAGGCTTTGCATGAGGCAGGTGACTGTATACGTCTTGAGACTGGCTGGGAAGAGCCTGTGGATTCTTTATCTGTTCATGCCTACATTGCAAAATGCCAGAATAATGAGGCACAGGTAGAGGAAAAGCGTAAGAGGGAAAATGAGGAAGGTGGGCCATCAAAAAGGGTCACCCGTGGTAGTGAAAAGAAGGATCCTGGGCCATCACATATGCCTCCACCGCATAGCAGACCTCCACAGGAAGTATCAATGGAAGAAGTGCCAGCAAAAATGAAGCATGAGAAGGAGAAGGGTAAAGGGAAAAGTCCACTCTACAAGCTTCAATCTAATATTGAAGCCGCAACAGACCTCAAAAAGGTGCTTGAAGAGAGGATTCTAAACAGTAGGGTGGAATTTACACTAGGGGAAGTCTTGGGGATTGTAAAGAAAGAATTCCATGATGAGATAATTGATATTATACGAAGGAAAAGGCAGTCCATAATTGAATCTATTCCATCACAAGGGGAGACAAGCACTTCCAAGACTCATGGAGTAGAGGTACAACAAAAGGAAGAGAGAGAGAATGTGGTGGAATGTAATCACTCTGCTGAAGGGGCATGGCAAGTGCGCTTTGTGGATGAGGATGATGAAAAAGAAGTTCTTACAAAGAGTCATTACTCCAAGAGCCATTGGGCAAGGGCCACTACTGAAACCCTTGTCAAGATAGGTGACTTGGAAGAGCCGTATGTCGCTCTAATCGACCATGGGTCTGAAATAAATCTTATGGCTAAAAATCTCTACAACAAATGTAAGTGGCCAATGGATGTAGATCATGGGTGGATGATTAAAGCAGCTAATAACTCATCTGGAGAGCTCTATGCAGCCTGTCCAAATGTAAGGTGTAAGGCCTCCAGCTACGGCTGCGTCTTCCTCAAGCCGCCATAGCCTAGGCGTGGAGAAGAAGAGAGGGTGGAAGTCGGTTCACCTCCCAACCATATAATGATGAGTTAGGGTTTCTCGTTGGGTTTTATACCAAAACCCTGGCCTGTGTCCACACCTCCTAGCCCGGCCGCCCATCTTACTTAAGAGCCGTGCTAACTTAGATGTGTACACACATCGACCAAACCCTAACGCCCATTAACCCCTGAACCCCGCTAGCACTAATAATACTCTCGAGACTCCGAAAGCTATTAACTTATGCTAGGGTTCGACTTCCGTAGGACCATAGTTCTGACATTACTCCCCCCTTCGAAAAGAGTTTTCGTCCTCGAAAACAAAAGTGGGGAAACGTTTTCTCATCACACTAACGTTTTCCCAAGTGGAGCCTTCCTCTGGACGGTCCTTCCACTTGATAAGAGCTTGTTTTTGAACTTGGTGGCGAGTACGTAACATGTGGTAATCCAATACTCTTTCTGGTTCATGAGGCAGTAGTGGAGGTTCCACATATTCTACCAAGAAAGAATCATCCACCGGCCTTTCATGACCCATAAGGCGTTTCCTCAAACGGCTTACGTGAAAGATGGGATGAACCTTGGAATGTGCTGGTAACTCAAGTTTATAGGCGACTGGGCCCACTTTCTTGAGTATCTTAAACGGTCCACAAAATCGGGGCGACAATTTTGGTACGGGACCCGTTTTTTAACTGGTGGAGTTTTCTGGTACCTTCAGAAACACCCAATCACCTTCTTGAAAGTGAAGTGGTCTACGTTTCTGGTCCGCAAACTTCTTGTAACGATCTTGCGCTTGACGAACATTTAATCGTGCAAGGTGCAACATATCCATATGGTCTTGGATAAAATCCTTAACCTGACTGATTTTCTCATTCGCCAATCCCACCGACACTGGTGAACGTGGGTGAAAACCATACATCAACATGAAAGGGCTAAAGCATGTCGATACATGCTTTGCACTATTGTAAGCAAACTCAAGAATAGGCAAATAAGACTCCCAATCAGATTGTTTTTTGCTGACATATGCCCTAAGCATATCTTCCAGCACTTGATTAACCCGTTCAGTCTGACCATCCGTCTGCGGATGATCAGCTGTACTAAGGTTCAACATAGTACCCAACTTACTGAATACTGCTCGCCAAAAATGGCTGTTAAACTTGCGATCGCGATCACTGACAATATTGGATGGTAAGCCATAAAGTCGGTAAACATTCTCCACGAAAAGGCGTCCCAATTCTGGAGTTGTAACTGTTTTCTTAGTAGGCACAAACCTACAAAGCTTGGTTAATCGATCCACGATTACCCAAATGGCATCATGTCCACGATTCGTTGTGGGCAAGCCCGTTATAAAATCCATAGAGATACTTTCCCACTTTCCGTCGGGAATCTCTAATGGATGCAGTAACCCGCCAGCTTTAAGACGTTCTGCTTTGTTTACTTGACACTTCTGACACTGCAGAACATAGTCAGTAACATCCTTGTGAAGTCCAGGCCAATAGAAATGCTTTCTTACGAGAGCATATGTTTTGCGAATGCCCGCATGACCTGCACTTGAACTATCATGACACTCAAAAAGAATTTGGCGCCTAGTGTCTAAGTCCAATGGAACACAAACTCTCCCCTTGTGGAGTAAGTATCCATCATCGATGGAAAAGTTTTTCCATCGCTCTAGTTCATCTTGTGATAAAGAAGAACCATGTGTGGAAGAACTGGGAACACTACCGTTTGAGTGAGAGGGACCCCTCATTTGAACATGATTCCACACCTTTGAGTATGTTGAATCCTGCTTGCATTTGCCTCGTAAAGATTCTAACAATTCGCTTTTCAACTCTGTGAATAACAGCGAATTAATCTCTGGCATACGACTCAAAGCATCAGCTACAATATTGTAACGTCCTTTGCGATAGCATAGCTTGCAATCATACTCTTGAAGGATCTCAGCCCATCTGGCCTTTCGACCCTGCAAATCTGTTTGGTTCATAAACCACTTTATGCTTTCGTGATAAAAAATAATCTCGAATTGCGCACCATATAAGTAATGTCGCCATTTTCGTAAGGCATATATGATGGCAAAGAGCTCACGCTCATAAGCTGAGTAGTTTTGTTGAGCACGATTGAGCTTCTTGCTCTCATAGGCAACAGGATGACCATCTTGAATGAGAACCGCACCTACTGCCTTAGCACTGGCATCCGTTTCAATCACAAATGGTTTTTGAGGATCCACAATTGCCAAGATGGGAGCCGTAGCCAAAGCAACTTTAAGCTTATCAAAGCTACGTTGTTGCTCCTCACACCATTGAAAGGTAATTGCCGCACCTTTCAATTGATCAGTCATGGGAGCGGCAATCTTTGCATAACCATTCACATATTTGCGATAAAATCCTGCCATTCCCAAGAAGATTTGAAGTTCTTCCTTACTTCGAGGTGTTGGCCATCGCATAATAGCATCAACCTTACTAGCATCCATAGCAATTCCGTCTGCAAAAATTACATGACCTAGGTATTGTATGCTATCCTTGAGAAATTCGCACTTACTTGCTTTCGCGTAAAGTGCATTCTCGCGTAGTAACTGAAAAACTTTTCGTAAGTGTTCCAAATGCTCTTCTAAAGTCGAACTATAGACCAAAATGTCATCAAGAAAGACAATGACAAATTTGCCTAAGTACGGCCTTAGTACGCTATCCATAAGCATCATAAACGTTGCCGGGGCATTAGTAAGCCCAAACGGCATAACCAAAAACTCATAGTGTCCAAAGCGAGTCCGGAACGCAGTCTTGGTTATATCATCAGCGTTAATACGCACTTGATGATATCCTGAACGTAAATCAATTTTAGAAAAATACTTCGCACCTTTGAGTTGATCAAACAACTCATCTATCTTAGGTAGTGGGTATTTGTTCTTAATGGTTACCGTATTCAAGGAGCGATAATCCACACACATGCGCATGGATCCATCCTTTTTCTCACCAAAAGAATGGGCGATGCCCATGGTGAAGCACTATGGCGAATGAAGCCCTTACTAAGGTAGTCAGCAAGCTGACGTTCCGCCTCAGCTGCTTCAGTCGCACTAAGCCTGTACGACGGCTTACTAATTGGTTTGGTGCCCAGAACGACATCAATGCGATGAGGCAAAGCTCGTTCGGGTGGCAAACCCTCTGGTAAATCATTAGGAAAAATATCTTTAAATTCTTGTAACAATTGTTGCAAAGACAAAGCATTAACTGGTTGCTTAAGATTATTTAAAGAGATTTTAGAAGAAGGTAAAGAGAAAGAAGGCATCGCTGAGGAAGATTCATTTGAAGAAGAAACATCATGCACATCAAACCCACTAGTTTGAGACACACAATAACAAAAATAGACTTCTTCTATTTGATTACTATGCTCCAAAAAAGAGATTTCGGCATTACATATGAGTGGTGTTGGGGGTACATCACGTTCCCCAATAAGTAAAACATGCTTACCATTGGCCTCAAACGTAAACATATTATGTTCATAACTCCTTTTGAGTGATGACCCTAACCCATACAACCACTCCCGTCCTAAGATGACATCCGCACGAGACATATTCATCACTTGGAAGTCAAGAACCATAGTGTGTTCTTGCACAAACACAGGCACTTGCCGTACTAGAGTATCCCACACATCGTGATCATCCCCCTGAATGGTGGACACCACATAACGATGAGAACTCTTTGTCTCCGGCAACTTTAATTTCTTAACTAATGCATAGTTCAAGAAATTGTGCGTGGCACCATCATCAATGAGAATACGTACTCGATGACCATAAATGGAGCCATGCATACGGACCAAATCATGTGGTCCAACTGTCTCTTGCCACATAGATGCAGTGAGAAACGTCTATGGTGTGAAACCATGCATAAGAGGCCATTAAATGTAAATCCAGATGCATGGGATTAAGTGCCATGATTTGAGTCATTATATGATGCCTAAGTACATATGTTCATATTGTAAATGAGGTTCAATAAGACAACCTTAGGCTGAGCCAGGTCTCGAAACCTCTGTACATAAGTATGGTGTGAATCATGGAGTTTTTATGCTTATGGTAGACCTTGTAGTAGGGAACACTCCTCTCAACATGTATGGGAAATGTGAGAGCATGTATGATGCAAGGATTGGTTTTGAAAGAATGCCTTTTCATGATATCGTGTCTTGGAATGCCATGATTTCTGTTCTTACTCGGAATGAGCAGAACAGGGAGGCCTTTTTTCGCAGCCAAAATGATGGGCTCTCTCTTCACCCGAGCTCTGATTATGGTTGTGGGCTACGTCTATCCAGCATACAAATGCTTCAAATGCGTGGAGATGAACAGGCCTGATGTGGAGCAACTCCGGTTTTGGTGTCAATATTGGATGATTATGGCAATTGTCACTGTCCTGGAGAGACTGGGGGATGCCTTTGTATCATGGCTACCTTTGTATAGTGAGGCCAAACTTGCGTTTATTGTTTATCTGTGGTATCCAAAGACAATGGGAACTACTTATGTTTATTCAATGTTTTTGAGACCTTTGGTGGTCACCCATGAGGGGGACATTGACCGCAACTTGAATGACCTGACAACAAGAATAGGTGATCTGGTATCTCATTATTGGCAGAGGGGTTCAGTATATGCCCAGTCTCGGATCATGGAATTTCTTCAATATGTGGCATCACAGGCGCCTTCTTCAAGACCTGAACAAGGCTCGGATGTCTCTCAAATTCAGCCGCCCCTTGGCTTCCAACAGCCACCATTAGGCCACCAATCACCATCACCAGTAACAAACTACACATCTGCGCCTGTACTGCCAATGGAAAACCACTCTCGGGGCGACCCAACAGTTGGTGCTGGCTATCGTTACCAAGCTCAGCCACCCTACCTTAGACAGGAACAAGAAGCACCTTATGAAACGATGAACGTGGAGGAGTCCCAGCCAGTGTCTCAGGCAGTTAGGGTGCTTCCGGATTCAACAAACAGCTACATGACAAGGAGGCAAAGGTCTCACGGGCAGCAGCGCAGACGCAAGGTGGCGGCTTGCGTGGCATGCGAAGGAGTTTTTTTTTTTAAAAGGAAATTTATGAATATTAAGCAAGAAATAAGGAGGCGCAGTGTATTTCAAACTGGGAAAATTCGAAATTTTAGCTGCAAAAGGCGAAGGAGCCCGATTCTCTTGCGGGAAAGAAATGGGAAAAAACCAGAAACGCAGAAAGGAGGGGGAAAAATATGCAGAAACGAGGGGAGGAGAGAACCAGAGCTGAATCTAACCAGAAACTCAGAAATTGTGAGGAGCGCTACTGTTTAGGGCATCCTCGGGTTCGAATTAAAGAGAAAATAAAGCTCTATCCAACGTCATGTTCTTCAAAATTCTCACAGTATACAAGTGAAATGAAATCAGAACCTTTGTGAATGCTGAAATTGGCGCATACTGAAGCGAAGCAGAATATGGGGAAAAAGAAATTCATGAGTTCGCTTCTTTTTTTTAACTCTCAGATAAGTATTTTGTTTTTTTTTTGTTACTTACGATTTCAAAAATCGTATAGTCTTGGAATAAAAAAATATTTCCCCTTAAAGGTTTTTTTTTGGGAACAAGAAGGCTTTTGAAAGTTTATATGGTTTTGGAGAACCTTGGAATAGAAAAGCACTGGATTTCGGATTGTTAGACATGGAGTTTTTTAAAATCACATGAATATGTTGTACATATGCCATGTGTCATCTTTTGCCTTGTGAGTTGTTGGAATCTGAAAGCAGGTTTTCATGAGATCAAGAGACATCTTGAAATGATGGAGTTGGCAATATAAGATTTAAGTGATGTGAATGGTCACATGTATATGGAAATCTTTTGTAGATTGTGTTATGCCTACATGTGATATGTTTGAGGCACTTGGAAAAAGAGTCAGGAGATCTATGCTTGGAACTGGTCATGCTCGTGATACACAATTTATGTGCAATCATCAAGCTGAATTTGGGGAATGATTGAAGTGAATTGGCACATGTATATGTCATCAAAAATGGAGATGTCTTATGCTCCTTGAAGAGTTATGTGTTTGTGTTTTCTTGCTGGGATTTGAAGCTACTCTCACAGCCAGAAGTCTCGCACTTTCCCAGCAATACCGCTCACGTCACGACAACGTGCATTCAAGGCCTATTTGTAAAATCCCTTATCTGTAAATTTTCGACCAATAAAATATACCCTTTTTATGTATGAATCTTGTAAATTTTTTCCAAAACCAATTTAAATACTCCCTTATGTAACTTAATTTTTGTAAAATTTTGAAATATAAAATTCCCTTCCATTGAACTCACGTGATAGGGTTACATATGATGAGTGACCCCCCCAAGTTTAAAGGCGTGATTGTTGCATTCAAGTAATAATCTTTCTCCTCATGATTCAAACCAAAGTAATGTGTTCTAATTGCTTTCAACTTTCTGACACCTATGCTTGCCAAACAATTTAGAACACAACACATAGTAGTGCATGCCTCCTTTAACTGAGCTTGATATGTCATGAATTGCATTCTTCTCCTATCGTACCTTGTGAATCTTTTGTCAATGTGTATCATTCCATTTTTTCTTGTGTTCCTTGGAGGAGTAGATTCACTTTGTTCAGCTATAGAAAGCGAAGGTGCATATGGCACCGAAGAGATCATATGAGGCAATTGTGCATCCATATTTTGCGAGGTAGTAGAATGAACTCTAGGCAGGAACTCATACCTTTCAAACTCTTGCAAGGCTTCTTTAGTTGAGTCTCAGTGCTCAAGACTTTGGCTCATATGAGGACACTGAAAGATTTGTTTCGTCAACAACAACTTCAAAAGAGGAGACAGAGCCATTCTGGGATGTATGAGGAGATTGATGGTTCACGGGACTGGTACTTCTTGTATTTTGAGTAGACTTTGAGGAACTGGGAGCATAGCTTGACACTGAAATAGGCATCTCAAACTGCGTGCACAATCACAAATCGAAATGGGCCTAAAAAGAAGCCCGGCATTGTATTTAGACAAATGTCATTTAGGTTTATTTAATCCAGACCCAAATAAAACCCTAATCCAAGAACCAAGACTAAAAATGGGGCCCCAAACAAATTAAAATGATGGCCAAGATGTATTTCAATTCAATTTTTTTGCAAATACATACTCAATTTTATGTAGGTTTATTTTTGGAATTTTTTAAATCATGGACTTCAAAAAATAATTTGGTTTTATCTGATAATCACACTATATAAACACAGTCTTAACCCTAATCTTCACTTTGCACTATTCACAAGTTGCTTGCTCTCTCTACTGCCTTTAACATCCCAGCTCGTACCATCCAAAATGAAGGAAACCCTCAGCAAGTGAGTGGAATAATTAGATTCTTTTTTGATACTCTTGAATTTTTTTATCAAATTCGCTTCGAAGAAGTTTTGGTTTTCCATACGGTCAGAATCCACCTGACCTTCAGAAGGGAAGTAGAGCAGCTCTGCAAGGTTTACATGAAAATCCGATCGGGGATTGTATTAGCCTGCAGTCACTGGGGAGGTTGCATGCAATTCCGATCCCGGGGATCGGAATTGCTAGTGATTCACTAGATGTTGCAAGAAAATCCGATCCCCGGGATCGGATTTGCATGCAAACCTTGCACAGCTGCTCTGCTCCGTTCTGAAGGTCATATCACTCAATGTGTTTCGATCCTCGGGATCGAAATAGCCTTCAACTGTTGATGATGCTTCTCAAAACTCAGGGGGCCTCCCATTGAATTTCGATCCCAGGGATTGAAGTTGCTACCCAAGATCTATATCTCGATCCCCAGGATCGAAAAGGCCTACAACTTTGTTAAACACATGAACCTCCCATAGCATTTCGATCCTTGGGATCGAATAAGCTACCATAGATGCCCTTTTTAGTGAAAATTTAAGAGAAAATCTGCAGGTTTTTGGAACTTTTGGCCAGTGTTTTAATGGATTTAGCCGCCAAATCAGTTGTTTTCTTTTGCTTCTTTGACTCTTTTTTGAAGTAAAATGTCATTTTTCTATGAAAATTCATGTTTTTCCAGTATTATATCTTCTTTTTCAATTCTTGTGTTCATTGCTTTATTCTTATAGGATATATATACAGTGTTTGTGTTACAGGCCAGTGAAACTTAAATTAAAGCCTCTCAAAACTGGAAAAGATGACTAATATCCTTTGCTATCTTCCCGTGAACCAACACCAGCCAGACCTGCCAAGAAGCCTCGAATAGCAAGGACCTCACCACCTGCTCAAAGAAGTCTTTTTTATAGTGGCCAGCAAAGGTCTCTGATGAGCATAAAGCCAAAGAGTCAGCAAACAGTGACTGTTGCAAAAATGATCCCTATTGGAGCTGCCCAAGATATATCTGCCAATCACAACTACCCTCTCAACAGGTGGTATCTAGAGTACAAATATATTGAAGGCTTGTTTCTCTTTATTGCCGGGGGTGCTATCCTCACCGACGAAGAGAAAACTTACAAATGTTGTGGCATGATAAAGTCACTGACATACAATGAGGATCATCCCAACGAAGTTGTGAATTTTATTGTGTCCAAGGATAAATCAAGTGTGAAGGAGATTTCTGTCTCAAAAATAAATTGTGATTTTGAAAGGATTTTTCCTATTGATCTGAGAGAGAAGACTACAGAGAAGACTACCACCACAAATATATAGAGGAAGAAGGGCTCAGCAGAGAAGATTGGCATCACAGAGACACAGAGGAAGAAGTCCTCGACATCTTCGAGCAAGAAGAGGACAACAGACTCCTCACCTACCCCAAAGACTTTAGAGAAGATACAAAAGCAGACAAGGGCAAAAGAGAGATTCATAAGAGAGCTTAGAAGATGAAGATATGGAAACTGGGGTGCCAGGGATGCAGTTATCTTCTGGTATAGTTTCCTCAAACCAGAATGTATTCAGACAGAACATAAGGTGCAGAGAGGGTGCAAAAAGCTGGTGGATATGAGAACTTTCTTGATCCAGACTAGAAAGATTCATAGGCCACATGTTGATCCAAAAACAGGAAGGAGACCTTTGGAGGTCAGGCTACCGCATCATCTTCATGTCTCACATTTCAAGGCAAAGATGAATAGTAACCCTTTTGCAAATGTGGTGCCATCTTTGGTCATGGTGGATCCGGATCAGTGTCCTGAAAAGGGCAGCTTTGAAAAGAGCAAGCTAAATACATATGATTATTTTGTTATCCGTGGGTGTCATAGTGCATAAGCTCGGAGACAACATTGCACTAATTACCCTGATTCTCATCACTTCAAATCTGCTGAGAGTAAAATTTATGTTGGTCTTACTAAAGAAGAGTCCAACCTTTTGGCCTGGGATCATAATAATGATAATAATTATCGGTAGGTCATGACATTCATACAAAGGATCTGTTTCTCTCATAACGAATACCTCGATTTTATGAGAAGCAATGACAAAGTATCCCTTCAATTCAAGATTCATTGCTCTCAAGAGACAGGATTAGTTTTTGATGAGACCAAAAGTTCAGATTCTATGCGAAGATATGATCAGTTTTTTCAGCTTGCATTCAAATCAGGTCCAGTCTGAGATCTTCAGGATGAAATTTCTGATATGTGGGAGAAAGGAGAGGTGAAGGGGAAGAAACAAATAAAGTTCAAGTTTGATCCAAAATTATTCTGAAAGGGAAAAGTAAAAGAACAAATGTTACAGTTAAGGTGCTTTCAGATGAGATGAAGATCAATGTATGGAGATCCATGCAGGGGATCAAAGATAAAAAGGTCATCTTATCTGCATTGGCTCAGGTCAAGGATCGAGAGCTTTCTCTTTACGAGATGTCTTTATATTTTGAAGAGTAAGCTTCTATTTGAATTTTTAAATCATGTATTATAATTTCTATTTGTAGCCTTACATATGTTTGATTTAATATTTTCTTATCATTGCAGCCATAAGACTTATGTCAAAATGTAAGAACAAATGATGGTCTAGCTGAATGTTCAATCCTGGGAGCAAGTTACATCAGATTATCCAATTTCTAGTGCCTTCGATTCTTTAAAACCTTTTTTTTTAACATTCAAAAAATAGTAAGTACACCTTTTAAATAATTTTTATTATTATTGTTGTATGAAGCATCATACATATAAATGATTTAGGTTACATAGCATTGATTTTGTTTTGTTGATAATGCGGAAAACCAGAGCAAAATTAATTTTTATAAATTTTGGAAATTAAAAATATCCTTATGTTGAACTCACGTGATAGGGTTACATATATGATGAGTCACCCCCATGAGACAAAAATATAATTAAAATCTATGTTTTCTTAAATAGATGGGTTAAAATTTTACCTCAATTTCAAAATTTAGTTCAAATTTGGCATTATTTTGAGGGAATCTTTAAAGTGGGTAACCTACAACAGTTCTCACTTAGTACACAATGGTGTTAAGGCCTACACCATGAGATTTCAATTCATTTCTTTTCTTCATAGTATTTTTTATGTTTTGATATTATGTTAATACTTGTTTGTAGGAAGTAGGCATCGTAAGGCATCATGAAGAAATCGGAATAGATATGCAGCTATTGCAATGGGTTGCATTGATTTATAGTTAATGTACTGTAACAAACTAAAGGAGACAAATAAAAGAAAAAAATAGAGGATACCAATGAAGGAATTCTTCCCAATAGCCAAATATTTGTCGAAGATAGAAATAACTTTGATCATGTACTCTTACAAAAGGAAGAACACAAATACAAGGCAACAACGTGTTAAAGAGACTTAGGGGTACCAACTTGTGTACAAAGTGCATTTAAAAGGTCCCATATATAATCCTTTTTTCCTATTTTATATACCCCTGCTGTAAATTTTTGGATTAATAATTATATCCCTTCTATACATGCAAAATTTGGAAAGCTTGTATTTCTTTCCCTGCTTCTATACATTTCTATGAGGATGCTTCGATGAGAATCCGCGTTGTGCAACCACATAAAACAATGTATTCTATATGTCACGAGCATGCACCCTTTACATGCACACTCTAGTGCGCCCAATCGAATGTATTTCCAACTTCACATATGTAAAATCCCCTATATCTCATGTATTTGATCCTCCATTTTTTGTGAGACCATATCAATAGACTGGAGTGCTCTTGAGGCTAGGTTGCTTAGAGACCATATCAATAGACTAGAGTGCTCTCGAGGCTATATCGCTTAGAGACCACCTTCTTCAACAGCTTGATTCTCTCACGAGCATTCTGCTAGGGAATCACAAACAATTTCAATCTAGCGGTGTACTTCTGAGGCTAGATGTCTTAGAGATCGTAGGTGGTAGCAAGCTAAGGGTGTTCACCTTTTGTTCACTGCCCAAACTTTTTAGAGGGGAAAAACATGCCATTTTGCACACAAATCTGCAAATCTGACCTAGTTCCCTAAGGATTAAGTTCTTGACATCTTCAAAAACAACATCACCCTTGCTTTTATGCACACAATTATATGGTCCGATAAAAAATCTGATATATACAACAAAAATTTTCCCATGGCATACCGTAGGGTCACAGGGGCAGTCACACTTTTTAACAAACATACATTATCAAATTGAAACCACAATATCTTAGGAAATTGACATCAAATGGTAGTCAAACTCAATAAGAAGTCACCTCACATAGTGTGAAACTCAACCTGATTTTTTGCCAATTTTTTGGAATGCTTTATGTAATTAATATAGGGTATTTATGTTTATTAAAAAGCTAAAAAAAGTACTTTCTGATACACCATGGCATTTTTTGAGTAATTTGAATAACTTTCTAGATCGGTCTTGATAAGAGTTCGTGGACACATCAGGGTGTGTGGTGAAAGCTTCAAATATTCAATTTAATAGTTAGATTTTGTGGGATGTAAGTTTAAAATTTACCTAAAAGTTGTTAGAGTATTAAACAGAATAAGAAAGAAATCTAGTAATTTGTACACACACCAAACATTCCCAAAATTAAATATATCTTAGTACTTTACATGATGAATCTAAGGAAAAAATTGTGGTGACAAATGAGTAAGGTAAGGGTCAATTTTGGCCTCATCAAGTGAAATGACCATATAGGGAAAATGGAACACCCTAGCTAAATACCAAGGCTAAATAGGCTTGGTATTAGGCTTGAAAAGGTAGGTTTGGAGCACCACCAAGCCTATTGGTGGGTGGGGGCATGTTGCCCATGTTCATTGAACACCTAATCAATATTGTCACATGTGCATGCCAAGTGAGCCTTTTTGACCACTGGGATTGAAAACTACATCAGGAGACCAAAGTGCTCATGAGGATAGAGTTTTAAGACAATATACATTATGTTAATTCATTCTCATGAGAATCCTACTAGGGGAGTTGTAGACCATCAAGATATTGGAATGCTCCTCAGGCTAGTTTGCTTAGAGACTATGCAATAGGTGGCTGGATTCTTAGATACATTTTGCCAGGGGTATCACAGACCATGTCAAGAGACTAGAGTGCTCCTGAGGCTAGATTCCTTAGAGACTGCACATTAGATGACTTGATTCTCGTAGCATTATTCCAATGGAGTCGCATATCATGGCAAGAGATCGGAGTGCTACTACTCGGCTAGATTGCTTAGAGGCTACACATTAGAATACTTGATTCTTGTGAGCATTCTTCCACTACAAGACAATGCTGCTATACACGCGTTTCATACACGCGATAAATTACGAGCGTGTGTATGGTCGCGCATGTATTTGAATAGAATCGGGCGCGTGTATTTTGGCATTTAAATTCGCGTGTATATTTGCATTTATCAGTGCGTGTATAAGCGCGTTTATATACACGCAATAATACACGCATCAATACACGCTGCCATACACGCATTAATACACGCTTGGTAAAGAAAAACTGAATTCCTTTACAAAATTAAGAACTATTTTCTTTAAACCATCTCATAGTACATTACAGTATATATCATTACACAATCCCACTACATGCATTTACAACAATGAAATATATTCAAAAATAAATCATGCATATGAGATGATAATTAAAAGACAACACATACAATAGAAATGTCATCAATTTAGAACGATACAGTGACGGATTGGTTAGGGTTCGATCTCATCTTCAATAAGATCCATCCTTGCCAAACGATCAACATCAATATCCATTTGATCAATTTGTAAGGCTACGATTAAATTTATTCCACTATCGATATTCTGTACTCCATTGATAATGGTATCGATGTCCTGATCATCCTCATCAACATCACCATCATCCTCAATGGTAGGGTCATTCTCATGATCATGAGAAATGGCACGCTCATCCTCATTATCATGATCATCTCTTATTTCTTGATCATCGATCACAACATCTTCATTGGCATGTTCGACATCATCTTCACTGCGGCTTGTTACATCCTCCATATGCTCCATATCAGTGAATGTATTATACATCACTTTGGAACGTGGTGCAATAGGGATGACGTACCACCATTTAATGTCATACACCATTGGTAGATAGATAACCTACTCAAATACACATACTACAGTAATTAATTAGCATATCAAAAGTCAAGGGGTACGCGAGCTTAGATATATATGTACATGAAACACATTAGTAAAAAAATGCATACCTGCTCACATTGTTGTGGCAATACGAGCCTATCTTTCTTTGTTTGCCAAAACTTTGTAGAGTCAATAGTTACATAGCCACTTGCATGGCGTTTTATCGTTGCATCAGGCCCTTTTTCCACCACGTTCATTTGCCATTTGACATCCAAAACATACACAAAGAAGCGACGAAAGTCAAGCCTAAATATGTCTTGGATTGTGCCACAATAATCATCCATTTCTCCATTAGCTCCCTCAAAGCTACTAATGACACCGCAATCTTGTGTATTCCTCTTTTCATCAATTCTTTGTGTTCGAAAATGCTTGCCTTCACACCATATAGCATTGAACATAGTGCACTGGACCAAAATAGAAGCAATATTTGTGTAAGCAATGTGAATAAATATTAAAAGCAAATCACTTACAACTAATGCAAAACATTAGTTCTATGTACCTTTAACATGCATCCTCGTGCATACTCCCATTCTTCCGCCGTGATATGCAGCCCCTCGTCGCTCTCTGCTCTCTCCATTTCCTCATGCAACCAATCAACATGGATATCATTCGGAAGTGTTGCTAGATGCTTAGGGTACGCCTTACGAGAGCCATGTTGCCTCCGAAAGAGAGCTCTTTCTGCTTGCCTTTTTGTCTTTGCATCCTCATATCTTGTAACCCATCTGCTCATCACATCACTATTAAGGATGCAAGTGAAATTGAGATCATCAATCAATGTTCTGTCAATTACTTTACTCTGTCCTTTTCCTTGAGGCACAATAGAGGTCATCCTCAAGTCCTCTTCATTGCTCCATAGTTGTGGCAAAGAGCTGTCCACCTGACCAAGAAATTCTGAAATATATACAAGAGACTCTTGTATCAACCAACCCTCGGCCATGCTTCCTTCAAGCCTTGCACTTTGCCTCACAAAGTCTTTTAAGGTCTTCATGAAGCGCTCTAGGAAGAACATCCAACGTGCATGCACAGTACCACATAAAGCGATTTCGTCCACTAAATGCACAATGAGATGTAGTTGACTTGTGAGAATGGTTCGCGGAAAAGTCTCCTCTACCAAACAAACCACCTCCACTGCCATAACACGTGCATCATCCAACGTGGCTGGATCAATTGCTTTGGAACTAACATATCTGAAAAATAAATAAATAGTACGTTATACCTCATGCACGTTCATTTTGCAAGGTATAATGAAGAGTGATCTGACATGGGTTTTACATACCTCACAAGCTCGCCCATCTTATAAATACATTTTTTCAAACTCTTATTTGCACAATGGTCGATGCTAGTAGGTAGTATGAACTGCGCACATAAGAGCACATGTATGTATGGTTTATGGCATTACAAAATTTAATTTCAACGTACAAGACTTGGAAAACACTTACTTGAAGCATCTTGTGCCAATCGTGGGACTTCAACCCATATAGTTGCTCAACGCCTCTTTTCTTAGTGGTTGTAAAGGCTCCCTTCAATGATCTCATGCATCCAGTGGGAGTACGCAAAGTGGTGATGGCCTGCTTTACCTGCTTCTCCTCTTTCTTTGATATAATCCATGGTGCAGGCGGAAGACGAACGTGCCCACCCACCTCTCGTGGCCAAGCTTGACGCATACGTCCTGCGACCCGCAAGTCCTCACGTACGCTAACATTGTCTCATTTACCAATAATATGTTCCCAAATACCAGATCCCACATTCTTGAAGATGTGCATGGGATCAAGAAGATGGTTGATCTTAAGATGGGTCCAATATGGTAGCCGAAAAAAAATGGAGTACCTACACAAGGGATTGCTCTATGTGACCTTTAATCCAATTAGAGACTACACAAAACAAGATTGAAAAAATATTACTATACCCGTTCATGCCATCTGGAGGAAGAATATTTGTAGACTCCCAAATACGCTTCCAATCTTTTGCACGAAGTGTTTGTGGAGGAATGTTACTCTTACTAGCAACATATTTAGAATGATCTGAGGGGAGAAATCGATGATGATTATCGAATATGGTCTTACACAAACCGTCAGCATACTCATGTACTAACGAAGGGCCACAAACAGGACATGCATGTTTACCCGATGTTTTCAAACCTGTTAAAATATAAATAAAAGTTAGAATAATAAAGTTAATATTTATAATTAATATATATAGCCAATAGTATTAGAGTAGGGAGATAATTAGAATTCTTACCAGAACAATTGATGTATCCTGGAAAGTCATGCATTGTCCACATCAACACTGCTTTTAAGTCGAAGTGTCGAGAGGAGGGAGGCCTACTAATATCCACCACCGCAACACCTCTCCATAGTTCCTCCAACTCATCAATCAACGGTTCAAGATAAACATCCATATGCTTGACTTTATGTTTCCCTGGAATAAGAAGGGATAACATAAGATGTCCCTTCTTGATCGCCATTGATGGTGGAAGGTTGTAATTCACCAACACAACTGGCCACACGCTGTATGCGGTGCTTTTGAAACCAAATGGATTCACTCCATCCATACTTAGGCCAAGTCTCAAGTTTGTGGGCTCTGTTTTAAAGCTGGGCCACTCATCTTTAATATGCTTCCAAGCAGGAGTGTCTGCGGGAATTCTCCACATGCCATCATCCGATCGATGTGAGGAATGCCATGACATGAGCTCTGCTATGGATTTGCACTTGAACATGTGTTTGATGCGAGGAATTATAGGAAAGTGTCGCAAGACTTTACGAGGTACATCAAAACTCTTCATATCTGTTCTATACCTTGCTTCACCACAAGTGGGATAATGTCGAGCCTCCTTATGCGTCCCACGAAAGAGAATATAATCATTGACGCATGCATGTATGCGATCATAATCCAATCCTCCAAGAGATGTCACATAGCGCCTCGCTATGTCTCTTGAGGTGGGTAGTCTATTTCCCTTTGGAAGCATGTTTGATAATAGCCTGCATCCAATATCATCAATTATAATTAGTCTTAAATCCTAAACCTTAAACCACTAATTCAAATTTGTAAGTTAGAATGCTTACTTCAAGACTTGCATTGCTCCATCCATAAACTGTTTGTATATTGAGTAGTTCAAGTGAAGCACGTAAAATAGAGAATGTGCACCCTTCAAAAACCGGTGTCGATGAAGCCTTGTAAAGATGCTCTTGTTCCATATCATCGTCGTCCATACCTTTGGGATCATCCTTAAAAAGATTCTGCACCATATCATCAAACACTTCCTCTTCCACAACTTCGTGGGGTGCAGGGCTATTGTCATCCCTTTCCCACTCATCTCTGACAATAGATCCCGAAGCTCCAGCATCATCTCGTCGACGCTTTGCGTGCTCTCGTCACGCGTAGGGCACCATGTTAGGGTGTGGTACTGCATCCTGCTTCAATTAGAGTTTATATATTACAACTCTATTAATTTAATTTGGATACCATGAGTCATTTGAATACCATCAATTTACATCTACTCACCTCTAAACCTGTTTGATTCCATTCTCCATACATGGAGATGTGATTCAAGGTAATTCGACGTGCTCGTACAATGCATCCTTGACATCGATTACACATACATTTGATCCGTTGTCCCAACCACACATCGCAATTACGATGATGCATTGTCTCATCTTCCCCAGAACTGCTTGAGGAGGTTGATGACATCCTATGTACAAACCAGAAAACACAAAATCATAATATGTTTTTAATGAAAGTATAAAAATCGCGTGTATTAACACGGCTATTTCCTAAAAATTGCGTGTATTAACGCGGCTATTTCCTAAAAATCGCGTGTATTAACGCGGGTAATTCGTTAAAACGCGTGTATAAACGCAGCTAAATTATCATACACGCGTTTATAAACGTGACGATCTGTTTAAACTAAAAATAGCCCGCCTTCCCCAAATAAAGATTTTGAACTAACAATACTGTTCTTTTTCGTTTTCGCCTCTTCCAACATAAACGAAACCTAAGTGCAAGGAGGGAGAAGAGAAGGAGCACACACGGGAGGAAGCCGACCAAGAAAGAAGACTCACTTTTTCAGAGGTGAGTCAGTTTGTCCTTTGCCTTGTCTCCTTCCTCAGATTTGTTTATGCTATTTTCTCTTTGCTTTTTGGGTTTGTCTTCGTCCTTTTGCTTCTGTGCACACGATTTTGGGTGAACGATTCTGACAGGGGCGACAGTGGGCCTTTTATAAGGACACATTGTTGGAGGTCGGTCCCTTTCAAAAAAATTTTTGCGTAGGTCGCGTGTAGAAACGCGTGTATCCCGTCTACACAGACTGTTCACGCGGATATACACGCGTTTCTGGACGGGTGTATACACGCGTTTTTTGACGAGTGTATACACGCGTTTCTGGACGGGTGTATACACGAGACTGCGTTTCCTGTTTCTATGGTTTACAGGCTGATAGTAGGTGACTTGAATGATGATATTTGTGTGAGTCAAGAGACAGCCCATGATGTACATGAGGATTATTTTTGCAGATTCTTTATGGATATTCCAGGTTCTTCATCCGATCCATTTGCGTACAGCAATTGGCTGATGGAGATGCTAAATCATTTTGGGCGCCATCCTGGTCCAGTTGAGCTTACAGAGTACATGTATGCCCATCCCCCTCCTTCCATGCCTGGTGTCTATACCCCTACCGCGAGTATCCAGGGCACTCCAGTGCCGTCTATGCCTACGAGTCCGACGAGACGGCATGCAGCTTCTCCTCTTCCACGTCCACCGAGGAGACATACCTCATCCCAGACACACTCACGCACACCCTCAGAGCCACCATCACGTGCTCCCTCAGAGCCACCGTCACGTCAGGGCTCACAGCCACCGTCACGTAGACAATCCCCCAGCCGTGACTCCACCCGCAGTAGTAGGAAGAGTGGGAGTGGAGAATGCGGCGGGTGCTTTGGTGGGGGAGGTGGGGGAGGTAGTAGGGCACGCGGTGAGAGAGGAGATAGAGGGAGAAGAGTTAGAGGAGACACTTCGGAAGAGGAGGAGATGAGAGAGGTGGAGGGAGTGATCTGCTATGACGTGACGGATAGGGGCGGGATAGTGATGGATGCGAGGGGGAGGGAGGTAATGGAGTACATGCGTGGGGTAGTATCAAACTTGTATAGAAATTGTTTTATTAAATTTAAAGATCAAAATAGCCGATTAGTTGGGGAGGTGATAGAGGCTGTACATAGTCGGTACCCCAATCCCCCACATGCTACATTCTCGGATGTATGGGAAAGAACGCGAATAAGGGAGATCTTAAGTAATAAAAGATCTCACCTTAAAAAACTCGCGTATGATGATGGGCTAAATGTAGCTGCAGGTGGCTATCCTGCCGAGAAACCTGCCACTGCGCACAAACGCGAGTGGAAGGAGGCAAAGAAACGAGCAAAGGGTGGCGTGAAGAGCAGGCAGCATGTGGAGGCACGACGGATCCAGATGGAGACCATTGGATCTTCACATTTTGGATCTGGCGGCGTCAAGTCATGGAAGGCAAAGTTCGTAAGTATCTTACCACTTTATTTGATTATTTACTTAATTCATTGATTCTATGATTGTTTTAATCTTACAAATTGTGTTGATTATGATACAGCGGGTTACGGGGAGGAAGCCCACAACCCACGATACTGCGTATGCTCGCCGGCATAGCAGACGTGACACGTGGGCCATCTTCAGAGCCGAGGGACGTATTACGGACGCGCAGTTTGAGATGGCCATGAGACCATACGGTCGACAGGTACTTGAAAACTCTAAACGAATGATTTTGGTTTATTGAATTACATATATATATACTTATATACTATATATTACTTGAACAGGCACAAGCTGGTGATGATCCAACCACCGCCACTGTAGAGGGTGGACGTGAGCACTACTCATCGGACATTCCGATCGATGTGAGCTCATCTGAGCATGGAGGGAGCACCGAGTCATCATCTGGGTCTCAGTAGTACTCAGACTTATAGTATCACATTCCATATTGAGGATGTGGTTGTATATATTTTTTTGTAAACTGAAGCCATGGGCTACTTCGAGATATGGACTCCCTTGTATATATGTGTGAAATTTTGATAGTAATATTGAATCGTGAATCGATAGTATTACATTCATGTCTGTCTTGAATTGTGTATTGACAATGTATGCATTCATGTCGTTCTTGTCTTAATCTTCCTCGTGGATATGTTCTTCGTGGATGGTCTAATGCACCAAAAAAAAAAATTTCCAGAGAGTGTTATTGGGTGCTGGAATGCTGGAACAGCATTCAGGCACCAAATAGCACTCTGGATTTTTTTTTTTGCTCTTTGTTCGCGTGTATAAACGCGTCAGAACTGCTAAAAGTCGCGTGTATATACACGAAAAATCTGTAAAACACGTGTGTATAAACGCGTCAAATCTCAGAAATACGCGTGTATAAGCGCATCTAAAGTAACAAAACGCGTGTATAGACGCTTGTATCAACGCGTCTAAATGCATCTGAACTGACAGAACGCGTGTATACGCTCGTGTATGAGCACGTCTGAGCATTCCTATACACGCGCTTTTACACGCATGTCGCTGGCCGCGATTATACACGTGCTGATACACGGGCCCGCTACTTTTTTCACAAGTCGTTTTTAGCGGCTAGGAGCGGAGGTATGAGCCCGATCCCTTGTAGTGTTCCATGGGAATTGCAAGCTTCTGAGATGAGGCTTCTTAGATACTACACATTAGATGACTTGATTCTCATGAGCTTTGTGCTCGAGGAATTGTAAACCATTGTGTGGACAAAAATCGAGACCGATGACGTGTATATACTGTGCAGAATACCAAGAGCTTCAGGAATATGCAATCAGTTTTGGTCAATTCTGAGTCTCGGTTGAGATAAAATTAAATGTGTAAGAAAGAGAATGTAGAGAGAGAAAATAAAAACTTTTCTGCACAAGTTTTGTAAAGTTTTGTGAGTTTTTAAAGTTACCCTGTGACATGGTTGGTGGGTTGTGAGTGGGAGTGTGTGTGTCAGTAGGATCTTAATTTAGAGTGGGTGGCAACCATGCAGGCCACCATGTGGCATTTTTAGACACATGCAGGGTCAGGAATGAACCAAGTGGCAGGATGGAAGCTGCAAGAAGCCTCCAAGAATGCATGCCTATTTTTTGAGCCTGGGAGAGCTCATTTGCACAGGCCCTAGTTGAAAGGAACCAAGGAAGAGCTGGTGGATGTAGAGGTGACTGCTTGTTGGGAGCTTGCTGTTGAGCCTAGAGAGCAAGATTCGAGCCAGAGAAGCTGAATTTGCTGAGAAAAGGCTGAGGACAGTAGGAACAGAGTAGGAGGAGCATTTCCATCACGAAGACTTGCTATTTTTTGGTATTTCCTAGTACTAGGAGGCAGGAGAGAAGTGGGTGAGCTATTTTTTGGCAGAATCCGGGGAAGAATTGTGGAAAAAGGTAAGCGTGCTGTTTTCTGTGCTATATCTGTGCCAGGAGAGGCCAGAAAGAGGAGCGGCTTGTTTTTGTTGAGTTTTGGAGCCCGAGGAAGAGGCCAGAAGCTGGGCGAGCTGTTTTTGGGTTGGTTCAGGGGATGGAATTGAGCCTGAGTACTGTTTTTTGACGTTATTCGAAGGCTGAAACTGTATTTTTGGTCCTGGGGGCTTGTGGAATGATATCCAATGGAAATACTTGCTGAAAAACAGAAAATTCAAATCTGTTTTGAGTATTTCAGCCTGTAGACACTCATGAGAATGAGATTTGCAAGGTTTTTGGGCCTATATATGGAAAGAAAAAGTACTGTTTTGATTCATGTACTTGGCTGCAAATAAAATCAGCAAAGGAAGGTGATCCTGAAGGCATAATGTGCATGGTTTGCAGATGTTCACAGTGTTTGAAGTGAACCCGTGCATTCAAGAGATCATATTCGATGGAAGCATAGAGTTTGAAGTGATATATAATGACGCTACGGAGGACTTATGGAGGCTGATTATTCAGGTCCGAGATGCTAAAGTGGAACTACAATGTTTTCCAGATGAAGAATGGCCAAAAGAAGTCTTCAACATTGATTTGATCCCTGAGCACTGGTTCTACTAAAGAAAGGACTTGATACATGCAGTTTGCTAAGAAAGAGAACACATAATCATAGACTAAAAGACTCTTGATTGTAGCACAAAAACTTTTGAGAAGAGACTATACTCTGGGGTTGTTTGTATTGTCTGGATTGGGTGTGCACAAAGATAGTTATCCGGATCTTCTGGATTTGTAAATTTGAAGAAGCTTCCTGAAGCAGTCCATTTCATCAAATGTATCTATATTTAGAGTTTGATCCGGATGTAGAAGACTTGGTGTTTGATGAGTCTTTGTTTGAAATTGTGCTTTCTGTAACGCAAGGTGGCTATTGGTCTGTCATATTGTATATAGATGAGAGTCAATGGCCTGACTGCGAATGGGTGTTTGAAGATGACATGTCTGATGGTGTTATGGATGCTCAACTATTGAAAGATGAGGACTTGGAATAAATAAGAGTTGGTGTACATTTCTGGGTGTGTTGTGCTTGTGTGTGGAAGTGTGGCACCTTATAAAGGCATATATAGCTATACCGCATCCATGTCATCACTTTTTGATGCCTCCGCGGAGGAAGAAATTTCTTCAGTTTGTGAAAAGAACAAGTGTTACTCTTGAAGAGAAGACTGGGAATATGGCTCAGGACTTTCCAGAGTATTGGGGATCACAGGAGAGTGCAACCAGGTTTCTGGAGAAGATGGAATTTACAACCTTGATGAAAGACAGGGCAGCCCCAAAAATCTTATTTCAGATTTTGAGTTATTGCATGCAGGGAGATGCAAAAGCATGGTTGCAGACTGAGGTGACTATTTTCAGGACTGCCCATCCGTCACAACAGAATCCGGAGTATGCGGTGGTAAGGGATGCTTTTCTTACAAGATTTGCATAGGCAAGGAGTCCAAATGAGTTATGGAAGGATCTGTGTAAGGTGAAGCAAGAGGAAGATCAGGATGTGGATCAGTACCTGATGCAGTTTGGTAGGTTGTGGAGTTTGTGGTGTGAGTCTCTTATTCTTGAAGTGCCTCCGCAAATGATCAAAAGAGACCGCTTTGTTACAGGATTGAAGCCTACAATCCGATTAAAGGTGGAATTGAAGAATGTGGATAGATTTGATGAGGCGGTAAGGGTCACTAGAGAGAAGGAATGGAAGGTAAAGAGATTACGCCGATTGGGAATGCATGAAGAGCCTCCAAAAATGGTGAATAGTCCTGAGACAATCAAAGCATATGCAGAAAAAGAGACTATGTTTGTTCCTATGCAAGATAAATATCTGAAGGATGATTTGAATGAGGCAGTAGAGTTGATGAAGTCACTAAGTTTGAATTGGATGGAAGCAAGTGGAAGGGGAAGAAGCCGGGGTGCTCCAAATAATAGAAGAGATACTTTTCCAGCAGGTGAAGGAAATATGGGAGGATCATGAAGAGGACGGAGCTATTATTCAAGCAATGTCAAATGCTGGAATTGCAGGGAGTGGGGACATATCAGCCCTCAATGTGATAGACCGGCTAGGGTGGGTGGTGAAATTTATCCTGTGATGCAAAGAACTAATGATAGATTAAGAGATCATAGTATTGAGGTAAAAGATCCAAGTCAGCCCTCTACCAGTGGAGTTAAACAAGAAGATAAAGGAAAGGGACTGGCTCTTAGCTTGATAGGAGTGGAGACTATTCCAGAGATCATGCCTGTGGCCAAGAGGACAAGAAGTGCAATGGCAGAAGCTGAACCGTCATCTGAGAAAGGAAAACGTGTTCAATTTGACATCAGCCCTCAACCAGAGAAGAAGAAAAGGAAGCCGAGAAGACGCTAAAACTTCATATTTGCGTATCGGTCAAGGTCAGGAAGAATACACCCTGATGGATGATTTAAAAGGAAGGATAGCCAATATAACCTTCGCCCAATTGCTTGGATTGTGTTTGAAGCTCAAGAGAGAGTGGAAGAGGTTGGCAAATCCGAGGAAAGCAAATGAGCAGGAGCCCACGTAATGTGAGATGGAATTAATGTCTGTGGAAGACCTTCCTGATATCTATCCGTCGGTTGATGCTTGGTGTGGAGGTGTGAGTGTTGGAGAAGCATATGTGGATGGCGGTGCACAAATCAGCGTAATGACTCAGTCATGCATGGAGAGATTGGGGTTAAAGCTGAATGCTAAAATTCAGATTTTAGACTCCGATTGGCGAATCATGCAAAAGTGAAATGTCTGGGTATATGTACGGGAGTGCCCTTGACTGCTTTTGGTGTGATTTGCAGCATAAAATGCCATATTATACCAGCTGGTTTGGGAGCTTATCCGTTGATTTTAGGCAAGCCTTGGCTCAGACAGGTGGGTGCCATCCAAAATTGGAGGAAGGGTACTATAACCATGCATAATAAGAAACGAAGAGCCATGAAATTCAATATGAGTAGCAAGATGGAAATGGAGAGCGAGCTTGAAGAAACAAGTGTTGATGAATACACGGATAGTGAAACTGAAGAAGAAAGTTCTACTTCTGATGATGAAGGTCAAGTATCATTTCTAGTAAAAGAAGAAGATGAGTATATAATGCAAGCTGAAGAGATGTCAAAGGAGGACGAAGAGAGTAGACTTGAAGATCTGGACAGTGTCTGATGTAGCCTCCGCCTCCCACTGTAGAGAAAGAGAAGCTATTGCAGGGTATGTTGAATCCCAGTTTGCAGCCAGTGGAAAAAGAAGAATATATGAAGGTAATACATAAATTTCCAGATTTGTTCATCATTCATTACCTCATATGAAGAGATCCTAGGATTCAAATGTGAACCAATGCCTATAGTATTGAAAGAGGGTGTGCTTTATCCAGTAGATCACGCACGGTATGTTGAATCCCAGTTTGCACCCAATGGAAAAAGAAGAATATATGAAGGTAATATATAAATTTCTAGATTTATTCATCATCATTACCTCATATGAAGAGATCCTAGGATTCAAATGTGAACCAATGCCTATAGTATTGAAAGAGGGTGTGCTTTATCCAGTAGATCACTCAGATTGGGCAAGCCCAGTGGTCATTACTCCAAAGCATACATGTGGGTGGAGAGTATGTATTGATTATAAGCCTCTAAATGCTGCAACAAAAAGCAATCACTATCCTCTGCCGTTCATTGATGACATTTTGGCCAGGGTGGCTGGATAGGAGAGGTATAGTGTATGCGATGGCTTCTCTGGGTATTTTCAGATTTCAATTGCTGAGAAAGACCAAGCTAAAACCACTATCATTACACCGTGGGGTTGCTATTGTTATCGAGTAGTGCCATTTGGTTTGAAAAATGCGCCCTCATCGTATCAGGAGAACACTGATAGAGTGTTTGCACCCCTTACAGATGATTTTGTGAGAGCTTTTTTGGATGATATATGTGTATATAGTTCTCAAAAGGAGCATGGCGATAAATTGGAGCAAGTATTTCATAAAATGGATGATGCAGGTGGACAGTTGAATCCTAAAAAGTGTCATTTAGGATGTTCAAAAGTGAAGCTGTTGTGTCATATGATATCTCAAAATGGAATTGAACCTGATCCAGAGAAAATAAAAGCTCTTATCTTATTATCTGCACCATCAACATCGAGGCAGCTCTACAGACTTTTGTCCAGAAGGTAAAGTATATGGCGAGATTTATTCATTTAGTATCTCAATTGCTTTATCCTCTTCAACAGGCCATGAAGAAAGAACCGTTGCAATGGAATGAAGAATGCGAGGAAGTGTTTGAGAAAGTGAAGGAGGTATTGGGAGGTATTTCCAGTGTAAGAGCCCCAGACTTCTCCCAGGTCTTTTATGTGAATCCATCTTTTGGTCCGGATGTGGTTGGAGCAATTTTGATGCAGAGAGGAGATGAGTCCATATACATGAAGCCCGTATATTATGCAAGTAGAGTGAAGACGGAAGCAGAAAGGAAATATATAGAGGCTGAATTGGTTTTCTCAAGTCTGGTATATGCCTGCAGGAGGTTCAAATCATATCTCCTGACCAGGCCATTTGTGGTTTTGACAAACTATACTCTTCTCCCTCAATTGGTGAATGGTACCACACTTTCAAAAGGTATGATGCGATGGTTGGTGGAGCTTCAAGAATATGATTTCTCATTCTTAATTTAAGATACTTGCATGGCAACTCTGGCAGATCTTCTGACATGTAAAGAAGGTCCGATCCTGGTGAAGGAAGTGGATCTGAAAGTGGAGAAAGAGGAGCAAGTTATCATTCCTGGAGCTCATGTCTTGTTCTTTGATGGCTCGTATAGAGGAGTATACATCAAGCCACTGAGGGTTATATAATCCAAGATTTAGAAGGCGGACTGATTCTAAAAGATGGAGTATGTCTGGAAGCCGAAAGTAATAATGAGGCTGAATACGCAACGTTGTTTAAGGGGCTGCAGGAGGCTGCTCTAAAACAGAAGGGAGATTCCCTGTTAGTAGTGCAGCAGGTCTTGGGTAGTTGGCGGGCAAAGAATCCTAGATTAAAGGGATGTTTGGCCGATGTTGTGTCAATTTACAGCATGGAATATTCATCAACATGTGCAATGGGAGGACAATCATATTGCACATGAGTTAGCCCAGGAGGTAATTGGCCAGGACCCAGTAATTGCAAAGATTGAAGAGCCATTATACAAGGGGAGAGAATATCTGTCTAAAGTGGTGGATTACTTACTTAGTATGTCATGATTGAGGATGAATTGTACATGCAAGGAGCTGATCAAGTGTTGAGGAGAGTTCCCTTGAGGGAGGAAATATATCATATCCTATCTTCAAGTCATGAGGGAGCTTGTGGAGGTCATTATGCATTTAAGATCACTCTGCACAGAAGATATTGCTGGAAGGTTTTGTATGGCCTTCTATCCAGAAGGATATTCAACACTGGTGCAGGTCTTGCCATGAGTGCCAAAAAATGGGAAAGAGAATCTTAAAAATGGAGCCGAGAAATATCATGCTAGTATATGACATTTTTGAGAGGTGGGGGGTTGGATGCAATTGGACCATTTCCCAGGATGGCCAGAGGAAAATGTTATATGCTTACTGCGGTGGATTACCTATCAAAATTGGCAGAAGTGAAGGCGGTGAAAAGAGTGGATAGTAAGGAGGTGGCTGATTTTGTGTATGAACATATATGCTGTAGATTTGGTATTGCTCTCGAGTTGCTGTTAGACAATGGTCTTGGATTTCGAGGAGAAGTAGTTGACCACTTATGCAGGAGGCTAAACATCAATCACAAATATGTCACTCCTTATCACCCTCAATGCAATGGTTTGAATGAAATTTAATGGTGAATTTAAGTTGATGATGATGACTAAAATGACAGAAAGTCATGTCAAAAATTGGGATGTAGAGATGAATCGTGTGCTATGGGCATACAGAGTTGTGGTGAAATCTGGCACACAATTCTCACCATTTCATTTAGTTTATGGGAAAGAAGCACTCATGCCTATGGATGTTGACATTCTGGCTTTGAAGTTTCTGGTTGAAGAAGGATATGAACCTGTCAATTGTTACAGAGAAAGGTTGTTGGCTTTGCAAACAGTCCAGTTGGACAGAGAGCTAGCTTTTGATCATTATGCCAGTGTACAATTGAAGAGACAGGAGATAGAGAATGAGAAGGTGAAGCAAAAGGGAATTGAAGAAGGTAATTTGCTCCTCAAGTATAATAGCAAGCTAGATAGTACATTTCATATTGCTTTCCAGACAAAGTGGGAAGGTCCGTACAAGGTTGAGAAAAAGTTTGATAATGGAAGCTATCAACTTACTGATTTAGATGGAAAGAAGCATAAAAGAAGATTTACATGCACGTCTCTGGCCGCGATGATACACGCGCTGATACACGGGCCCGCTACTTTTTTTCCACAAGTGATTTTTCGCGGCTAGTAGCGCGGGTATGAGCCCGATCCCTTATAGTGACTCGACCACCTAAGAAGAGGCCCCATCCAAAGACAGAAGCCCCAACACCCTACACAGAGCATCAATTGAGAAGGGAGACTCACTCTCCACTCAGATCGGATTGCGTGAATGAGTTGGAGGAAGTGGTCATACATAGCAAGTTTAGGACAGAAAGGCTTCAGGACTTTAAAGTCATATATCACAATGCTACTTGTTATAAAGCATTGCAAGATCCGGAGGTAGTACCACACTTATAAAAGCTAGGATTGTTGACACCGGTGGAAATTGCCTTGTTACCTAGATCTAAAGATGACTTCACAATTTATCCATAACTACAATAGCCTCAACAACACCACAAGAATTGAAGGGCCTGAGGGGCAAGTGAAAGAATTCACAGTGGAGATAGATGCCATGTGAAGTGCTTACAATTTTCCAATGGTTAAGGAACCCTTTCATCACCTACGGAATATCGACAAGGCACTGGCAGGAACAGTTAGGTACAACTGACAAAAGCATAGAGGTGGAATTCCTTTTGAAGATATTCGACGGAGGCCAGAGCTTGTGAAGCCAGCAAGAGTACTAAGGCTACTGACTAGGATCGAGCCTGCCAAATCACCACAATATAATAGCACCAAGTTTTGTAGCAAGATTGTGCCATCCTCAGCAATACAAGACTAATTGGGCAGATTTCTTCACTCAAGAAATCCAAACCGCTTGCACAAAGCATCATGACCGCATGCTAAATCCCACGATTTTTATGTCACTTATATATCATATGGTTGCATGGAGGTTAGATAGAACCAATTTTGGCTATGCGGCAAAGACAAGAAGGATCAAAGAATTAGATGAGGAAGATCCCAAAGACAGAGGGTGGAGCCAGTGCAAACAAGGCACACATGACACAGCAGGAAGCTGGATAATCCAGCAAAGCAGCTGAGCAGAAGGCCAAGGAACATCAAGATGCTGCAGTGCAATGATCAGGAATATCTTCAGAGAGGAAGGATGAGATAGCAGCTACGGAGAGAATATAGCAAAGAGAGGCAGAGGCCTTAGCAAAGGCAACAAAAGAAGCAGCAGCAACCAAAGAGACGGAAGCTCAAATGGCCCAAGGTGCGAGGAGGTAGAGGTAGCATAAAAGAAAAGACAATAATAATTAACACCATATTAGGAATTTTGGGAAAATCCCAAGTCACATTAAATTGGGAAGACCTTAAAATGGGAGTGCGGATATTGCTAAAACCCCCTCATTGACATATCATTGGAAAACTCTTGAAGAGTAGGTTCTAAATGTGCATGCTATGACAACTTTGGAGTTTTTATGCTCAAGATAGACTACAAATAGATTCAAAAGAAAATTCCCAAAGTATTGGGATTTTCCCAAATTGAAGAGGAGAAGAAGAGGTTGACAGATCTGGAGAATTTGCTAAAAAATGATGATCTTCTAGATTTTGATCCTAATCTACCACCCCCTCCAGAAGCAACACAAGAGGATGCAGCAGCAAGAATACATAAGGAGCAGTTATCAGTTGCAATGCTCATGGCACTAAAGAATAAGGGTCAGATGCCTTCACCTTGGAGAAGGCGTCGGCGGGTAAGAGTCCTTCTTCGCGAATGTGGGTGGCTTGCTTGCCTCAACTAGGACCTCCTTCCTTGCTTGGATGCTCCACTGGGTGGCTTGCTTGCCTCAACTAGGACCTCCTTCCTTGCTTGGATGCTCCACTGGGTGTAGGCGATGCTTAGTTCTTCTTGCAAATGGTTTGAAAATAGAGGTGGTGGTAGGGTTTTATCATGGGCGTGCGTCTATACGTGTGGCTATAAGTGTGTCTAACTCTGTTCACTGTCATATAGCCAGGGTTATAGACGTGAATGACTGTCATATAGCCGCGCTTATAGACACTCAACAGAGGCCACACATGTCCAAATGCTCTTATCAAGTTGCCTTGATACTTGTATTATTTGTAGGATGTCTTCATCTTCAAGCAGCAGCTCCACTGAGGATGAATTCCTCTGTCTTCACAATCGACAACGATGGTTGGAGCAAAAAATTAAATGTATGTGTGATCGGTGTCAAGGGAGGATGTATCGAGCACGTAGAATTACAATGAACCACATCTCGAAGTACGGAGAATGGTATCTAGCGTAAGTGTTGAACCGTTCAATTTGATTGACATATCTATCTTGGATCGAGTCTTCGATGCTCCTTTTTGTACACGTACAGGACGCATTGCCTCACCCAAATATGTTGCCCTATGCACATCCAGAGGAGGTTCAAATGATTCAAGATTGGGGATACAATTATTTGTACCTCCGACATGATTCCGTCATCACAAGGGTCAACCTAAAGAATCACTCATATCGTGATGTAACAAGGTCTCCAATAGATGAGTTTGATTCTGCTTCATCTGTGGACTCAAGAGTTACATTGTCAGATGGGCGAGAAGATCTATGGATGTGTGGAGCCTCATGTAGGGATTTCAACACTGAGAGACTTAAGGGTAATCGAAGTGTATCAGACGAGGCATACATTCCACAACCCTTCCCTGTGAGCACTTAATTGATCCACTAGAATGGAGTCATGTCCTTGCAACATTATCGACATGTGCTTTACCTAAGCCAATTCAATTTTGTGACTCAGATGGATATGACATTATTCCTATACGAATGGTACAACCACGTGACCTTCTAGATGTTTTGTACTATGGGGATGCATCCACAACAGCACTGCATGTAGAGGAAGTCTCAGTGGAGGATTTAACACTCGAATCTGCTAATGATGCTGATAAGGAAGATGGATGGGACTTTGATTTTGATAATGATGTGATAATCCCTGAAGAAGAGTTAGGAAAGGCACGCCTGCTCTTGAGAGGAAGGGAGGTTCAAGTAGAGATCCCTCGAAGCCGACCTAAACGTAAATGCTATAAGAGCCATAAGAGAATCCGTAAACAAGATGAGAGGGAACGACATGAGAGACTACAAAAAGAAAAGGAGGAGTTTAAGAATGAACACTCTCGACCACCACCTCACTTCTGAGGAAAGAACGGATATCTATACTATGTCCAAGTACAAGATAGTATCAAAGACCAAGTAAAACGATCAGATGGATTCCAGGCAGGAGAAAAGCTAAAAACTGTTAGCAAAAATCGCAAAAAAACGAAGAAACAAAAACCAAAACTCAAGTCTAAAACCGATTCAAAAGAGAGTGTCGAAAGTGCAAAGATAACGGTTGAACAAAAAAATCTGATGCAAGATTACAACAGAGAGCTCAAAACCGCATGGTCTTCAATGAGTGACGACTCAAGTGGACAAGAACAAGGTCTCAATGTTCCCCCCAACTTCACACAGTACACTCTTCAAGATCGGAAGATTGTTCTTCAACAGCCCATACGACAAAAGCCAAGCATGCCAGGGGTTTCATATGATGGTCCAGAAGACGCAAAAAAGATTGATATCGCTAAGCCAAGAGAAGAGCCTCGCTATGTGTGGATTGCCACAGACTTGTCCTTAGATGAGGAGAAGTTATTAATTCAAACAATAAAGGAGTATCGCGATGTTTTTGCTTGGAGTTATAAAGACCTCAAAGGAGTTGATCGAAGCATATGTCAGCATACAATTCCATTGCGAGAGGATGCAAAGCCTTCCAAGCAACGTCCTTATACTTACAATGAGAATTTTGCACGAAAGATAAAAGAAGAAATAGACAAGCTCTTAGAGGCAGAATTTATCTGTGAGATTGAACACACTGAATGGGTCTCCCCTATTGTAGTGGTGCCCAAGAAAAATGGAAAACTTCGAGTATGTGTAAACCTCAAGAAGGTAAATGCAGCTACTGTACGTGATCATTACCCACTTGCAATCACGGATCATGTTCTGGAACGAGTTGCAGGGAAAAAGGCATATAGTTTCTTGGATGGATTCTCCGATTACAATCAAGTGTCAATTGATCCAAAAGATCAACACAAGACAGCCTTTGCTACTGAAGATGGCATCTTTGCCTATCGTGTTATGCCATTTGGTCTAACAAATGCACCAGCAACCTTTCAGCAGTCAAGGAGTACCTTAGGCAATTTCTTGAGATCTTCATGGATGATTTATGTGTTCACTCACAAGAGCGTGATGATCATATAGAACACCTCAGACTTGTGTTTCAAAAGTGTCAACTTTATCGTATATGCTTGAATCGTGATAAGTGCAAATTCATGGTAAGACAAGGAAAAATTTTAGGCCATATGGGATTTCAACAGATATGGATAAAATTGATGTCATTGTCTCATTACCTCAGCCTATCAACCCTAAAGGGGTACAAACATTCATGGGACATTGTGGCTATTATCGTCGATTCATCTACATGTACGCTGTCCTAGCCAGACCATTATATGCTCTTCTTGTAAAGTTTAATTGGACTGATGAGTGTGAGGAATCCTTTGAAAAGTTGAAGCAAGCATTAGTTACTGCACCCATCTTACTGGCACCAGAGATTGGAACCAAATCTTTCATGTCCATATTGATGCTTCAAACTTTGCAATTGGATGTATTTTGACTCAATCGGGAGAACATAATAAGGATTTCCCAATCTCATATGCTAGTCGATAGTTGAACAATGCTGAGAAGAATTATACCACAACAGAAAGAGAAGGTTTGTCCATGATATATGCAGTGAAAAAGTTTCGCCATTACCTTTTGGCAAACAAATTCATATTTTTTGTGGACCATCAAGCACTGCTATATTTGGTGAATAAGCCTTGTGCAAGTGGAAGGATTGTGAGGTGGTTTATCATCCTTCTTGAGTTTGATTTTGAAGTGCCAGTCCGAAAAGGAACAACTCATCTTAGGGCAGATCATTTGTCTCGAATCACCTCTGGCGAAGCTCCTGTGGGTGTGGATGATGATATGTTAGATTCAACACTTTTCCTTGTAGAGACAGCTCCTAAATGGTCTGAATCCATCTTAGAAATTTTGACAAGTGGGCAGATACAACTAGTGGGTCCTAATGTGAACCTATGGCGACCATTCAAGTTAATCTTAGGGAGATTATATCGTCAGGGTAATGATGGAGTGTTGCGACTTATACCTAACCCTGACCAATATGAGGAGATCTTGGAATGGGCACATGCGGGTATCGGTGGAATCCATGCATCAGCTACTACTTGTGTGCGACGTATATCTCAGGATGGGCAATGGTGGCCTACCATGCATGCGGATGCTGAAAAATTTGTTCGTAACTGTGCTTCATGTCAAATTCAACAGCCAATTCATAATGTCACATTATTCCAAATTTCAACTACACCAAGTTGGAGTAAGTATATTGTGGACTATCTTCAGCATGGTCATACTGATCAAAAAATTGCTAAATATCGAAAGCGTGCTATTGAAGTTGAAGCGGAAAACTATATGCTGATAGAGGGCTAACTCTACAAGAGGGGCAAGGATAGCAACTTACGCATGTGTGTATGTGAAGCTGACTACTTGAAAATCTTGACTCATGCACATGCAGGTGTTGGGGGTGGACACTTTTCGGGCAATACCACAGCTAAGTTGATTAGGTGGTCTGGGCTTTGGTGGCCAACCTTACAAATGGATGCCGAAGAATATGTAAAACGTTGTGACGATTGTCAAAGGACCAAACCTCCCATCACAAAGGACAATATGCCATTGCGGCCTATGCTAAGCACGCGTGCTTTTGCAAAATGGGGTATTGATTTTGTCGGTCCCATTAAACCTCCAGCTCATCACACGCATGCAGAATATATTATAGTCGCAACTGACTATTTGACCAAATGGGTAGAGGCAAAGGCTACAGTTAAAAATAATGCCATAACCACAGCCAAGTTCTTGTATGAGTACGTGTTTACACGCTATGGCTTACCTATTGAAATCGTTAGTGATCAAGGTGTGCACTTTATGAATGAGGTCATAGAGTTTTTGCTTCAAGAATTTATGGTAATTCACAAGCGTTCTGCACCCTATCATCCCCAGACCAATGGACAAGCTGAGAGTACTAACAAGATTCTCTGCACAGCACTCACAAAGATTGTTGAGGGACATAGGACTGATTGGGAGCAAAAGTTGCACTCAGTTCTTTGGGCATATAGGACAGCCTATAAAACATCTGTGGGCACAACCCCATTTGAGCTTGCTTTTGGGCTAGATGCAATTCTTCCCATTGAATTTCTTGTACCTACCCTACGGGTTGCTAAACAATTGGACTGGACTAGTCATGAGCTTTCACAATGCGTTAATGAATTGGAAAAGCTT
This sequence comes from Cibotium barometz, assembly GCF_041138505.1. NCBI lineage: Eukaryota > Viridiplantae > Streptophyta > Polypodiopsida > Cyatheales > Cibotiaceae > Cibotium > Cibotium barometz. The sequence goes on from NC_141068.1 coordinate 34,100,564, forward strand.
GATGAGACCTGCTTATTGGCGGTAATGGGGATGTATGCCGAGAAGAGGAGACAAAAGCAATGGTATGATAAAAATGTAACAACTGGCCGATTCAAAAAAGGGGACCTTGTGCTCTTGTACACACTTAAGAAGCATAAGAGAAAGCTCAAGAAACGTGGCCTAGGACCGTTTGTGATTAATGAGCTTACTCCAAGTGGTGCAGTGCGTTTAGAGACCCTAGAAGGGGAGCAAATGCCTAACTTCATTAATGGAAGTCGTCTCAAGAAATACAATGAACCATTAACTGAAGCCATGCTTCAACAAATGCATGCTGCACAAACACGGAAAGAAGCACATGACCTACTTAAACGTCAGGCTCAAGAAGAGGCTAAAGCTAGAGTTGCAAAAGCCAAGGAGCGTCGCAAAGCTTCTATGATGGCCTTACAGTTGGCTACTGATGAACAATATGTCGATCCATTCTATATTCAAGTGTGCCTTCATCTTCATGAGACTACCTACTTTGTCTCTGCCTTAATTGACTCTGGTGCAGATTATAATGTTCTCTCGTTTGACACATGGATAGCCTTGGGACAACCAACACTTGTGCACATTCCTATTGACTTACGAAGCTTCTCAAGTGAAGATAACCCTATAGAGGAAAAATGTGTCATTATGATGTCCATTCAGGATCACCAGATGTCAGTGCCCTTTTATGTGGCAAGTAAGTCCAAGGCAGTGGTAAAGGCCGATCATGGTTAAGTGCTATCAATTGTTCATTAGATTGGAAGAATAGACAATACAAATTACAAATTGATTCTGATTGCGTATTGGGATCTGCTACTCCACGAGCTTTATCATGTCAAAAGGGTGGTGTTTCTACCCTACACAACCCACTTTCAAAATCTGCTCTTGAAGCTCCAACACAAATGATGTGGATAATTGATGAGTCCTCAAGTGAGGGCCATGGCTGGCATGTTCCAACTACTTTAGTCACTGCTCAAAGAAGGCCAGGCAAGAAGGATTTATCAATTTGGCTACCCAAAGATGCGTACAAACTTGTACCATCTAGCTAAGCCTCCTAAAAAGCACATCTTTTCCAAGCCTAAACCTCAGATTGTTACTCGTTGGGTCCAAAAGCATGTTCTTAAAGCACAAGGCTATTATGAGAGTGCAATAGCACTTTGGCTTCCTAAATGCCATGGTTTGCTAGAGGTAAAAGAGTGTATCAGTAAGATTCCAAAAGCCACCCTTGGTTTTCCGTATCAGTGGGTGCAAAAGAAATCAACACAACCTCTTCAAGATAGGATACGTGGTTGTGATAGCACCTACAAATCTCCTTGTGTTGACCTTCCCAAAACATGTATTGAATCACCAGTTGTCCCAATTTCTCCCTGTTACACAATTCCACCATCAACTTGTGTACCTAAGACAAATCCAACTTTACATGAGTCTCCTTTGAGCATAGATTCTAGCACTTCAATGCCTAAATCCTCTTATCTTGCTCAAACTCCTCGACAATTGCTAACCTTCCCACCTCTTAAGAAGGACATACCTAAAACCAAAGATAAGGCATTAACACTACAATTGAAGCTCTTTGGTAGATCAATGTTTAAATAATGTGGTTCCTTATGCCTTGAGAGGATTGTGTTCTTTTTGAGATGATCTTGTCTACAATGTTTTTGATTGGGATTGTAATGATGGATATGAGTAAATTTCATTGTTCTACGCCCAGATACCTCCTGATGGATACTTGACGTGATACATGTCCACCATGCATTGACCCTGATAGTACTCGACCTGAACATAGCGGGGGTTATAGTGCTCCTCCTTTTCAAACTCATTCTAGGTACTTTTATGCTCCCTTAGGTGAAAATTGCTATGGGCATCACTTTGTCACGTTATTCTATCAACAGCATCACCCATTTCCACATTGTCAAGAGTGTGCACGACTTGTATTAGGAGAAGCTTCACACATTTGTTAGATATGCCGCTCTTACTTTAGACGATATGGCATGGGCTTAATGAAACAAATTGTGGGAATTACACCCCAACGCCATAACCTTCTTAATGTGAGAATACCAGAGAGAGGACCAAATCAACGTAGATTACCTGAGGAGGTTCAAGCACAACAATGGAGGGATACATGCATAAATGACTTGCAACCACCTATCTTGCAAGCCCTCCTTCCCCAAGCCTCAACATGTCAATTTTGGATCACTATGAGTACCTATATTGCGCAGTTCCAAAATCAAAATTGTCTGCTTAACCTTCCCATAGAACCAATGCCATATTTTAGCGAGGAAGCACTCCTTCCTCTACCACCTTCTCCCGAGGCCGATTCTTGTGCAGGGTTGTCCTTGCATCCTGAGGTCATTGATACCATCTTTCCAGCAGAAGTGGACACGGATCCACCATTAGTGCAAGGGTAAGCTCATCGACTCCACAATAAGATCAACAAGCCAGGGCACTTTTCTCCCACTGGGTTTTTTCCCTCGGCTATATTCGGTGATGGCACCAATAACAAGTTTTATTCCTTTATTTTCTTTTCTTGTTTGTTAATAAACATTTTGCAGAGATCTCAACTAAACAAGAGCATACAAACACGCCCCAATAGTCCACCTACCGTGCACACAAATTAGGAAGGGGGGATACATGCAATGCCTACAAAGAGCAAAGAGAAGCAATCTGCACAACATCAGCAATGCATCAATGCAAACGCACAACGACAACGAGCACTACAACAGGTGTATTCAAATCATAATCTTTTGTTCTTTATGTGCTTTTAACTTTTGGATACATTGTTTGCATGTTCACACACAGTTGGCTGGTTTAAGTTTTAGATTAGTTGTTAAAATGTGGTGAGTAATTTCTAGATTCTTAGAGGACTTAGTAGAAGGTATTTCTATTTGAAGACAGTGTAGGATATATACCAACAAAGTATGCCAAGTTCTTATGCTCTGGAAGTATATTAGTTATCCCTAGTGGTAGCTACCTCTTAGGTATGGGCTAGGTGCTAGGATATATAAAAAATTCACGAAAATCATGACCTAAAAAATATATACAAGTGAATCGAGACATGACATGTCTACAGCCATGTGGAATGCTTGGTAGGACCTGGGGTTGTCTTAGCACCTTGGGGCCGATGCCTTGGTTTCCATGGGGTGAACACTGACGTCTAAAAGATTCAGAAGAAGACCTTCAAGGACTCTATCGCCTTGATAGATGCTGGTAGGACTCTGGGGTACATTATGGGCCCTCGAGACCGATGCCCTCATCTTCATAGGGTACTCCTTATGTCACAAAAGAAAGAAAACGGTCTGTCGCCCTTGAGATACTTAGCGGCCTTTAGATTCTCTTGGCGGAGGTCTCTTGGCCATTGCTTGGGTCTCATTGGGATGGAACCTTCCTCTTTATTCATCTTTTATACCTCGGGGGGGTCACTCACAAAAAAATGTGAATATCACGTGCGTTCAACAGAAGCATAATTTTAATTTATGAAACTTACAGAAATATATTTACATAAGGGTATGATTTAAATTTTTTTCAAAAAATTTTACAGATTCATAAAGAAAAGGGGATATTATATAGATTAAAAAATTCACAAATAAGGGATTTAAAATATAGGCCTTGAACGCACGCGATAGGGATATTTTACATATAGTGACCCCCCCGAGTTTTATACACACACCAAAAAAAAAAAACAATCACCATTGCTCATATTTAGGAGTAGGGTTGCCACTTAGGAATAACTAAAATACTTGTAGGACATTGAGACTGCGGTCATAACCTGTGGTGTGCAAGTACACTTGCCTTTGCATAGCACTATCTACCACTTAGTCTCACTTTGAATAGTTTTTATGCAAATTGAGAGAGTGCAGCATGCACATTAAAAATCTAAGGTAGACTATCGACCACAGATCTTTTAGCACTCTTTAAATTTCTAATCAGCCTTTCACTTGTATGCTCACGTGTGAGATTGTCATTGCTGGTTTTTTTTTCAATAAAAGGCTCTACTTGTATCCATTGTTTTTTTGCAGCTTTTGCTTCTACCGCGCTCGAGGACATGCGCAAAATAGGAAGGGGGGAGTGTTGCGTGACGAGTGGACGAGTGAAGATCAATGCAAGGATGCAACAAAAAGATGTTTAGGGCTCTTGTAAAGAGTGGACAAGTGAAGATCAATGCAAGGATGCAACAAAAAGATGTTTAGGGCTCTTGTAAAGAGTTCCAAGTTGTAGATGAGTGTGGGAGTGGGCTTGACAATAATCCCACATAGGAACTTTTGGGAGTTTTAGAGTTTTTGTATAAAAAGTGGCTCATTTGAGAGCTTAGACACATTGGGCTAAACTCATGTTTGAGCTCTCTTGAGACTAGCTCTCCCTCTTTTCCCATAGAGGTGCAAGCTCTTCTCTCTCCCCATCTACATTATTGTAAGTTCTATTTTCGTTAATTCAATGCAATGAGTTGATGTTTGTCTCTCTTCTCATGTCAATTCTCTAGTGTGCATGTTTCTTGTTGATAGCTTCAAGGTTTGTGTGCATGCTAGGGAAATGAGTGTTTGAGAATGAAGAATGCTTTGATCTTGTGTATGCAATAGCTTAGCTTTCTTCTTATATTGGATGCATGAATGAGTGGGATGATGAGTGAGTGAGCAATGGCAAGATTGAGCTTGTGTGTGTGTTAAGTCTATGTCAATAGTAGTAGTATTCTTAGCATTCTCTCCATGTGTGGATAAGCTTTTGTGCACCAGTACGGGTTGAATCCCTAGCTCCGAAAGGGATGCAAATCCCATTGGATTGAGCTATACGTGGATCATGCTACTCTTGCTACAAGTGAGAGAGTTTTTCGTCTCTCCAGAGTATGATAGATAATTGCTGGATTGTGCCATTTAACCCTTTTCTCTCAATGAAGTACAAGGCGCACATCAATGTAGAGGTTTGCTCGACAATCACAGTAGTCAAATATTTGTATAAATATGTATATAAGGGGCATGATAGAGCAACTATCAAGATGCAGGTAATACATCATACAGAAGGATCATACAGAAGGACAAGGATTGAACAACCCAGTTGATGGTGTCATTGATGAGATCAACACGTACTTGGATGCACGCTATGTGCCAGCTTCAGAAGCATGCTGGAGGATTTTTTAGTATGATATGCATGATGAAAGCCTGATGTCCAGAGGCTACAAGTTCATCTTCCTATGCAAAATACTATCATATTTCAAGATAATGATGATTTGCAAAATGTAGTGGACAGGGAACAAAATAGAAAAACAACTCTCACAGAATGGTTCAGATGCAATGAATTGGAACATGATGCAAATGATCTAATCTATTGTGACTTTCCATGCAAATGGTTTTGGAATAAAAGTACTAAGAAGTGGAGTCTAAGAAAGCTTGGCAATTGCATTGGTCGGATATACAATATTTCTCCACTTGCTAGTGAACAATATTTTTTGTGGATGCTGCTCAATACTTGCAAGGGTTGTAAGTCTTTCGATGAACTATGGACTTTTGATAGACAAATATATGCCACTTTCAAGGCCACATGTGTAGCTAGAGGGTTGTTAGAAAGTGACGAGGAGTGGTTTATATGTATGCAAGAGGCTGCCCTTTATCAAAATAGTGTACAACTGAGATAATTGTTTGTTACGATTTTGGTTTTTTGTGAGCCGGCCTCTCCCGGTCAATTATTGGAAAGATTTTTCTCGGATCTTACAGATAATTTTTTCCATGCACTTGAATTTAGTGTGGAGAATTCAGTTGATCGTCGAGCAGCCGGGGACGACGAAGGAGACTCTACTACAATTGGAGCACATTCTTCAGCAACATGGACGAAGATTGATAGAGTTTGCTGGATTTCCTACCGTGGATAGATCATGTTTGTCAATACCTTCCAATGGTTTATTACAAGAAGAGATATTTTTTGATGTTGAGCAACAGGCCCAGATTGGCTATCAGATGGAAAGAACTCTAAAAGATTGTCAACGGACTGCCTTTAAATCAGATTTTAGAAATGGTCTATGCAAATGCTGGTCAGGTTTTCTTTCTTGATGCACCAGGAGGATCTGGAAAGACCTTTCTTTATAATTGTTTACTTTCTCAGTTGCGTGGGGAGGGGCACATTGCTATGGCATGTGCGTCTTCTGGTATTGCAGCATTGTTACTAACTAATGGTCGCACGGCACACTCGCGGTTCAAGATACCACTGAATTTGGATGCCACTAGCACCTACAATGTGAAGGTCAATAGTCATCTTGCAGAAGTTCTAAGGCTAAGTAAGCTGATAATATGGGATGAGGCACCTATGACTCATCGTTATGCATTTGAAGCACTCGATAGAACACTACAAGATGTTATGTGCAATGATCAACTTTTTGGTGGAAAGATTGTGTTCTACCAGTACTGATTCCAAAGGTAGGGTGAGAGGAAATCGTTAACGCTGCACTATGCCATTCAAAAATTTGGAGACATGTTAAAATATTGAAGCTTGACAGAGCAAGAATTTATACAGTGGGTTTTAGATATTGGAAATGGAGTGAACAGATATATAAAAGAAGATATCATTGTGATTCCACCAAAATTGCTATTAGAGGCAAATTGCATGGAAGGGCTAATCGAATGGGTGTACATAGGAGTTACAAGGGTTTCGGACTATGCATCATACTTTCGAGAGCGTGCTATTCTTGCACCTCGAAATCTTGAGGTAGATGCAATTAATAGTACTGCGCTGAATGCAATGCCTGGGGATGAAGTGGAGTATCTAAGTGCAGATTCAATACATAGCTCAAGTGCATATTCAAACTCTTTTACATATGCAGTAGAGTATCTTAACAGTTTGGATCTTGGAGGTGGGTATCCACCTGATCGACTGGTGTTAAAAATAAATGCTCCAATCATTTTTCTACGCAATTGAAAAGGATTATGTAATGGGACTCGGTTGATATGCAAAGAGTTTCACACGAAGGTGATAGATGTTGAAATCATTACTGGCACTAATATTGGAGATAGAGTTTTTATTCCAAGGATAACTTTTATTCCCAATAACTTGCATCTTCCATTTGATATGAGGAGGAGGCAATTTCCTATTCGTCTGGCATTAGGAATGACGATAAATAAATCACAGGGCCAAACAATGTCTATTTTAGGCTTATACCTAGCAACACCGGTGTTGCCATTATATGTAGCTTTTTTACGGGTGCGATCATCTGATGCTATCAAGGTATTTCTTCAAGAGGATGTCAGTGAGGCCGACATTAGGGGTTCAAATATTATTTGTACGACAAATGTTGTATACAAAGAAGTCTTACAAATGGTAGGAAATGGAGTGCAAGTGTCTTGAATATAGTCTACAAGGTATCATTTTTAATGTCAATTATTTTTCTTTCCAAATGTTAGTTCAATTGTTAATTATGTAATATTTTAGGTCTTTGAAATCTTTATGAGTCGTCTTTGTACACAAATTGATGCATATGTATCTCAAAATGTAATCAGGATTAGGATGCCATCATCCTTTACGTTTACTAACAGACTCTGGTGCTGACATTCGGGGTACTTAGATGTTTAATATATATATATATATATAGATATGTAATCCATTTGCTTTCAATGAAATATTGTTGTTAATGTGTAAAACATATATGTAGATCCCTATGGTTGGATAGCTCCCGTGGTAGCACAAGTTTTAGTCAATCTATTGGAAATGGCAAGCTTCTGTGTGGGTAAGTACTCGATATTTTTCTTGCTATTTGTTTAAGTGAATGTTATTTTGGTTTTTAATTTTTTGGTAAAAATGGTAATTCTCTTTTTTATAGGCAACTTCCAGATTCAGTTTTTATAGTGAAGCTTGCTATGGATATGGAGGACATGGGGTTGTACGGTGTTCGCCCTCGCAGGGTTGCAAGACCAACGAGTCCAGTTAGTCTCACTGTATGCTTCCTCGGATATGGAGAGCGTGTGGGGTGGGAGGTTTTCTTATGTTGTGCTCATCATGATATGATGTTTAGCTTTTTGAGGCGTGCAGGTGCAGCAAGTAAGTATGTTATAAGAAAGACGCGTTGAGTTGTTATTTGATAGTATGTTTTGAGTTAAAGTCTGAAATTAACTTTTATGTCTTGCCTAGGTGGCACCCCTGCGTACACACGTCGCCGTCCACATACACAGGGACGTTGGGGCAGGGGATCTAGACGATGTCTCTTTCATGGATGTCATATGTAGTGTTTTGGTCTTTGTATTATGATGCTTTTAGGTCTTGCCTGGGTGCTACCCCTGCATACCTAGGGAAAGGGCGGAGGGTGTAGATCATGTCTCTTTTGTGGACAGCATGGTGTAGAGATATAGTATTTTGATCTTTGTATTATGATGATATAGCATTTACATATTCTTTTGGTGTGTTTTGGACATTTGTTCTCTAAAAACAATGTAATGCCGAGGCTATTTTAGGCGTCTATATATTCTTTTGCTTTTTTGTAATGAATGAAACTTTAAGATCTCAGCTTGCAACCCAATGCAATCGTGTACAAATTTGAGTGTGTGAAAATTTGAGTAGAGATAGATAAACGTGTGTGTGTGTGTGTGTGTGTGTGTGCGCGCGCGCGCGCACGCACGGGCGTGAGAGAGAGAGAGAGAGAGAGAGAGAGAGAGAGAGAGAGAGAGATGGATGGATGCATTGCCACAAGATGTTAAGGATTAATGTGCCATTTCTCTATATTTAGTCTCTTTTGAATATTTAGTCTGCTTTTGAATTTGTGGGTGTGTCAATATTCTTAGTTTTCTTGGCCAAGGTACTAGCAACTCTACTGTGGTGCATTTTACATGGTGACATTTTATTTATTTATTTAATGATATTACCTTGGGCTCGATGAAGCGAGTCTGTGACCCGTTGTAGACGAGTCATCTTACTCGTGATTTTAAAAGGGGTTGATCATGTAGACCTATATTCTAGGGCACCACTCGACTTGAGAAATGGTTATATGTTATGAAGTCAAGCAAACTATTTCATGCTCCAAACTCTTGTGATATTATTGCCTCCGATTAGATGGGCCTTGAGTCTAAGTTCCTAGTTAGGAGCTTGATCTTAATCCAATAGCACATATGTTTAATGATCCCGAGGAGGCAATTACTGTGTAGAAAACCATAAAAACACATGCGAGCATGCGCACATTTCATGCTCCAAACTCTTGTGATATTATTGCCTCTGATTAGATGGGCCTTGAGTCTAAGTTCCTAGTTAGCAGCTTGATCTTAATCCAATAGCACATATGCTTAATGCCTCGAGGAGGCAGTTATTGTGTAGAAAACCATAAAAACACATGCGAGCATGTGCACATTTAAAATACCCCTATATTTAGAATTTTTTTTTTGCATAATTGTTTGACCCTCTTCCATATGTATACATGTTGTAATTTTGAATTTTAAAATTCCCCTCCTAACATGTACACACCATAGTAATATTAGATAAGTTAACCCCCCCTTCTATTTATAAATGGCTCGAGCGGGTCACTATGTAAGCATAGCACATGAGTTCGACAGAAGGGGTTTTTTAAATGTAAAAATTTTACAATTTTTACATATAGATAGGCACCAATTAAAGGGGGTTTTCACAGTTTGAATAGAGAAAGGGCATGCTTTATTTATAAAAAATTCACAGATAAGGGATATTTAAATTAGGCCTTGAATGCACGTGGTATAGAGGGTTTACATATAGTGACCCCTCCCCAAGGTAAATGGCTCGTAAGTCCCCCAAATTCAAAAATCCATTCCATGAACGAACCACTATCTTACATATATGTAGACATTGTGACCGCCCTAGGTCTATATATTCACATTTCTAGGATTAGTTTTATTCATGTATCCATTTCAATGAAGAAGTAATATCATGTTTTTGATGTTCATGAAATTCATGGATATGATTTCATGATACAAGGTGTGAATAGCTTACACAACAACACAAAGTGGCCATTAACGTGCAAAACGACGGGCGTGTCTATAGGCGCTAAAATATTTTGCAAATTACGGGTGCGTCTATAGTCCCGGTTGTATACATAGTCAGAGGAGTGTCTATTAGAGCGTCTATATGCATGTCTGATCTGCGTAATAGACGCTCCTATAAACGCATAAAACAGAGCAAAGTAAAATGCATTCGGACTTTCAGAAGATTGGGCATCATTCCCAATGTATCTACTAGTATGGAAATATCATACAGCAAACAGTTGTATGAGAATTGTATGGTTTTTTCAAATGCACACATATACATAGATTAAGTGATTAAGGCAATGAAAAAGAGACGATATGTAAAATAGTTTTTTCAAAATGTAATAGTTTAGAAGGATACAATGATCGATCTCATCTTCAATGAGATCAACCCTTGCAAGCTATCTACTACAATGTCCAAATTGCCAATGTGGAGATCTAGAGATAGATTCATCAACCCACTAGTACTTGCACTACTGTGCTCATAAAAGTCATCATCAATGGCAAGGTCCGCCTCGTGGGTATCTGTGGCCCAAATATCTATATCTCTTTCCACATGATCATCCTCCTCTCTCATATCACCATCAACACCTCCATTGCCATGATCATCCTCCATATGCTCTATATTAGTAAATGTACTATACATCACTTTGGAATGTGGCATAATAGGGATGACATACCACCATCTAGTATTATCCACCATCATTTGATAGACAACTTATTCAATCACAAATATAAACATGTTAATTAAATTGCCTTGAAGTTATTATATATAAGAGAGCATTTTTATATATGTGTAGAGTACCTATTCACATTGTTGCGGTGATACTAGTGTGTCTTTCTTGCTTTGCCAAAACTTTGTAGAGTCAATAATCACAAAGCCACTTGTATGGCGTTTGATTGTTGCATCAGGGCCTCTTTCAACCATTTCCTTACACCACTTGACATCCAAAACATAGACAAATAACTTACAAAAGTCAAGCTTTATGATATCTTGGATTATGCCACAATAATCATCCATGGATTCATTCACTCCCTCAAAGCTAGCAATGATGCCGCAATCTTGTGTGTTCCTCTTATCATCAATCTGCTGTGTTCGAAAATTCTTTCCCTCACACCATATAGCATTGAACATAGTACACTAAATCGACACAAAACCAAATGAATAAGCAATCTATATCATTGAAAACAAATGAATAAGCAATCTATATCATTGAAAGCAAAAAATTATATATACTGACCTTGTGCATGCATCCTTGAGCATGCTCATGTTCATCCATTGTGATGTGCATCCCCTCGTCTCTCTCTACTCTCTCCATTTCCTCATATAGCCAATCCACATGGATATCCTTTGGAAGTGCTCTTAGATGTAGAGGAAATGGCACACGAGATCCATAGTGAGTACGAAAGAGGGCTCTTTCTCTTTGTCTTCTTGCCTTTGCATCCTCATATGTTATCACCCATCTTCTCATCACATCGCTATATTTAAGGATGCAATGTAGGTTGAGATTATTAAGTGACTCCCTCTCCATTATTTTGCTTCATCCTTTCACTTGAGGCATAATCAATGTCATCCTTAGGTCTTCTTCATTTCTCCATAGCCGTGGGAGAGAGCTATCTACCTAGACAAGAAATTCAAAAATATATACAAGTGACTCTTGTACCAACCAAACCTCGGCCATGCTACGTTTGGGCCTTGCATTTTGCCTCACGAAGTCCTTCAAGGTCTTCATGAAGCCCTCGACGAGGAAGAACATCCATCGTGCATGTACAATGCCGCATATAGCAATCTCACCAACCAAATGCACTATGAGATGTAGTTGGCTTGTGAGGATAAAATGTGGAAAGGTCTCCTCCACCAAGCAAAACACCTCCACCAAATGCACTATGAGATGTAGTTGGTTTGTGAGGATAGAATGTGGAAAGGTCTCCTCCACCAAGAAAACCACCTCCACTGCCATAACTTGAGCATCCTCAAGCGTGATGGAATCTATTTCCTTGGAGCTCACATACCTAGAAAGGGAAAAGTGCACCATCTTAGCAATATGAGAACTTGGCGCAACATGGATACACTACACTTTTTGGATAGTATGAACTACCTCACAAGCTCGCCCGTCTTGTAAATACAATCTTTCACGCCCTTCGATGCACAATGAGAAATGCTAGTGGTGGGCAATATGAACTGATCACATACATGAGAGATGGTTGAGTAATTTACTTCAAAATACAAATTGAGAAGGAAAACGATAGTACATCAAGCCATACTTACTTGGAGCATGTTGTGCCAATCATGGGATTTCAACCCGTACAATTGCTCCACACCTCTTTTCTTGCTCCACACCTCTTTTCTTGCTCTTTGTGAAGGTCCCCTTCAAACTCCTCATGCATCTTGTGGGAGTTTGAAATATAGTGATAGCCCGCTTCACCTCCATCGTCTCTTTCTTTATTAACGTCCATGGTGCACGTGGTAAAACGACATGCCCATTTGGTCTCTCTAGTGGCCAAGCTTCACGCATCCTCCCTGTGACCTAAAGATCCTCTCTTATTCTCAAGGAGTCTCGTGTCCCAGTCAAATGATCCCAAATGCTAGATGCCACATTCTTGAAGATGTGCATGGGATCAAGCAAGTGACTGATCGTGAGGTGGGGCCAATATGGTAGTTGGTAAAAGATGGAGTATCTAAACAAAAGATGGTGTTATCATGTAATATTTATTTCCATTTAATATAGCACACAATATTTACAAACTCTTATCGGCTCATGCCACGTGGAGGAAGGGCTTTTATACCGTCCCAAATTTTCTTCCAATCTCCTGTAGTGTGCGACTGTGGAGGTTTTTCATTCCAAGGAGCGATATATCTAGGATGATTAGGTGGGAGAAATTGATGGTGATTCTCGTAGATGACCTTCTTCAACTCCTTTGGACAGGAAGCAACTAGTGAGGGACCACAATTGGGACATGCATGATAACCCGATGTAGAGAGACCTGAAAAATAGAAGCTATGTCAATTAGAATCCATGTCAATTTCATACACAATTACAAGCTCAAAGCTTACCTAAACACTCGCCATAGCCTGGGAAGTCATGCATTGTCCACATTAACACTTCCTTCAAGATAAAGTCTCGTGATGAGGGAGACCTACTCACGTTATGCACCTCAACACCTCTCCAAAGTTCCTCCAGCTCATCAATCAAAGGCTTAAGATAAACATCCATATTCGTGACTTTATGTTTCCTTGGAATCAGAAGAGAAAACATAACATGTCCTTTCTTGATCGCCATAGAGGGTGGAAGATTATAATTCACCAATACCACTGGCCATACACTGTAGGAGGTGCTTTTAAAACCAAATGGGTTCACACCATCCATATCCAATCCAAGTCTCAAGTTCCTGGGTTCTTCCTTGAAGCTCGGCTAACTCAAAAGTGAGAATAGTTTGGACTTTTGGAATTTGCTCTTTGAGACCTTTCCAATAATATGTAGCATGATGTATTTCAGCGGTCCGCTGAAATAGTCTCTGTGCAATTTTTCTATCTCGACAGTTTCTGATCTTCCTTGGGCTTTGTATGCAACAAGTGGGTTTACAAAGTAAAGCACAAAGGCTGAGTCCCTGAGTAGAAAATCATCTCTGTCGCCTCCGTCTCTGTCTCCTCCTTCCAATCCCCCTAACTCAATCCAGTGGCACTACCTCAACCTCAGCAGCCTCTAATAGTAGTGACTCAAAGTACTATAGCATTATCCCAACTACTTCTTATCATGAGGCAAAGGCATCCAATCCCAAGTGTGGTTTTCATCCAAGGCAGCCATCTCTTCATCCATAGCTACTTCCCAATTTTTATGCCCTGCTGCATCCTCAAAGCATGTTGGCTCTGGTTCCTCTAGAACCTTGACCATATAAGCATAGTGATATGCTATATACCCATCATATCTAAGCCTGTCAACTAGATACTTAACACATGTGGACCTGTGTACAACTGGATCACTTGTAGGAGTCTTTAAAGCATGCTTGCTTTTTCTTGCACCAGGTGTAACAACAGAAGGAATCCCAAGTTCCTCATCAAGGCTCATTTCAGAGCCACTTGACTCTCCATCAACATGAGAACTACCAGCAGCTGAACACTAGATCTCAATCTCCTTGTCCATGGATTAGATCCACTAGTAGAGGACTCTCCAGGTCCACTCAAGGCTTGAGATTGCTGCTCTGCATTTGTTGCAGCATTCTCATTTCCTACATCTACATCTCCTACCACAATAGTTGGTGCATACCAACCGCTCATTTCATCAAAAAGAACATCTCTGCTCACTTGCATTTTGTGAGTGGAAGGGTTATATCAGTGATACCCTTTCTGGGGTGCAGAGCATATCCAATAAAGATGCATTTTTCTGCCTTTGGATCCAGCTTTGTTCTTTTCTCATCAGGAACATGAACATAAGCTATGCAACTAAATACCTTCAAGTGAGAAATATCTAGTTTCTTGCCTGTGTACATTTCTCCATGTGTCATGCCATGGATAGCTGCATCTCCTACCACAACAGTTGGTGCATACCTACTGCTCATTTCATCAAAAAGAACATCTTTGCTCACTTGCATTTTGTGAGTGGAAGGGTTATATCAGCGATACCCTTTCTAGTGCAGAGCATATCCAATAAAGATGCATTTTTCTGCCTTTGGATCTAGCTTTTTTCTTTTCTCATCAGGAACATGAACATAAGATATGCAACCAAATACCTTCAAGTGAGAAATATCTAGTTTCTTGCCTGTGTACATTTCTCCATGCGTCATGCCATGGATAGCTGCAGTGGGGGTTCTGTTTATAATGTAAATAGCAGTTGCTACTTCTTCAGCCCAAAAATAGTCAGGCATATTTTTCTCATTTAGGATCGCTCGTCCTACTTCTGCAATATGCATGTTCTTCCTTTTTGCAATCCCATTCTGCTGAGGGGTAGACCTGCATGAGTACTTCCTTTGAATTCCCTGTTCTTTTAGATATTCACTGAATTCTTCTGAAAAGTACTCTCCCTCTCCATCAAATCTTAGCACCTTAATATGCACACCTTTCTCTTTTTCAACCATGGCCTTAAAGTCCTTGAAGTGGCTGAACACTTCACTTTTGTGCTTCATAAAATAACTCCACACCTTCCTAGTGTAGTCATCAATAAAAGTCACATAGTAATGGCATCCACCAATCGAAGCAGCTTTGGTTGTCCACACATCTGAGTGGATCACTTCCAAAGGTCTTCTGCTCACCTACGCATTCTTTGCAAATGCATGTTTGGCATGCTTCACATACCTTTTACATTCCCTCAACTCTGAATTTAGGCAAACTTGCAACAATGTTTTTTGTTTGCATAGATTTCAACCTTTGTATATTCACGTGCCCAATGCGCTTGTGCCATATCAATATCTGCAATGACACCTCTCCCATACGCATAGCAGCTTTCACCTCAAGCATATCTACATCCAAGGTAAACATTTTGCCATTTTTGTTGCTTTTTGCAAACAAGCGGCACTTATTTTTCAAATCTTCAACAAAGCATCCATCAGGATTAAATCTGACTTGCAGACCTTGCTCAACCATCCGGCCAATTAGGTTCATTGTGATGTTTGGAACATGAAGTACATCTGCCAAGTACTTCGTTTTGCCATCCTGCAGAGACAATGGCACTTTACCAACCTGCATAATTGGATGCGCAGTATCATGACCTGTTTCAACATAACCTGGCTTATTCAACCAGGATTGGTCATGTGGTTAGAGGCACCTAAATCAACATACCAAACATCATTGCATGCTTCAGCATCTCCTGTCATGGAGTTAACCATATGCTGCATCACAAAAAGGTGCTCATTTCTATCATCACCATGCCCGCTTGATGACGCATAGTTACTTTGCTGCAACTTTCCACTTTTGATGTCATTCTACTTTTTATAACAGGTCTTCTCCTTGTGTCCAGGTTTTCCACAATAATAGCATTATGTGCTGCTATCTACTTGCTGGTTCCTTTGCCATGAACCACGACCTCTTTGGCTCCCCCTACCTCTAGAACTACCACGTCCTCCTCCATAGGACTCGTGTTCCTGTTGTTGCTGTTGGTTCTGATTTCCTATGTGGCCACCAAAACGACCTCTTCCTCTACCCCTGCCTCTACCTGTATTTGAGTAGAAGTCAGACTGTTGAGAATTTGAGGTAGTAGCTGAACCACCATTCCTTTGCCTCTTCACTCAGCAAACAAGCATTTCCTGGCTTTTTCATGCCATTCTTTAAAGGCCTTTAACTCAGCACTTGAGTGGAAGCAGCTCCCAAGACTGGTTCTACACTTTCCCCACCACTGATGTACTCCCAAACTCCCTTTCCCACCATGAGGAAGTTTGTCATCCTGAACTTCCATGCTTGGAAGTTATTCTTGTCAAGCTTCTCACTGACAATAGTAGACAAACCTCAGACATTTTGCAAATCAACTAACTGCAATAGCAACCTGTAAACACGGCAAATGCCTCACAAGGGCAAACAACAACACTTCTGCAAATAGCCTCATAGGGGCAGTGGGGCAAGCAACCACGAGTCACTTCAAGTGATAAATATGCATAAACACAGCAACCCAAACTGGCCTACATTTCTCAAAATCTTTGCACCGGTGTCACATAGCAACCTCTCTGTCACAAATCGCACACAGGCGAAGGCATACACAGTCAAAAATGGCCACTTCTCTTGATTGCTTGTCTGTGAAAACTTTGCGATGCCAAAATGGACCCCGAAACGGCCCTGAACCACGATTTTGACGCGTCACAAACTACTTTTCAATCCACAAAGAACACAAACTTGTTGGCTAACAAGTAGTGTTTGAACTTCTTCACTGCATATACCATGGCAAGTCCCTCTCTTTCTATTGTGGTGTAATTCATTTCGGCTTCATTGAGCTGTCTGCTTGCGAAATATATGGGATGATCACATTTGTTGTCTCCTGGCTGTGCTAGCACGCATCCTATGGCAAAGTTTGATGCGTCAATGCGGACATGGAAAATCTAATTCCAGTCTGGAGCGTTGAGGATTGGTGCAGAGACCAAAGCTTGCCTTAGAGCATCAAACGACTGTTGACACTCCTCGGTCTAGTTGAACTCCACCAACAATTTGTATAACGGACGAGCAATTGTCGCGTACGACATGATGAATCTTCTATAGTACCTTGTGTGCCCGATAAATCTTTTTACACCCTTGGGGTTTATTGGTGGTGGTAGCTCTAAAATGAGCTTGATTTTATTGAAGTCGGTGGCCAAACCATTTTTCAACACTACATGTCCTAGAATGATTCCATGTTTGACCCAAAATTGGCATTTCAAGGGATTTAGAGAAATGCGATACAGTTGACAACGTTTAAATACCATTTTCAAGTCCCAATCTAAATTCACGCATAGGTCATCTAAGAAAAATTCAAGAAGTCCTTAAATGTTGTGCTCATTAGCCTTTGGAATGTCGCTCGCGCATTGGTTAGCCCAAAAGGCATCACCCTATATGCATATACTCCTAATTCGGTGGCAAATGCCATTTTATGTTGATCCTCAGGTGTGATGGACACTCGGTTGTATCCTGAGAATCCATCCAAGAAGCTATAAGCTTCTCTTCCCTCTCTAGCACATGTTCAGTCAATGGGAGTGGGTAGTGGTCCTGTGAGTGGCTACATTAATCTTTTTCAAGTCCACACACACTCGGATCTTCCCATTCTTCTTCAAAAAAATTACGATGGGAGATACCCATTCTGTGTGCTCTATTTCATAGATGAATCCCACATCGATTAGTTTGATGATCTCTTCTTTGACAATCGCAGAGTACTTCGGATTCATTATCGGATAGGGTCTTTGCCAGTTGTCTATGATAGGGATTGTATGTTGCACCACTTCAAGTGGTATTCCCTTTATATTCTTGTAAGTTCATGCAAAATAGTCATGACAGGGAGGATCACATTGTGGATGCTAACTCTTTTGAAATTCGACTTCATAGTTGCAGTACGTAAGGCACCACCCATGTTCTCACAGATCACATGTCGAGAATTCCGAACGGGGAACCAGCAACAATGGGAGTAGATGACGACCTTTTGGATGCTCTTTTATTCCAAGTGGATTTGATCCCTGAATGGGCGGAGGAGGTCGGACACTACTTAACCAATGGACTCCCATAGGACAAACCCTTAAATAGGGAAAGAGCTCGAAAGCTCGTAAAAGATGCTGCTCCTTACCAACTCATTGTAGGACAACTTTATAGATTGGGAAAGGACGGTATTGTATGAAGGTGTGTCCATGAACACGAATTTGTAGATGTTCTGGAACAAGCACACTCTAGAGTGGCAGGTGGTCATTTTGCAGCCAAAATAACTTCTAGAAAGGTTTTGCAAGCAGTCCTATGGTGGCCTACCTTGTTTGGGGATGCTGTGGAGTTTGTAAAAAGATGTGACTCGTGTCAGAGAGCTGCAATCCCTCACAAAAAGGATAGCATGCCCTTGACCAGCATTCTAGCAGACCAGCCATTCGAAAAGTGGGGCATTGACTTCAAAGGACTAATTAGCCCAGCTACAAAACATACACAAGCTCGATATATCATAGTAGCTACTACAGATAATTTCACCAAGTGGGCTGAAGAAGCAAGGACCACCAAAAAGAATGATGCAAGATCCACCGCCAAGTTTTTATATGAACAAGTCATCGCACGGTTTGGACGCGCGGTTTGGATGTCCACTTCAAATAGTAAGTGATAGGGGCACACACTTTATCATTGAAACAATTACCATTCTGTTGAGTGAGTTTATGATCATTCACAGAAAATCAACCCCTTACAATGAAATATGGGCAAGTTCTATACAAGATTTAAAAGTTGGATCTATGATTGCAACTCTAGCTGAAGAGGACCCTCTTGGACATCCATTCTGGATTGCTAAAGCGGCAGAGATTCAAACCTCCATTGAAAGGGAAATATGTTCCATTGTTGTGCAGTGGTTTAGGACTACTCATGACAATCCATTGAAAGGGAAATATGTTCATGAGTTGCTTGCATGCCCAAAGAAGAAAAGAGGAAAAAGGTGCACCAAAAACCAACCGCGATTGGATGTTCTTAACCTTACATAAGTGGATATTCTTGTTTATGATTTCCAGCTTACACATAGAAGACAATCCAGATTCTTTGTCAGAAGGTTCCAGCCTATGCCTCACATCTTATTGGATCTTCCTCTAAAATGACACGATCGCAAATGGAAAGAGATTTAGGTCTTCATAGGGATGAGAGAATGTTGTTGTTGATAGTGCTGAGGAGGATGGGTCATATACTTTAGAATCATCATCGAATCATGACATTGACTTAATGATGATGAAGCTATAGGTGTTGATAGTGAAGAGTAGAATAAGAGAATGCATGCATGTTTTTTCATATGGTGGTTATGCCAAAAAATTTAGCTTTTTTTGAAGTTCAATGTGAAAGAAAATTACCTCAAATTTCAAAATTGCACAAATAGTGATCTAATTGAAAATTGCTATGAAAAATAGTCTAAATTTTAGGCCTATTTTTTTAGTGCTTTTTTATTTCGTGATGATACTATGCAACACTATTTTTCAAAATGATGTAAAAAGTCTCAAATTTCTGCTTTCGAAAAGGAATATTCCATATAGTTCCCATTTGCGCGCAAAGTTACCCATTTAATCTGCAATAGTATTAAATCATAGAATAATTTTAACGCTACGATCCAAGGAACATATATTTCCATCATAATATAAAGTACCAAAAATATACATCTGATCTCATGGTCTTAGATACACCTCTCCCAAGCCTAATACCATGTAGAATGCTTTTGGTATATGTATTTTACAAAGTTGGCACAAAGGTGATCTAGGTAGACAATTAAGCAAACAATAAATATGGAATCTATGGTGACATGGCAATGCATAGAAGCCAGTGGAATCTATGGTGACATGGCAATGCATAGAAGCCAGTGGAATCCTAAAAAAGACATTGACATATTGGACTTACAAAATTGTCGGGACTGTCTCTGCCAGAATTGATTGCATTGCATATGGTTGTGTGTGGATGGCGATATGGAGTCAGTCGCACCTCTAGGTTCATATCTTCGTGCAGTGTAGCCCATGCATCAAGCACCTCTTGTCGCAAGAGTGTGTTAAGATCTTGTAATTATCTCAGCTGCGCATGCAAGGCTGCATTTTCATTCAGCAACTCGAGCTCTGTCTGTTGCTCGGTCCTAATGCATTGAAGTTACTCAAACATCTCAATGTTCTCCTCTGGCAGCTGCGCCAGCTGCTGCTCCAAAGCCCCGGTGCACCCTCCAATGCCTCAGACAATTGACTTTGGTTAACCATCAATTCCATTTGACCCCGGATGTGCTTTTCTTTGTACGAGGCAAAGTCCACCCGCAAGCCCTTGATAAACTCAGAACTTGGCAAAGTTCATGGCAACCTCGTTGTGGTCCGGAGGCTTTCCATATACCTCAATGTATATCTCACGAGCATTCTAGCAAATTCGCTCGTCTTTACAATTTGCAATCTTCCATCGACCATGTTGGTCAAGTGAGTGTGTAGGGGTGCCACCTTTCCTAGTTGTTCTTCTCCTCCTCCTTGTCTTCACTTTTTTCGGTCTCCAAGCCAATAACTCTTGTTTTGACATTGTTTTGTTGACCTATTTCCATTGTATACCTAAGAAACCAATGCACATGGTGTTGGTTACAAGTTCTTGTGCGGTAATCAATTCAATCCCAAATTCAATGCAAAGAAAAGATTTGACATGGTTACCGCCAGGCTCCGCATATTTTGAAGTGCATGCGATTATCTCGGGTACATGCTCCGCAGAGCTGAAATTGCAACTTGACAAAGTCGCTCGAAGAGCATTTGTTGCTACTGCTCTGCACATCGAAAATCCTCCTCGACCTCCTCTTGCATCAATGGATGCTTTCTTACTCTCTTGGACCCTTTTGCTTCCCTGGGCGGTTCAAGAGGGACCTATTCTTGTGAGATCCTCGTGTGTGTTTGTGGTCCAACGTTGATATGAGCGCGAGCGTGTATACGTATGCAAGTCCTTCATGCATGGTATCACATCTTTGTGAGGCACAATTATGTGATATTGGAAGCTTCTCCCTTATCTGTGAATTTACTCTCATTGTATCAATTGGTGTACTTCTAAGAAGGTCACCTTATGCACTCTTGAAAATACTGCCATCCCTTACTCCAACCTCCTCTATACCTTTCTATCTGGTGTGTTCTCAATACCATCCTCTGATCCTGAGTAGTAGGAGTCTTCCTCAAACATAGAAGTGTCACCTAATGAATCTCCATCTGTAGCTACTCATGCTGTAGCTATCCCCTCTGAGCTAGATGTATCTATCTGAGTTTCTTTAGGCACCAAACCTCATTTTTGTCCATATGTACCTCTTTAGGAACCAGGCTACCCTCATCCTTCTTGTTCTTCTCATACTGCTTTCCCCTCCACAGAAACCTCTTCTCCTGGCTTGAATCCCTACATGTCTGCACCCCTTCCTTCGCCTCGTCTTCCTTGGTCTCCTTCTCTACATAGTTTGAACATCTCTTGGGAAGATTCCTATACTCTATCAAAACCTTCCCCATCTTCCAGCTTGATACAGATTGACTGTGGGATGATAGCCTTCAAATCTAGCATTATACAAGCCCCCGGCTAGGGTCTAGCTGTCAAGAACCTCTCCTCCTCTATGAAAAGCACTTCTCCTAGGGTTGCTAAGATCTTGCCGACAAAGTTCAATCCACACCGGAACTCTAAAGAGGAGCTGGAGGAGAATAACAAATTGGATGCAGAAGAGGTAGGGATTGCAAGAAATTCCTTTAAAGCGTCCCCTCCCTTCCGTTTCCCATAAGAGAGATGAGCAAAAGGTTAGTAAGAAGAGAAATAAAGCAAGAGGTTCGACTATCTCCTCATTTTAGAAAGGTGGGGACAAGAAGAAACATATCATTTAGTTAATGAAGTATAACATTATCACTTTTAATATAAGGGTCTTGTTGACAGGGATAGAGCTAGAAGATTTAGAGATTGGCTATTCCAAGCGAGATTAGATCCAACATTTTTATGCTTGTAGGAGATTAAAGAGAGTGGTGAGGAGTTGCATAATAGACTCAAGGACATTGACAGTTCAAGGGTTTGGATTATTTTTGAGCATCAGAGACCAAGAGGGGGATCAGCTATTGGTTTGAACAGAGGTGAAGTGGAATAGCTAAATTAGTGTGGGGGTGAATGCTTTGTCAAGGGAGTTTTTAAGGTAGGGGATGAAGAACTGGAGATATTCTTAGTTTATTCACCCAATACCTATAGGGAAAGGCTTGTGTTATGGTTTAGTCTAACATCTTTAGGTGGTAATACAATTCTGGTAGGTGATTTTAATATGGTTGAATATGCAAAGGATAGGAGCTTTGGAAGATCTAAAATTGTTAGTGGTAAGGAGTCCATGGAGTGGTCTAAACTAAGAGATAGAATGAACCTGGTTGAGGTTGATCATGAGGTTCAATTCACCTGGTCTGGTTGTGGGGGAGATGGAAGGGTAACCCAAGTAAGGCTTGAGTTTTATGTTAACAATGATGAAATACAATATAAGGTGATTTTGGTTGAATTATTTCCGAGCATGCTATTGTCAGACCACTGTCCTATAATGCTAACAGTAAATGATAGTTTGGATAGGCATATAGATGGAGGGGTGAAATGTAACAATTCTTTAATAAGATATTCTTGTCTTAGAAATAGAATTAAAAGCATTTGGAGCAGGTCTGTACTCGAGTTGATGGACCCAAGGGATTTATGGGATATGGCTTTGCAGGATTCAAAAGAGGTCTTCTTATCTTGTGGTAGAATGGTCACAAAGGCAAGGGATAGAAGGGTCAAGGAGTTGATTGAGGCTCTTAGGGCACTACAAGAGAGACTGGAGGGTGGGGGATTTACAGCAGGTCAAGAACTCATGGAGCTGAAAAGGAGGCTAAGACTCCTTTCAGTCAAGGATTTTGTAAAGAAACAGGTGCAGATCAAACAAATGGGTAAGGCTGATAGGACTTCTAAGGATATGTTCAGAGTTCTCAAAAAGAAGAATATCAAGGATAAAGTTCCCTTGCTTAGGAGAGATGGACCACTGGTAGAGTCTGAGGAGGAGAATAGGAAGTTTATAGCATAGCATTTTAGAACCTTGATTGGAAAGGACCTCCTAGGTAGTGAACTAAAAAATAGAGCTAGGCAAAGGTGCAAGGAGTTTAGAGTTGTAACAGTTCCTGGTTATCTTTCCCTTAAGATGGATAGTCCACTTGAGCTAGAGAAGCTGGAAAGTGCTGTGATGGCAATGAAAAGAGGGAAGACACCTAGCCCTGATGGTTATTTTTAACAAAAATGAAAATATTTCATGGATAATATTCTTTTATTTAAAAAATTTATTTTTCCTCTTGCTATCATTCAACATCTTCTATGCCTTAGCTTTTCCTCTTTTTTCTTGCTTTTCAATTTGCTTCCTTTTTCCTTGTCATTAGCTTCAGCATCTGTATTCTTATCCCCTTGAATATGTTTATCTATTTCACTATGGATACAAGTGGAGAAGCCCACAAAGAAATTAAAGAAAGAGACTAAATAATCTATTAAAATTAAGCTAACTAATTTTTGTCTTTGTTTTTGGGATTGTAAAGAAGATTTTATGTTTTCATCATTTACATTCATAATCAATTTTATTTTTAACTAATCTCTTTTTAAAGAAGTATTTTATCCATGCCTTGAATAGCATATCATATCATTCTATTTGAAATCATATAAAACAACCACTGATCTTGGTTATCTCCCTACATGAATATGATCTACAGAAGGAACAGAAAGGGTTCATAAAAGGGAGACATATTCTAGAAGCTATTATAAGCCTATGGGAGGGTCTAAATTGGGCTGGAGAGAGTAGCCAAGACATTTGCTTCATAAAGGTTGATTTTGAAAAAGCATATTACAAGATAGAGTAAGACTTCATCTTTGACAGTATGGAAAGTGATGGTTTTGGGGTTGCATTCATAAATATGATCAAGAACCTACTCAAAAATGCCTCCACCAGGGTGAATGTTAATGGGATTCCTTCTGAATTGATAGATCTAACCTGTTGTATTAGAATCTCCTCTACTCTTTGCCCTTGCTGCAAATGGTCTTGGTTGGTTGTTCAAAATGAGGTGGATGGTGATAGAATCAAAGGGATCCAGATTCCCACTAAAGAGTGTGATGAACAATTAATCAATGAGCTTTTTGCAGATGACACTAATTTTGTGGTTAACAGTTTGGATGGAAGTGTTTAGAGTCTTTGGGAGAAGATTGACATTTTTTCATTGGCTTCAGTATCCAAGCTCAGTCTAGGAAAGACTTCTTTTTATGAACTTAAAGGGAAGGAGATGGGCTATTTAAAAGAAAAGGGCTGTCAGGAGATAAAAGAGGGTGAGATTTTTAGACTTCTTGGGATGTTCTTTTCCAACTGGCTACCACTAGTGGAAGGCATGGCAGCAGCATTATCCGCAACTGAGGATGTACCTGACCTCCCGTGAAACAATGATAAGGGATGAATTGATTCAGCCTCCAACATCTTTTTTTCCTTTGCTAAAGCTGCTTGCAAAGCAACAACACAGTTTTGGGGGTCTTTCCCTTGCACCTTCCGTCTTAACTGTGATCCAAGCCCGCTAGGAACTGGTTTAGTTTCAAGTGCTCCAATCTTATAGTGGGCATCAACACAGGTGGCCTACCAAGCTCCATGGCCCTTCCCCGCCTCTGTGATTGCGTCCCTTGCAACAACTGCCTCGTATTTGCCTCACATTGACTCAAAGTGCACCTCGAAACTTCTAACTGATTCTCCCTCCAAACGGCCCAATTGATCTATGTACCAACAAGGCATGTGGAGACTCTTCCATTCTATACTGTCTCTTCAAGGCTTTGGTGACAACCCCCCAGTCATCCTTTATTGCGTCCAGCAATGTCTTGTGCCAGGCTAGTGCCATCCCCTCCAAGAATTGGAAAGGTACTAAGCTCACATCGTATCTGGCCATCTTGATCTCTTGCTGACCCTCAAAAAATTTCTCAAATATGCTGACAACATCTTCCCCATCTCTGCCCAGGAAGATTGGGACCTCCACCATGATGACTTGGTTGAAAGGAATCTGCAACACAAACAAAAACCAAGGGGAAAGTGCAGTCCCCTACCAACCCACACAGCTCCTTCACCACTGCTTTTCAAGCACCTGATAACTGATCAAATAGTCCGTAGATGCACTCTTCCAATCCCAATCAATAAATGAATCTCTTTCTAGACCTCTGAATCCTCCAGTCAAACTGATCAGTGAATGCAGTCAACAGCCAAATGTACATGCATATTTAAAACTCCCCAAGGCTTGATACATGATAATCAAGAGTCACTAGTGATAGTCCAACACAGTGTCTACATCTTCACACTTTGACCCACAACAAAAGCTTTCTCTGAGGCACTTAATT
Source organism: Cibotium barometz (assembly GCF_041138505.1). Classification (NCBI taxonomy): domain Eukaryota; kingdom Viridiplantae; phylum Streptophyta; class Polypodiopsida; order Cyatheales; family Cibotiaceae; genus Cibotium; species Cibotium barometz. Next base: position 34,126,007 of record NC_141068.1, read on the forward strand.
CAGCGGTCAAAGTTACCCTTTCAATTTGCTTATTAGGGTTAAACAGCCAACTGTGCACCCTCTTTCACCTACAATTCTGCTCTTAAACTTCACGTTGAGCAGTTGCTATTTGAGATCCAGCATATTCAAACACGATTGCTACTAGAATTTCAAATTCAAGCTCCTCAAATATGCACACAAGGAAAGCTAGGTAAGCCGGATATAGTTAGGGTGGGGCTGACTTATATATGACATACGCAAGCTCGAGGGCAAAGAAGAGCTTGTAAACACATGAACTGCTTTCATCAATGCACATGCATCAATCGCCCAGCTTGGGATCTCCCTCAGTAAGTGCTGCTTTACGTGAAAAATCCCTTACTTTCCACAGCGGTCAAGAACTGACTGGCATAACCAAAGTCAAACCCTGACTTTGCAATGATTTACTGATCAAGGAACACACCCTTGAATTCACCCACACCCTATGTCCATGCTCATTTAGAAATATTTATATGTGCCCATGAAGAACCCTGAGAAAGCCTTCAAAAAACTTTCTAAAAATGTTACTTTCAAGGCAACGAGGTTGGACACTTGCAAGAATGTAGATGCAGGTAAGAAGGATGCAAAAATAACATTGAGGCACCTACAGCCACACCGGAACTAACAAAGGATGTGGAACGCTTGAAAAAGGACATGCATACGTGGGCTACTGTGGTGGAATGATCCAAGAAACAAATGGAAAATGTGGAAAATTTCACGAAAGAAAATGGACAATGGATTGATGTAACCAAGAAAAACAAAGGGCCAGCCAATAATAAAGTTGACATAATGAATGCCACTTTGGAAGAGGAAGTGACAAGAAAAGGCGAGTGTATGCCGGCCACAAGCAAGGAAGCCAGGAGGCACCAGAGGATCTAGAGGGGTGGCCATGCTCTATCGTGAGGGTCTTAGAGATGCTGTACAAGTGATGCATAAAGATGAGGATGCAAGATACACGTGGATCCATTTGCATACAGGGAGACCACAAGGCCTCTATATCGCAATATGCTACTTTCCACCCTCAAATTCAGGCTACGCCTCACGTGATGGAGGACCCTTTGACCTGCTATATGAGGACATCATGAAATATGCCAGCATAGGTGAGATAGTACTTATGGGAGACTTTAATGCACGGGCAGGAAAAAGACAAAGTAGGTTTTACATGCATGATGATGCCATGTTCAGAGAGATTGACCATGATGAGGTGGGATTGTGTAGGGCAGCCCAAGATAAAGAAATGAATGCATATGGGACACACTTATTGGCATGGGGCAGTGCACACGAGTTAGCCATTTTTAATGGACTTTCAAGATGGCCAGGATCAAACGCTTTGACATGTTGGAACCATAACAAGGGAGCAAGCATAGTAGATTATCTCATTGGATCATCGACATTGATACTAGATGTACACAATTTTATGATCTCTGGGAGACTCCTTGGGTTAGCTGCAAATCATGCTATTTTAACCCTCACAATATCTTGTGGGCAAATGAGGGATGCAACACCATGCCTTCCCAGGCATCCTCGTTACCACTTCACAGAGGACATGTCATATATATACAGCGGGAAAGTTCAAGATACCTTGAGCACTTTGGATTTGAACGCCACTCTGGAGGAGTGCACAAGAGGACTATGCACATATTTTACATGCATCAGTGATTTTTGCATTCCCATGTACATTGCCATCATCTAGACCTCCATGCTCCATAGTGCCACAAAATGGATGGTATGATCAGGAATGTAGGACAGTCCACGCTCAACTGGAGAGGGAGGTGGCCACAGGAGCCGGGACTCGTAGCCAAGCAATGACACTAAAAAAGCGTTATGGTACGGAAAAAGAAACGTGCCTACTTGGCAAAACTAGAAGAAGTATATTATTAGATGTTTTTGGGCTGAGATAGCAAAAGGGCATAGCAGATGATGCATGAAAGACAACCCTCTTTATAGATCACATCCCCAGACGCCTGGTTAGAGTATGGGAGACACCTATATGATGTACCAGGACAGGCACCTATGGGAGCCCCCAATCTGCATAGACCAGCACAGTGCTCTTTCTTTACATGGAGGATGGTTAGGGGTGCCATATACAAGCTACAGAAGGGAAAGGCACAAGACCGGGACGATTTGGTGGGAGAGCTTTTCTCACATGTATGTGATGTGTTGACACCCACATTGGCATCTATGTTCAATAGGGCAGTATGTGAGGGTTTTCCCAAAAGCTGGTCAGATCACACTATAATCCCACTCTTCAAGAAGGGGGACCCACTGATCCCAAGTAATCAGACTATCATGATTGGCTACACATTGGCCAAAATATACGGGTCCATATTGGAGCATAGGATCACCACATGGCCCGAGATGAATGGCAGGAGATCACAGGGACAAGCGGGTTTTAGGCGAGGCTACGCCACATTGGATCATATCCTCACACTCAGAACTATTATAGAGGAGGGACGAACAGGACATAAGAGGACTATTGTTGCTTCGTGGATTTCTGCAAGGCCTTTGATACAATTTCCCAAGCCCGTTTCATGCAGAGATTACAGGACATTGGGATGCCAGAGGATATGAGATGGTGAGTGTATGCTTTATATGAGACCGTGACATGCCGTGTGCAAGCACTGGGGGGGATGTCAGATAGGATCGACAGCATGATCGGGGTGAAGCAGGGATGTCCGCTATCACCCACACTTTTTGGCCTGTACATAGATGAGGTGTGCAACTACACTAATCGAGGAGGGGTTGGAGACAGTTTAGCCGAAGTGTTGATACCTATATTGCTATATGCAGATGATATTGTGCTTATCTCTGATTCACCGGAAGGATTACGAAGACACTTGGATGCTTTGGCCACCTTTTGTAGAGATTGGGACCTTGCAGTGAACCTTGGGAAGACCAAGGCCATGGTTTTTAACACTTCGGTAGCATGGGTGACTAGATCCATATATTAGTTTAGCTTTGGAGGGGCTGTGGTGGAACGTGTGAGAGAGTATGTATACTTGGGGGTTACCTTCTCTTGCCCATGCTTTTCTTTGAGAAGGGCAGTGGATGCTCGGTTGGCATAGGGATATGCAGCATTAGGCTCACTTGAGAATCAATGTGCACACATATAGTTTCAAGAACCCACCAAATTGTGGCTATTTGATACAGTGGTCACGCCTACACTACTATATGGAGTAGAAATCTAGGGTTCCAGCTTATACCACAGGTGACTGACTCTGCTCACTGATCAATTGTGCCCAGAGAGGGAATATTTTGACGGATGGGATGCCATGGAGAGGCCACTTGTTAGGATGATATCTCGAATGATTCACAGCAAAGGCTCCACTCCACACTCTATTGTTAGAGCAAAGTTGGGGGTGGCACCGATGGTTGTGGAGGCCTTGTTCAAAGTAGTGTCTTTCCTACATAGGATACGAGGTTCCTTGGACAGAGATACTCTAGGCTTGCATTAGTTTCCTCCCCACAAATGGCAGCACAGGGAGACAAGGATCGGTGATACTCACGAATGACCACATGGTTAACGCAGCCCCTTTTCACCAAGGCTTTCCAAGCACCTGTTAGCAGCTTTTAACAAGCACTTCTCACAAGGCGAACCCCAAATGCACAGTCAGCAACTACAGACAATTACGGGCATCAGAATTCTATTTCAAACCCCTCAATACCTTGGTCAAACTGCTTGCCCAAGCAATGCTGTACACTGTCAACAGCTCTCTTTGCATCGACCTTTCGAGTTGGATCACTTTTATCAGTTCTCAAGTTTATGCATATAACAATGAGCCACCTTACTATCCTCGCCTCTATATGCTGTCTTGACCCAATTTTGTACCAACGAAATTACCGGTCAAACTAGCACACAGGCATGTTGCACCTGAGTGGACCTTTGACTAAGTAACGACTTTCAAGTCAAACTGCATACCATTAACTATCGCTAATCAGCACAACCGACAGCCGCATACCAAGAGATGTGATTGGGCATCACCTCCCAAGAACCATCAACAAGCCACTCAACAAACAACCTCAAAAGTGACGGAAAAACAATCTTCTTTTCCAAAGGTCAACCTGCAATTTCCAGTTTTTTCCCCACTACTAACTATCCACACAAAACCCATCAAACTTCTACCGATTGTCCACAAGCTTCCGACAAGGCATATCCTTTGATTCTCCCATCATCTATCCTTCCCACAAACATCTCTTCACAATTTTCTGTTTCCCCACCTATCTCCTACGTGGGATACTATTCAGGAAAAATGTTACCACAAGTCGAATTCGCCATCGCGCAACAAAAGAAATGTCGTACATACATCGCGAGGCAAGATTCATTTGTCACCACCATCAAGACCCCTTGCATTCCACCCGAAGGTATAAAGAAATGCCAAACACCGAGGTCAGATGCAACGATCCATTCATATTTGACATAAGCGATGAAGACATAGCCCAGCTATCATGCGGCACAATTCCCTTCACCGGCAACAAAAGCGGTAGCGATATGCTGTATATCATCAGTCCATGAAGACACACAACCGATTAACCACAGAAATGCCGTTTCGTGTCCAACAAGAGTATATATCCGTTATCTCTTGCCCCCCTGTTGGTCAAAATGTGAACATGAACTACTTCTGCTTCCTTTGGTCAATGGACATATTCATCTTTTTAATTCGCTACCTCACAATTATCTCTCTCTCTTCTCATATCGCACCATACATATGTGGAGTTCTAAGAAGTACCAACGTGCAATTCTCTACCAGCGCTCCCTTGCCACTGTTCTCTGTGACGAATGCTACCCATCCAATCCACTTCTCTCCCCCTACACCAAAATGATGACTGCTGATTTCATTTAAGTGTTGATCATGCTTTGTGGCTCGAGATGCAAGGAAGGGTGAAGGAGGAAGAGAAACCATTGAAACCATCGGTTGCTTGGATTCAGCAAAGCGCCTATGTACAACGTGATCCTTCTATTTCATCCTTTCCCCCTCACGTAATTCTAGCCCACTGTAGAAGTTACAAGCCTTGACCCAGTCAAGGGTCCACATCACAGCCCCTCATTAAAACCCTTCTATCACTCACATAGAAACACCTGCTCACCCTCGCAAGGAAAGATCACATAGATTCCCTAAACACGGCTTTGATTTCTATGATCTTGAAACCGCACGGAGCCCACAGGATTCCGCTTTCCCCCATAGCAGGGTGGGGCAACAAGGCTCAGGCAAAAAATGTACAATCTATCATATATGTCTATCTATATTTCTATCTTTTTATAAATCCAAGAAAAACTCTATATAGATCTATATATATATATATATATATATATATATATATATAGGGGGAATGGGGGGGGAGAGAGAGAGAGAGAGAGAGAGAGAGAGAATCTATGATAGATAGATAGATATATATGGATACTTTTTCTTTTACTTAGAGAGAGAGAGGGAGAATCTATATTTCTATCTATTTATAAGTCCAAGAAAATTTCTATATAGATCTATATATATATAGGGGAGAATGGGGGGGGAGAGAGAGAGAGAGAGAGAGAGAGGAATCGGCATATAACATGTATGTATATATATATATATGTGTGTATATATATATATATGAATAGGATTTTTTTTTGAAAATTTGGGGAAAAATTTTGCAACATAGAGGAAATAGGAGGGCACCAATGCCTCCTATTTGCACCATGTTGAAAAATGTTCTTCCAATTTATGCTTTTTTTTGGGCCCAATACATTACCCCGCCCCCCCCCCCCAAAACTCTCTCTCTCTCACACCAACACACACACACATACTATCTCTCTCTCTAAAAAAAAAGAAAAAGTATCCATATATATCTATCTATCTATCTGTATATTGATATATCTATCCAACATGGGGGAATGGGGAGAGAGAGAGAGAGAGAGAGAGAGAGAGAGAGAGAGAGAGAAAGAGAGAGAGAGAGATGGGCATATGACATGTATATATATATATATGAATAGGGAAAAAAAGTGAAATTTCGGGAAAAGCTTTTGCAACATAGTGGAAATAGGAGGGTCCCAGATAAATTGTCTCTCTTACACACCAACTCTCTCTCTCTCTCTCTCTCTTACACACTCTCTCTCTAAGAAAAAGAAAAAGTATCCATATCTATCTATCTATATGTCTATCAATATATATATATATATATATATCTAGATCTATATATATACGGGGGAATGGGGGGGGGGGAAATGGGCATATAACATGTACAGATATATATATATATATACATGTTATTAAGCCAAAAATTATAGTATATATATAAACATAAGAATAGGCCTTTTTTTTTAAAAAAAAAGGGAAAAAATTTTGCAACATAGTGGAAATAGGAGGGCGCTAGTGCCTTCCTATTTCCACCATGTCACTTTTTTTCCACCAAATTCATAACCGCCCACCACCCTCAACTCTCTCTCTCTCTCACATTCTCACTCTCTCTTACACACACACTCTCTAAGAAAAAGAAAAAGGCTATATATATATCTATATGTATGTATGTATGTATGTATGCATGTATGCATGTATGTATGTATGTATTTATTTAATATATATATATATATATATCTATATAGATAGATATATAGATCCAAAAGAAAAGTCTTTATAGATCAATGTATCTATCTATATATAAATCCAATAAAATGTCTATATATATATACATATATATATATATAGGGGGAATGAGAGAGAGAGAGAGAGAGAGAGAGAGAGAGAGAGATTTCACACACACACTCTCTCTTTCTCTCTCTGTCATGAGAGAGAGAGAGAGAGAGATTTCACACACACTCTCTCTCTCTCCCTGTGTCCATTTCACTTAGAGAGAGAGAGAGTGTGTGTGTGAAATCTCTCTATCTCTCTCTCTCTCTCTCTCTCTCTCGCTCTGTCCATGGAAACATTTCACTCAAACTCTCTTTATTAGTTTCACCAGCTATATCCTATTTTTAATTTACTCACCCCTCCTTAACTGACCTCCCCAACCTCCCCCCCCCCCTCTCTCTCTCTCTCTCTCTCTCTCTCTCTCTCTCTCTCTATGGAAACATATCACTCAAGTCTCTCTTTATTAGTGAGAGGAAATGTAGCATTGGCTAAAGACACACACATGATAGGTCTCACATGTACTCCGGTCAACCATGCTCCAAGTTCAAGCAATGCCAAAACACGTAAGGACTCTACAGACATTGTAATATTGGAGGATGATGATGAGGTAGTGGCAGGAAAGAAGGAGAATTATGTAGTGGTTAGCATAGTGACATATATCAGGTCTGTTGGGGGGCGACATCATATGTTGTAAACATGTACATACATCAACCAATACTAACATATGCCAATTTGTTTCAAATGTTTGGTAGTAGAAGAACATTTCCAAATACCCCAACTATGTAATCATTGATATAGAACATTTTGATTCAATAAGATCCTCCTTACCATGTTTGTTGTATTTCAATGCCCTCATGTGGTCAACCTTTCTTTAATGCATCTTGAAATCCATTCTTCTTCACTTTTGAGAGAGAGAGAGAGAGAGAGAGAGAGAGAGAGAGAGAGAATCAAAACCAATCATTGGGACCTGTAATTAATGCAACAAATTCATTCTTATAGGCCATCCAAGAGAGAGAGAGAGAGAGAGTCAAAACCAATCATTGGGACGTGTAACTCATGCAACCAATTCATTCTTATAGGCCATCTGAGAGTGAGAGAGAGAGAGAGAGAGAGAGAGAGAAAGAGAGTCAAAACTAATCATTGGGATGTGTAATTCATGCAACCAATTCATTCTTATAGGCCATGAGAGAGAGAGAGAGAGAGAGAGAGAATAAATTTATTTGTATAGTTTAACATACTTTATGTAAATACTTTATGTAATGTACGTGTACATTAGTTCATACATAAAACAAGAGCTTGATCTAGGAAGTGGTGTCTGGCTCTTGTGCTGCTGAAGCCTATCTTCACTTTAGCACACAATAACAATACAATGAGAGATGGGTATGTACTATATGTGTAAACCTAGAATACACGATCCAAATGTGAATCCAATCCAAACATACATGGCTATCTAACTATGCCACAATTATACCTAACATAAGCTGGTGACATAAATGATAGTCACCCAAGATTTACATCAGGAGTGGAGCTTGATATCTCAACAAGAAGTTGTCACCTTCAATAGTATCCTAGACAGCACCTGAATGGCCTCCACCCATTTATTGACATTACCCTTATTATTTTTTGAATCTTTCCAACCTGATGTTTAGGAGTCTCAAATGAGTTTTTTCCCAAGTCATATGCTTTGCATACATTCATAACTAGTTGAAAGTTTGGATCTTCACAAAATACCATGTATGTCAAGTCCTTGTACTTGAAAATGGCCTTCTTTAAGTCTTGCAAAGCTAATGAAACATCATTGAGAACGCTCGACAAGCATCTATAGAATTAGATTGTCTCTCCAAGAACTCTCCAGCAAACCTCTTACCCAGTGTAGATCATGGGCTTTCGTAGCCCTTCCATACCTCCCTTGCTTTCACGAGCGTTTTTGAAAGTGTAGACTTTTTCTTCTTTTGGTATGGCTCATTGTTGAGCCCCTAGAACCGGTCACTTCAAACGTCAAATCACAACTAAAAAAGAGATTTCATACTAGTTTTTCTTGATTTTGACAACAATCAATCAAAAGCTAACCTTTCTACACAACTTTCAACAACAAACAACACTCCTATCACCTTCAAATCTCTCCAAACTCACAAAAATGGTCTATACTCCAGCTTAAGCTTCTAAGCTCGAATCGGGTGGATAACGAAGGAACGATTGGTATTGGTGGAGCGTACCTGACTAGTATCCCTAGCAATGGCACCAAAAATGTTAAATCTTCTATTTATGCGGCTCACATGTCATTGGGGATCGTCCAAGCATGCCGCAAGTGAGTGCTCAACTCCTTGCTACTTTCGGGTAGGAGCCAACCTCGCAATCGGTTCTACGAATGTCATGTTCGCAGCTCCCAACTTGTTGCAAATGCGATTCCACTTGGAGAGGAGAGGGAGAGGGAAAGAGAGAAGATGGCATACTCGTGAGTGTGGGTGAAGGGGAAACTGTGGACGTAGCAATCGCATGAGACCATAGAAGGAAAGAAAGCATGCAAGAAATCCAACACCCTTAAGGGAGTGGAGGGAAGCTTGAGCTCTTTGCATTCAACGTGGTATCCAACAAGTGAAGACTAAAGTCAAAGACTTTGCCTTTTATACAAGTACCTTTTTTCAAGGGAGGACTAACCCTTTCCATCTCTTGCACTCTCTCAAGCTCTAATTCTCCTAGCTAGTGGCACAATGTGCGACCACCCTACTCTAGCTTCCCTCATTTTCTTTTAAGCTCTCTATGTACATGGCCGAATCGGCAAAAATTGTATAAGTACATATATTACAACACGGGTGGGCTGCCAAAAGGTTAACACACCCTAAGACCCATTTCAAGTTTGGTACCAATTAGACAAGTGACATATCAATGTCATTGGCCGACGCATAATCTTCCTTCACATATGTAACATGCATGTGGGAATTGGGGCATTTGGCCTTCCCGACCAAACGTACGGGGTCCAATTCTCTTTATACTTGGCAAGATCAAGGAAACCACTCAACTTAAGAACCGTTCGAAGTTTGGTACCAATCGGATAAGTGCATATATCAATGTCGTTGGCCAGCCCGTATTTTTCCTTCACATACGTACCATGCATATAGAAATTGGGGCATTTGCACTTCCCGATTGGACATATGGCATCCGATCCACTTGATACATGTCAAGATCATGGAAAACACTCACCTTAAGACCCCTGCCAAGTTTGGTACCAATCAGAGACTTGCACATATCAATGTTGTTGGCCAACGCGTAATTTTCCTTCACATGCATACCATGTGTATGGAAATTGGGCCATTTGTCCTTCCCAATTGGACATACGATGTAAGATGCTCTTGATACTTGTCAAGATCATGCAAAAAACTCACCTTAAAATCCATGCTAAATTTGGTACCAACCGAATAAGTGCACATATCAATGTCATTGGCCCACCCACATTTTTCCTTCACGTACATACCATGTATATAGAAATCGGGGCATTTGGCCTTCTCGATAGCAAATAAGAGGTTCGTTGCACCGGTGGTGCGGTCCCACTAGTTCCTGCGTTTGCTTCTGACACGACCCACGGACCTTCAAAACTCTCTTGTATGCACCATATTTACCCATGGCCGTCTCTATAGTCACATTGAACAAGCCGCCTCAGAGACAACAGTGGGACAATTTTAGAACCAGCGATTCTCGAGGTTTTCTGCAGGTAACGGTCTTCAGGGAGAGCGGATGAGACAAGCGCTTGAGGAAAAACGGCAGCAACACACCAGAGCATTATTGACCTTAATCAAGGAAAGTGTATTGAGGCGGCTAAAGGAAAAGGACGTGGAGGTTGAGAGAATAGGCCGCAGGAATTGGGAATTGGAGGAGCGTGTGAAACATCTCAGTCTAGAATCCCAACTCTGGCAAAACTTGGCCAAGAACAACGAGGCTATGGTCTCCAATCTCAGAAGCAATCTGGAGCAGGTAGTAGCATAGAGTAGGGAACAAAGCAAGGAAGGATGCAGGGAGAGTGATGTGGATGATGCAGAATCTTGCAATTACGGAGAGTCAGGTGATGCTCATGGGTGATGCTTATGCCCGCACTGTGAAAGAGAACAGGGACCTCAAGGAGCAATGATCTCAAGCTGACAATGTGGAAGAAGGATGATTTACTCCATGTAAACCTAGGTCTTGCATTCTTTGGGGCTCCACATAGAGGACACTCAGTTCGACGAGTGTCACATTCTTTATACAGGCAAAGATGTCTGCAAGGAAGGAGGAGAATGCACACGCTATTCGTTCTACACATATGCATACATAAATACACATGCACATGCATACACAACACGCACATAGGTAGGGGGTTGCACACACATAAACATACACACACTTGAAAGGGTGTACACAAATGCACATACATCTGCATATGCAAGCACACACTCACGCATACAAGCATTGGGCACACACACACACACACACACGTAGGTGAATATGCACAAATGTACATGCAGATAATTGTTATATATACACATAGAAAAACACACATGCGCACATTCACGCATACAACACACACACATACATATATGCATGTGCGTACATAGGCACGGGGCATACACATGTACATGCACATGCATACACAACCTACACATAGACAGGGGGTGCATACACATACTCATACACAAACACGCAAGTGTGTGTGGAAACATGCACGTATGCACGTGTGCATATACACATACACACGCACACACCACACACGCGTACACACACAACAAGGAAAAGCGATCACATGTGCGTGCGTAGACACGTTTTCTGGTCTAGGTAGTAAAGCTACGGGAGCGTCTATTCGCGCCGCTATTTATGGACAAGCATCTATTTATGCTGCTAAAGTGTAGTTGGATGCACATATAGACGAGTGTATAGACACACTCACAGACGAGAAAATGCACAATGCACACAAGGCACTTTTTTACGTGTCTATACACGCGTGTATATTGGCGTCTATATGACAACTAGATGCATGGATAGACACGCTTATATACTTTTTTTGACACAGACCGTAACCGCGCTTATGATGCGACTCAAAATTTGTAAATTAAAAAAAAAGCAACATGCTCATATTTTATACCCTTTGGTCATACATGCATGCATTGTATTTAATGCAACCAACATCAATGCATTGTGTATAATTTGCATGATTCCGTGCATGAGTTAAGAGACGAAGCAGATTTAGTTGTCTTATACAAGCCATGATTACAATTTCGAATAAAAGATTTTGAGTCCACAACATTAGACGCATGTAAACCATCCATGCACGAGAATTGAATACAAACATTACAAAAGTGTTTATATATATTGCCCAAAAAAAGGCTTATACATACATACACATGTGGCCTCAAGTACGAAAAGTGATAAAGCCTTAAATAAGATCTAGCCACATGTGGCTTCAAGTACAAAAAATAGTGGCTTTGTAGATTTGTACATACATGCACGTGTGGCTTGAAGTACAAAAAAATAGTAAAGCCTAAAGCCACATCCAGCCATATATGGCTTCAAGTACAAAAAATAGTTGCTCCTATCTAGCACTACATCTACTACTAGTCGGAGTCTCTCTCTCCTCACTCTCGGAGCTTTCTTCGGCACCTTCATCTAGATTGCCTCCTTCTGCCTCCGTATATCAAGTTGCAATATGACACAAAATGCATATGTATGTATTAGATTAAATCAACAACTAACTAAGAAATCACATAAATGCAAGTCACATTGAGATCCATACTTACAAATTCAGCCCCCCATGACATTCCATATTGCTCCATCTGGATCCGTCGTGCGTCCCAGTGCTACTAGCCTTGTTTCTTCCATGGCAGCTTTCTTGGCTTGCTTCCACTCGCGTCTATGAGCAGTGGCAAGCTAGCTCTTTGGAGCATGTCCTTGCTCTATCCTGGCCAACTTGGCCTTGGCTTGTCTCTTGAGAAAGGACCTCTTATTGGCAAGTCTGGTCGGCAAAGACATGATCCAAAGGGCCAGCCAAACACTGCTCATCATAGGCACGAATGGGAGCAAGAAAAGAAGGCTATCATAGAATAGAGGACATGGGTATAGGGTACATGATTTATTATATATTTCTTTGATATATAATGTACATAGCTACAAGAGAGGGCTTAGGGTATAGCATCCGACTTTATTATATATTTCTTTGATGTACAATGTGCAAAAAAGAGCTTGAGGTATAGGGTACAAAAAAAAGAGCTTAGGGTATAGGGTACAAAAAAGAGACGAGAGGGGTTTAGGCTCAGGGTCACTACATAACTAATGCACAAGAAAGCTAACTAGTAATTAAGACCTGAGTGCTACTCATGGAGTGCTCTCGTCGCGCAAAGAGTTTCTATGATCTTTCGGGTCTCCCCAAGAAGATGTGCATGTAGTCCTTGGTGTCAGGCTACTGTCATCATGATGCTCATCGAGATGATAAGCTCTGCGTACTAGCTTCCCAATCAAAAAAGAAAGGTACCCAACAAGTATTGCACCCCCAATCACTACACCACGCAATAAATATGAGGGAGACATATGCACACACAGCACTGGGGGGTTAGGATTAAAACATATGCAAGATAGAAAAAGAACACATAAATAATGGATGGGAAAAAAAATTTAAGTGAATGGAAGAGGGAAGGGGGATGGGGAAGAACACAATTCCAACCCCAAACTATCTCGGGTTCAAGGGGTAACGCATCTAGAAACGCGTCAATAAGCACGACTGTACTGTCAAACAGTAGCACCATTTGACGTGCTAATTGGCGCCCTATAGTTCAAATTTTATGTGCCGACTGAGCGTGATGGGGACTGTCGCCCACAATCCAAACACCAAAAAGAAAATAACATGTGCACAAAGGACCACCACAAAAGACAACATTGCAACAGCTAAATCCCAAAAACACGTAAAAAAAAAGGAAGCAAGTGGCATACCTTGGAAAGGTATGAGTCAACGAGTTCCAAGTCCTCTTTGATTCTTGATCTTCCTTTCCCGGTCCTCGTATGAGTGCTCACACTTGAGGTGGGAGGTAGGAAGGTGTGGGGGTATGAACTAGTGTGGAGGTATGGAGGTGTAGAGATGGGAGGGTCGGCGACGGCAAAATGTGTAGTGAAGAATGAGCCCCTGGCGTAGGGTTATAACATAGTAGTGCATCTATACACGCATATAACACCTCGTCAATATGACAGTGTATACGCGGCTATAGAGATGCGTGTTTATATGCGGTATTTGGCATAGTAGACGCGCTTATAAATGCACTAATAGATTGGGGAGACGCGCTGATAGACGCATATCATACTTGGTAAAGATCATGGAAACCACTTGCCTTAAGGACCCTGTCAAGTTTGGTGCCCATCGGACAAGTTCACATACCAATATCATGGGCCGATGCATATTTTCCCACACCTACGTAGCATCACTACTACAGAAACACCGGTTATCGTCGTTCTTTTCATCAAAAAATACAAAGAAAATGATTTTCTTTTGACCAGAAAAATGATGGTATGTTAGACGGCATAACCGATGGTATCTTCGACGGTATAATTGATCGTATAATTGATGCACAATACCATCGAACATACCATCGACAATACCAAATATGATACCATCAAATATACCATCTCTGCTACCATCTAATATACCGTTGATTGTACCATCCAAAATACCGCCGCTGTCTATATATTCACAATGACTCTTATGTAGATGCCAAGAAGAGAAAAAGTATAATAAGGTCTTTTTTTGGGGGGGGGCTTTAAGCTTGGAGAGAATAGTTACCCCCCACAATATGTGGACCGATATAGATCTCTTGTTATACAACAACTTCTACTTTATGCTCATAAAGCACCTATGGAAGAATAAATCGCTTCAACTTATGGAGTGCAACATGAGGAGCATGTTATAGATTCAGATGTTGGGGTGAAGGAGACCATGTAGGAGGAGGCTATTGCCACAGATAATGCTGCTAGTTTGCACGAGCCCATCCTCGATGAGATTGTGACCGCTTTAGTTTTTTAGAATCAATAGGCCATGCATGAGAAAGTTGTTGCCACATCATCTATTTTTTGGCATGTAGGACACTATCCTTGAGGAACCTACTACAATTGCAGCTGTAAATCTTGAACTTAAAGTGCTAGATGAGGAGGCGTCCACCATTTTTGTGTAGGAGATGATTTTTGAGAAGGAGACAACTTTTGTTTTTGGAGAGGGTGGTGTCATGGATGATTTGGAGCACAAGGACTTCATTCATGTGGAGGATCAGCCTGCGGACGAGAATCTTGATGATGATCACATGCACTAAACTTCTAAGGAAGCTTCACATATGGAGCCTCCCACATCATCTACATAGTAGGACATTATTGCATGAGTGTTTTAGTCACTCATGTGTTGAAGGACCTTAAACTTCTCAAGTGTCGTCGCTTCTGCAATTGGCCTGATGTTAGGAGAACTTTCTGGATGCCTCCCCTGGCCTTCTTCAGCTTCACGCAGACCTCCAAAGCCTTTCTGATGACGAAACAGAGGAGAAGCAAAATGGCCAGACTTTGGTGAGGACTGAAGAACACCATGAGGCCTGGTTGGGGCTTGATGCAGAACCAGGGATGAAGGGCCAGCACCATCTCTGATAGCGTGTGGAGCAGGGCTTGAACCAAATATGACGATGTCTTGGAGAGACATCTTTGGGCAGGGCTCCCCCCTCTCGGGGGGAGGGGCTTACCTGACGGTGAGGCACAGCAGGCGGAGCAGGAAGGGGGAGACGAGACGATGTAGGAGGGGGGCGGTGTATGCAGAGAGGCAAGCACGCATGGGAGACACCTGGGCATGCAGAGACCCAGACGTGGCGAGCGTTTTTCGACCTGCTGCAATTCTAAGCCAGCAAAATTATGGTGAAAAAGTGCATCCACATCCCTTTTTGAGTGAGAGAGAACATTAAGCCTAATAATAATAATAATTTTTTTTTTCATTTCTAGAGTTGGTGACGAGTCAGCATTCCTGACTTCTGACAGAAACGGCTTGGCCGGCAATTTGATCACGAGGCCAAAATAAAACCCAGAAACTTGTACACTTGTGCTTTGTAGTTTGGCTCGCAGAATTCGTACCTACTAGTACACATGCATGCCAGTAGCGAGACTCTCGTTAACTTTGTTTGTTCAGGCGTGCGAATACTTTGCCAGTAGCGAGACTCTCGTGCGTTGTGAATTTTGTGCAACTCTGACTCCTGCGCTTAATGCTCTTATAAAGGCCAACTTACGTAATAAATACAATGACAAGTTGGTTTACAAACCAAGCTGCTTGCGTGAACAAGCTCCAAGGGTCTGAGGCAACTATTTCAAAGAGTTATGCATGCTGACTTTTCTTAATGCTGCTTAATGTTAGTTTAAATTCAGGTTAGTAGTAGTTTAGTTGATAGTCGTGAAGTATTTTATCTTATGTGAGATTATTTAAATGGGGTCTCCACTCATGTCCGAGCATTTTTAATGGTCCATGCACCGGAGTGATCGACTCTAAGGTGCCATAAGCTAGGGCACGGGTTCCCTGGCTAGTCCAAAAAAAAAAAAAAAGGTCCATCCCCTCTCCACTTCTCTCCTCTCCTCTCTTTTTACTCATCTACCTGTTTCCATATTTATTCACCTTCACTTGCCATTTTCACTACCCCTTTCCTTCCACTTTTCCTTCCCTTTTACAAGTTATTGGAAAAAATTACTGCCTAAGCTTGTTAAAAACAAGACTATAGTGGTTTAGTCACCTTATGTTGGAGAGATGTAATTGCTTTTATTTTGTCAATGTTTACTATTCTAGTAATGATGTGGTTAGTATAAATTTTTAGTTAAATGTTAAATTAGATTATATGTGATGGCTTGTTTTGTCTTTTAGCTTGTATGACACCACCCTTTATTAAAAGCACATGCTATTATTTAAATGTAGGAAGAGGGTCCCGCACTTATATTTGATGGTCCATCCCCTCTTTCACTCTCTCCTCTCCTCTCTTTTCACTCATCTACCCTTCCCCATATTTATTCACCTTCACCTACTTTTTTATATTTCCCTCTCCTTTCAACTTACACCCTTCATTTTGGTTTTACAACTTATTGGGAATTTTTATTGTAAATTTATTAGAGTTACTTTAAAGTTTCTCTAAATGGGAGCTTCGTGGTTGTGCCACCTTGAGACACAAAATGTAGACATAATGTCAATTGAAACAAGTGTTTCAATCCAATAATTAACTAGCATGATTGACCTTGAAACCTAAATCACTTCACTCATTATTAATGACTATTTCATAATGAGAAGCAAGTCAGTTTGTCAACATCCATCTTCCAATTGTTTACACAAGTTTCAAATGCTACAAAAACTAGGCAAAATCAAACACCTCCTAGCTCTTGTAGTGCATGGCTACAATGTGCTCCATGTCACCTATGCACTTTCTCCAATTGAATTGGGGGACATTTAGCCACCATAGCCCAGATAAGAGCATAGTGGGATGGGACTATTAGGGCATCTTCACATGACCAATGTAGTTTGCAAACCTGCTTGTCTTTGTCAACCTGGACTTAGAAACTATTTTTTGGGTTGGCCCCTACCGTCAAAGTAAGGGCTCAAGAAAAAACCAAGTATGCAACTACTTGCAACATGTGATTTTGACATGTCAAGGACTTTGTAGCTAACACCTCACCTTGCATGCACACTTGTCTTGAGGAACTACATTGCGTGTGAACAATACCTCTAGTTTTTTGTCAATTATGGGTTTACAAACTAGACCCTATGTATGAACAAGCTCTTACATGCGTTAAATAAGGTGGATTATCCACTGCAGCCCTTGCTTTTAGAGAGTTTGACTTGGAAACCCCATGCAATAATGGCACACATGTAGGCTCCAGATGAAGATGATGAAGGCACAACCATGTTGTTTGCTAAATTTATTCCTGGATCTGCTAGTTGTCCTGGGTCCCCTTATGTCCAATGGGACAAGTGTTTCTCTGCAATTCATAAATGCATGTGCTGTAGCTCCTCCACCCCCATGGTGGGATGAGCTCTAAGTGACTTTCTCCTTGACTTGGTAATTCCTATTTTCAATAAAGTCAAGATTAATCAACACATTTCTAAATGCTTTAGTTTAGTAAGTTTTTTATTATTAAGAAAATTACGAAATGTTTATCGATATTCATATGTTAAAATTTAGTTTGTTGTGTATGACATTAAACACGGTTAATAGTATGAATGCTCACCCAATCTTGAAAGGCATATGCTCAAGACACAAAAAAGCTTTATGAGGTGTAGACCATAGTCATTTTGGATAAGTAAGAATAAAAGTTTTTGAAAATATTAATGAAAATGTTCTTTACATAGAATTTTCCTTAATCTTTTGCCTCACATTCCCATAGTGAATGTTGCTTCTGACATCACTTCTATGTTTGTAAGTACTATAAAAAAGGCAACAACTACTTGTTAGGGTGAATTTATTTGAAGTTATTCAAACAAGTGTAAAGATATACTTGATTACAACATAAAAATGTATATATAAAATACATAATCAAGTATTGTAATTTTTAAATAAACACCTAATATATGCATTATTAAACCTTGAATGTTTACACTAGGCATGTTAAAACTTAAAATAATACTAATAATATTTTTGTACACTAAAAGGTAGCATTTTAGTATAGAAAACATGTACTTTAACATTCAGAAGTAATGACCAACTTTTAAACCTAAAGAATTTCTTTGTACACAATGTTTTTTGTTGTACACATGTTATTGATGTCGTTGTCAAGAATTGTCGTTATGGTTGCTTCTATATGGTCCTTTAACAACACCTATATAGAATTTGAAGAACAAGAACATGCCATTACCACGTAAAATTACCCACGAGTAAATATTGGTAAGATCAACTACCAACTCAAGAGTCTCAGAGATTATCCTTGGACTTTATTTTTAGTCATTCTAAAACCAAGGCATTTGGAAACTCGTATTGTCCTAATAGTAGAGGGACAATGCAAGCTTGAGTCTAGCCATTTTTGGTAAGGTTCAGGGCATTTTTTGTACATAGGTAACTTGCCCGACCTATAAATTATGCATCGCTCAACGAAATTTGACAAACTTGATATCCAAGCAGTAGTACACATTCCAATCTTCAATATCCAAACTCGCGAACGAGCGACTGTTTAAGTTTGAACGACAGAGAAGTTCATCACCAAGGTGAAAAATCTACGCGACCAAATGACTGCGATTGGCATCACCATCACCAGTGAGGATTTTACATGCATGAGTGATTTTTGCATTCCCATGTACATTGCCATCATCTAGACCTCCATGCTCCATAGTGCCACAGAATCACTACAAGGGATCCGCTCATACCCGCGCTCCTAGCCACTAAAAATGACTTGTGGAAAAAAAGTAACGGACCCGTGTATCAGCACGTGTATCATCGCAGCCAGAGACATGCGTGTAAAAGCGCGTGTATAGAAGTAGTCAGACGCGCTGATACGAGGGCGTATACACACGTTTTGTCAGTTTAGCTGCGCTTAGACACACTGACACGAGGGTGTATACACGCGTTTTGTCAATTTAGCTGCGCTTATACACGCACATTTCACAGAGTATCTGCGTATATATACGTGACTTTTGAAGAGTTGATGCGTCTATACACGCGAACAGAGAGCAAAAAAAAAATCCAGAGAGTACTATTTGGTACCTGAATGCTGTTCCAGCATTCTAGCACCCAATAGCACTCTCTGGAATTTTTTTTTGGGTGCATTACACCATCCACGAGGAAGATTTAAGACAAGAACGACATGAATGCATACATTGTCAATACATACGATTCAAGACAGACATGAATGCAATACTATCAATTCATGATTCAATATTACTATCAAAATTTTATGTGTACACATATATACAAGGGAGTCCATATGTCGAAGTAGCCCATGGCTTCAGTTACAAAAATATATATACAACCACATCGTCAATATGGAATGTGATACTATAAGTCTGAGTACTACTCAGACCCAGATGATGACTCGCTGCTCCCTCCATGATCAAATGAGCTCACATCGGTCGGAATGTCCGATGAGTAGTGCTCACGTCCACCCTCTACAGTGGCGGCGGGTGGATCATCAGCAGGTGGAGCAGCAGCTTGTGCCTCTTCAAGTAATATATAGTATATAAGTATATATATATGTAATTCAATAAACCAAAATCATTCGTTTAGAGTTTTCAAGTACCTGTCGACCGTATGGTCTCATGGCCATCTCAAACTGCGCGTCCGTAATACGTTCCTCGGCTCTGAAGAGGGCCCATGTCACGTCTGCTATGCCGGTGAGCATACCCAGTATCGTGGCCTGTGGGCTTCCTCCCCATAACCCATCGCTGTATCATAATCAACACAATTTGTAAGATTAAAACAATCATAGAATCAATGAATTAAGTAAACAATCAAATAAAGTGGCAAGATACTTACGAACTCTGCCTCCCATGACTCGACGCCGCCAGATCCGAAATGCGAAGTGTCGACGAGATGATGCTGGAGCTTCGGGATCTATTGTCAGAGATGAGTGGGAAAGGGATGACAATAGCCCTGCACCCCACGAAGTTGTGGAAGAGGAAGTGTTTGATAATATGGTGCGGTATCTTTTTAGGGATGATCCCAAAGGTATGGACGACGATGATATGGAACAAGAGCATCTTTACAAGGCTTCATCGACACCGGTTTTTGAAGGTGCACATTCTCTATTTTACATGCTTCACTTGAACTACTCAATATACAAACAGTTTATGGATGGAGCAATGCAAGTCTTGACGCATTATTGAAGTAAGCATTCTAACTTGCAAATTTGAATTAGTGGTTTAGGGTTTAGGGTTTAGGGTTTAGGACTAATTGATGATATTGGATGCAGGCTATTATCAAACATGCTTCCAAAGGGGAATAGACTACCCACCTAAAGAGAGGCGCTATGTGACATAGCGAGGCGCTATGTGACATAGCGAGGCGCTATGTGACATAGCGAGGCGCTATGTGACATCTCTTGGAGGATTAGATTATGATCGCATACATGCATGCGTCAACGATTGCATTCTCTTTCGTGGGACGCATAAGGAGGCTCGACATTGTCCCACTTGTGGTGAAGCAAGGTATAGAACAGATGTGAAGAGTTTTGATGTACCTCGTAAAGTCTTGCGACACTTTCCTATAATTCCTCGTATCAAACACATGTTCAAGTGCAAATCCATAGCAGAGCTCATGTCATGGCATTCCTCACATCGATCGGATGATGGCATGTGGAGAATTCCCGCAAACACTCCTGCTTGGAAGCATATTGAAGATGAGTGGCCCAGCTTTAAAACAGAGCCTAGAAACTTGAGACTTGGCCTAGGTATGGATGGAGTGAATCCATTTGGTTTCAAAAGCACCGCATACAGCGTGTGGCAAGTTGTGTTGGTGAATTACAACCTTCCACCATCAATGGCGATCAAGAAGGGACATCTTATGTTATCCCTTCTAATTCCAGGGAAACATAAAGTCAAGCATATGGATGTTTATCTCGAACCGTTGATTGATGAGTTGGAGGAACTATGGAGAGGTGTTGCGGTGGTGGACATTAGTAGGCCTCCCTCCTCTCGACACTTTGACTTAAAAGCAGTGTTGATGTTTTGCATTAGTTGTGAGTGATTTGCTTTTAATATTTATTCACATTGCTTACACAAATATTGCTTCTATTTTGGTCCAGTGCACTATGTTCAATGCTATATGGTGTGAAGGCAAGCATTTTTCGAACACAAAGAATTGATGAAAAGAGGAATATACAAGATTGCGGTGTCATTAGTAGCTTTGAGGGAGCTAATGGAAAAATGGATGATTATTGTGGCACAATCCAAGACATATTTGGGCTTGACTTTCGTCGCTTCTTTGTGTATGTTTTGGATGTCAAATGGCAAATGAACGTGGTGGAAAAAGGGCCTAATGCAACGATAAAACACCATGCAAGTGGCTATGTAACTATTGACTCTACAAAGTTTTGGCAAACAAAGAAAGATAGGCTCGTATTGCCACAACAATGTGAGCAGGTATGCATTTTTTTACTAATGTGTTTCATGTACATATATATCTAAGCTCGCGTACCCCTTGACTTTTGATATGCTAATTAATTACTGCAGTATGTGTATTTGAGTAGGTTATCTATCTGCCAATGGTGCATGACATTAAATGGTGGTACGTCATCCCTATTGCACCACGTTCCAAAGTGATGTATAATACATTCACTGATATGGAGCATATGGAGGATGTAACAAGCCGCAATGAAGATGATGTCGAACATGCCAATGAAGATGTTGTGATCGATGATCAAGAAATAAGAGATGATCATGATAATGAGGATGAAATAGTTTTTAATTTTGTAAAGGAATGGAGTTTTTCTTAATAAATTTCTCGCGTGTAGAATTGCGTGTATATACACGCGCTGATACACGCGTTTCTGAAACCAGTTTACACACGAATTTAGATGCCAATATACACGCGCTGGTAAACGCGTTTCTGAAACTTCAATACACGTGAATTTAGATGCCAATATACACGCGCCCGATACTACTCATATACATGCGCGACCATATACGCGCCCGTAACTTATCGCATGTATTGAACGTGTGTATGGTAGTAGTGTCTTGTAGTGAATGGATGGTATGATCAAGAATGTAGGACAGTCCACGCTCAATTGGAGAGGGAGGTGGCCATAGGAGCCGGGACTTGTAGCCAAGCAATGACACTAAAAAAGCGTTATGGTATGGAAAAAGAAACATGCCTACTTGGCAAAACTAGAAGAAGTATATTATTAGATGTTTTTGGGTTGAGATAGCAAAAGGGCATGGCAGATGATGCATGAAAGACAACCCTCTTTATAGATCACATCCCCAGACGCCTGGTTAGAGTATGGGAGACACCTATATGATGTACCAGGACAGGCACCTATGGGAGCCCCCAATCTGCATAGACCAGCATAGTGCTCTTTCTTTACATGGAGGATGGTTAGGGGTGCCATATACAGGCTACAGAAGGGAAAGGCGCAAGACCGGGACAGTTTGGTGGGAGAGCTTTTCTCACATGTATGTGATGTGTTGACACCCACATTGGCATCTATGTTCAATTGGGCAGCATGTGAGGGTTTTCCCAAAAGCTGGTCAGATCACACTATAATCCCACTCTTCAAGAAGGGGGACCCACTGATCCCCAGTAATCAGACTATCATGATTGGCTACACATTGGCCAAAATATACGGGTCCATATTGGAGCATAGGATCACCACATGGGCCGAGATGAATGGCAGGAGATCACAGGGACAAGCGAGTTTTAGGCGAGGCTACTCCACATTGGATCATATCCTCACACTCAGAACTATTATAGAGGAGGGACGAACAGGACATAAGAGGATTATTGTTGCTTCGTGGATTTCTGCAAGGCCTTTGATACAATTTCCCAAGCCCATTTCATGCAGAGATTACAGGACATTGGGATGCCAGAGGATATGAGATGGTGAGTGTATGCTTTATATGAGACCGTGACATGTCGTGTGCAAGCACTGGGGGGGATGTCAGATAGGATCGACAGCATGATCGGGGTGAAGCAGGGATGTCCGCTATCACCCACACTTTTTGGCCTGTACATAGGTGAGGTGTGTGACTACACTAATCGAGGAGGGGTTGGAGATAGTTTAGCCGAAGTGTTGATACCTATATTGCTATATGCAGATGATATTGTGCTTATCTCTAATTCACCAGAAGGATTACGAAGACACTTGGATGCTTTGGCCACCTTTTGCAGAGATTGGGACCTTGCAGTGAACCTTGGGAAGACCAGGGCCATGGTTTTTAACACTTCGGTAGCATGGGTGACTAGATCCATACATTAGTTTAGCTTTGGAGGGGATGTGGTGGAACGTGTGAGAGAGTATGTATACTTGGGGGTTACCTTCTCTTGCCCATGCTTTTCTTTGAGAAGGGCAGCGGATGCTCGGTTGGCATAGGGATATGTAGCATTAGGCTCACTTGAGAATCAATGTGCACACATATAGTTTCAAGAACCCACCAAATTGTGGCTATTTGATACACTGGTCACGCCTACACTACTATATGGAGTAGAAATCTAGGGTTCCAGCTTATACCACAGGCGACTGACTCTACTCACTGATCAATTGTGCCCAGAGAGGGAATATTTTGATGGATGGGATGCCATCGAGAGGCCACTTGTTAGGATGATATCTCGAATGATTCATAGCAAAGGCTCCACTCCACACTCTATTGTTAGAGCAAAGTTGGGGGTGGCACCGATGGTTGTGGAGGCCTTGTTCAAAGTAGTGTCTTTCCTATATATATATACATATACATACACATATATACATAAACATAAACATATATACATACATATACATACATACATAAACACATACATACATACATACATACATACATGTATATGTATATGTATTCGCACCCACGCATGCACACACGCACACACACACACACATTTATATCTTTATAGATATAAATGTGTGTGTGTGTGTGTGTGTGTGTGTGTGTACATATATATACATATGTATGTATATATGTATGTATGTATGTATGTATGTATGTATGTATGCATGCATGCATGTATGTATGTATGTATGTATGTATGTGTGTATGAATGTATGCATGTATGTATGTATGTATGTATGTATGCATGCATGCATGTATGTATGTATGTATGTATGTATGTGTGTATGAATGTATGCATGCATGCATGTATGTATGTATGTATGTATGTATATGTATGTGTATATGAATATGAATATATATGTATATGTATATGTATATGTATATGTATATGTGTATATATATATATATATATATATATATAGAGAGAGAGAGAGAGAGAGAGAGAGAGAGAGATTTATCATGTAATGTTTCCAAAAATAAAAAGTTAATAAATAATGTTTATATTTCATGCATTTTTTATCGTAGCAAGTACAATTGTATAGCTTGCCGGATTCACTAAATTTGTGTTTCTACCTCATTTGAACATTCTACAATTGAACTTCATTCATCCCTGCAAATAAATTGACCGTTCATTGAAAGCATCCCTTAGCCATAGCAATATTTAACTTTGGTGCTTTAGTGAATTTAGTTGAATTTTGGATGAGCAAAATGTTGGGCCTTGCAATTTTTAATATTTTTTTATGCTCATATATATATATATATACATATACATATACATATATACATAAACATATACATATATACATAAACACATATACATATATACATACATATACATACATACATAAACACATACATACATACATGTATATGTATATGTATATGCACGCACACACGCATGCACACACGCACACACACACACACATTTATATCTTTATAGATATAAATGTGTGTGTGTGTGTGTGTGTGTGTACATATATATACATATGTATGTATGTATGTATGTATGCATGCATGCATGCATGCATGTATGTATGTATGTATGTATGCATGCATGCATGTATGTATGTATGTATGTATGTATATGTATGTGTATATGAATATGTATATGTATATGTATATATATATATATATATATATATAGAGAGAGAGAGAGAGAGAGATTTCTCATGTAATGTTTCCAAAAACAAAAAGTTAATAAATTATAAAATTCAATGAAAATCAAACCCACAATGTTTATATTTCATGCATTTTTTATCGTAGCAAGTACAATTGTATAGCTTGTCGTTGTCACTAAATTTGTGTTTCTACCTCATTTGAACATTCTACAATTGAACTTCATTCATCCGTGCAAATAAATTGACCATTCATTGAAAGCATCCCTTAGCCATAGCAATATTTAACTTTGGTGCTTTAGTGAATTTAGTTGAATTTTGGATGAGCAAAATGTTGGGCCTTGAAATTTTCAATATTTTCTTATGCTCATATGTCAAAGATTAAGAATTTGGGATGTGGCATCATTATTTGAAAAGCTATTAAAAATGTCTTAAGAAGAAACTCATATCAATACTTAAGAAACCTTAAGTGTTAGCACAGTGTTTTTATCATATTTGTAAGATCAAACTTAGAATTTGTGAGGCTCGCTCCCACATGAAGACAAGTACATATACATGTTGTGAGTGCACAAGTTGTTATTTGATGATAAATATCACAAATATATATTTCCAAATCGCTTTCTAAGGATGTCATGAGAATATATTTTAAGTCCTCTAGAAAAATATTATTTATCCCCTCTTGAGTAATTTGGGGACGCTTAGGTTACTCTTGCATCATGCCGGCTAGGTTAATATCGTGGGTGACACCACTATAAATATTAATACGTACGGTATATGACGTATGTTTGAGGCCACCTATGATTATTTCAGTTAGGTTTGTATGGCAGGGTGATTCCTGGGGTACTTACGCCTGGTAGTCATGAGTTGGTTATGATTTGTGCCTGTTTAATATTTGTGGGATTAATTTAATAATTAATTGGGCTTATATTTTCAAGTGAAGAGTTTAATATTTGTGGGATTAATTTAATAATTAATTGGGCTTATATTTTCAGGTGATGAAGACTATGGGAATTGAAGAGTTTACTTTAGAAGAAATGTCTTGGTTCATCACATTTTATTTTTGGCAAGCATAGTAGCTTGCAATCTTAGCAAATGATTTTTCCATTTTGAACTTTAGGAAAGATACATTTATTTATGTGGAATTTATTAAAGCCTATGGCTTTACCCTAGTCCCAATATTTGACACTCTATTTTTGTTAAAGAAGAGTGCCGTGCTCTCTAAAAAGCACATCTTGTATATTTTGGGAGCTATGGCCTAATTTTGGTAAAAAAGAAAGCTAATAAAGAAATACTCTTGTGTGGGGAGAGGCCACGCACAAGAGGGGGGAAGATTGCACCCAATATGGTCTATTGAGCTAAGTATTTTAATTTTGTTAAGTGTTTAAATTTCAATTGATTTGATTTAGTTGAAGCTTGCAAAGCAATGGTTTTTATGGTTGAATCAATTCTTGTGAATTCTCTACTCTTCCACAATCTATCCTAGAATAAGATTCCGGTTGCAGTGGTATCAGAGCTTGGGCTAGGAGATTTGTGGAGAAGGTAGGAAAGGGCTTCAACTTCTCAAAAATCAAGAAAGTGCAGGAAATTATCTAGTGGACAGACGGGTGTTTTGTAGGTCTTTACCCAAAGGTCAAAGATTCAAAACTAGATCTACTCTCAAACCCACTCACCACCCTGCAAAACCATCCCTCTCTATCAAAAAGTGGTTTTTTCAAATACTCAATGAAATCAAAATCTGACAAAATCTGACCGCATAGATGAAATCCTCATAGCCAAAAACCTCACAGTATTCTCTCAGAAATCAGAAAGCTTCAAGCAGTAGTAAATCGATAATGGACGGAGCAGATTAATCAGTGTAAAGCCATCAAAAAATTTCTCAAAAGAAAACCCAAGGAGAAGGTGCACGGCGGCAGCCTGCCCCGTGGCACAAAACGGCGAGTGGAGAAGGTTAAAAAAAAACCCATAAGCTTAATTATCATAAGCTTAATCACTGTTAATCAAGTCTTACTTTTCCCAATCCCCATACAAGTCACATCATTTTTTTTGAGCCTTTACTTCTCCTATTTTCAAATTTGAAGAGAAATACAAAAGGTTTCCAAATCTGAAATTTCTGGGTGCAGAAAAGTGATTTACAGGTTTTTAAAGGCTTAAAAATTGCCTAGAAAAGGCCAGAAAATTCCAAAATCATTTCTGAAAAATTCTGAAAAATTTCAAAAAATATTACAGAGATTGGGCAAGGTTTACAGGACCGTTTCAGCAGGTTTCAAAGTGCAGAAAAATTATTTTATCAACAATTTGACTAGCCCAAGTCTCGTGAATCACGTGGAATCGCTCGGGAATTGTTTGAAGAAGACGACAATGAAGAAGAATCATTCAAGCAAGAGGGTAATTCCGATCCAGACTACTTAGAACAAGAAGGTAAACCTCATGTTCATTCTTTGCTTAAAATAAAAGGAATGATAAATGGACATGAAGTTCTTATTTTGCATGATGATGATAGTACACATGATTTCATTTCTGAAAAGGTACTTAGAGCATTAAATCTTCATTCTTCACCTACGCACTATAAAGTCAAAGCAGCATTTACTGGAACAAAGTATAATTGCATGCAAGAGGTGAAAGGTTTGGATTTATGCATCAAGCCTTTAACAGAAAAGAGGGATTTCTTAGTTGCACCTTTACAAGGGGTAGATATAATTTTGGGTATGCCTTGGAGACACAAATACAATCCTATTATAGACTATGACACTCATAGCATTTCTCTAAGGAAGGACAATGAAAATATTATCCTCCAGTGTCAAGTCAAAGGAGAAATGAGTCCTTTGTTGAGTCACACTCAAGCAAAGAGAGCTCTAAGAAAAAGAGACAAGACTTATATGGTATGGGTTAACCAGCTTGATGCTGAGTCTGACACATCCAAAAGTCCAAAGTTTGATCTTTTTATCACCAAATTTAGTGACTGTTTCATGGAAGATCTACCTCCAGGATTACCTAAGTCTAGGCCTGAGGATCATAGTATTGACTTATTGCCTAGAAATTCTCCGCCTTGTAAAGCTCCCTATAGAGTCAACAATTTAGAGCAAAAAGAAATCCAAAGCCAAATAGAAGACTTGCTAGAGAGAGGCCTTATTCGACCTAGTAGTTCACCTTTTGGAGCTCCAGTACTTCTTGTTAAGAAGAAGAACAAAACTTACCGAATGTGTGTAGACTACCGTGCATTGAATAAGATTACTGTCAAGAATAGATATCCTATTCCTAGGGTAGATGATCTTCTTGACAAGCTTAGAGGATCAAAGGTCTTTAGCAAGATTGACCTAAAGTCTATGTATCATCAAGTTCATATGACTGAATCTGACATTTTCAAGACAGCTTTTAGAACCCAAACTGGTCATTATGAGTTTTTGGTTATGCCATTTGGTTTGACCAATGCTCCAGCTACTTTCAGCCGTATGATGAATCGCATATTCCTTAAGTTTCAAAGTTTTGTTATAGTGTTCTTTGATGACATTCTTGTTTTCAGCAAGGATCGACAAGAGCATGAACAACACTTGGAACAAGTGTTCAATCTTTTGAGAGAAAATGAATTGTATGTCAATCCTGAAAAGAGTTCTTTCTTTCAAGAAGAGATTGAATACTTAGGTCATATAGTGTCGGCGGAAGGGATTCGTGTAGATCCTAAGAAAATTGAGTGTATTGCTTCTTGGCCTACGCCTAGAAACATACATGATCTTAGATCTTTTCTTGGCCTATGTAGTTATTATAGGAAGTTCATCAAGAATTTTGCTTGTATTGCTCATCCTTTGACTGAACTCCTTAAGAAAGCTACAAATTTCAATTGGACTGAGAAGCAAGATAAATCTTTTGCAACACTCAAGAATGCTTTAACACAAGCACCAGTTCTAACACTACCTTATTTTCAAAGACCATTCTTTATAGTAGTGACTGATGCTAGTAGTGGCAAAGGATTTGGAGCTGTTCTTATGCAAGATAACCATCCTATTGCTTATCAAAGTAGAAAGCTTAAGCCTGCAGAGCAAAATTATAGCACATATGACAAGGAATTAGCAGCAGTAGTGCATGCTTTGAAAATCTGGAAGCATTACCTAATGGGTTCTGAATTTCTTATCAAGACGGACCAACAAAGCATTAGGCATTTGCTTACACAACCTCTTATTTCAGATAGGCACATCGAATGGGCATCTTTCATTCAAAGTTTCCAACCTATGATTCAATACCAACCTGGAAAAGAAAATGTTGTTGCTGATGCTTTGAGTCGAAGACCAAATATCAACAACATTTCCATTATTGAAAGTGAACCATTTGTACTTATGAAAGAAACTTACGAAGTTGATCCAGATTTTTTTGAAATATGGATCAAATTGCGTGAAAACAATTGGACACCTCAAGGAAGTTATTCTCATATAATGATGGCTATCTTTTCTTTGAGAAAAGATTGTGTGTTACTCAACCTTATAGACAACTTGTCTTGGAAGAGATGCACCAACCACCATTTGTGGGACATAGAGGAGTTTCCGTAACACTTCAAGTAGTTTCTCAAGAATTCTTTTGGCCTCATTTGAAGAATGATGTAGCTAAATTTGTAGCTGAATGTCACATTTGCCAAATAATTAAAAGCTACAAAGGCAAAGCTTTGGGATTGCTTATGCCTCTACCTATTCCTGATAGACCATGGGAACAAGTGTCTATGGACTTCATTACTGGCTTTCCTACTACTTCCAGTCACCATGACATGATTTGGACAATAGTGGATAGATTTAGTAAGCAAGCCTATTTCATTCCATGTAAAAAGACACTAACTTCTCAGCAAGCCGCGAACATATTTGTTAAGCAAATTTTTGTTCATCATGGACTACCCAAAGTGATAGTTTCTGATAGAGATTCTAAATTTTGTAGTCACTTTTGGGTTGCTCTTTTCTCAAACTTAGGCACTAAGTTAGATTTTTCCACGGCTTTCCATCCAGAATCGAATGGACAGACCGAAGTCACAAATAGCACTATCTTAGATATGCTTAGAGCCTATGTTTCCCAGCAACCTAGTGTATGGGATAAGTACATACACCTACTCCAATTTGCTTATAATAATACTCCTCATACTGCTTTTGGTCGAGTACCATTTGAGATCATCTATGGTAGAGCTTTACCTATTCCGGCTATTAGACTCTCCCATAAAATTGAAGCTGCCGACCAATATGTTAGAGACTTTGATTGCATTTTATCTGAAGTGCGTGATTGTATTGCAAGAGCTCAAGAGAAGTATACATCTCAAGCAAATAGGAAGCGTAAAGATTTTTCATTTCAAGAAGGTGATTACGTACTTTTGAGAATTGAAAAACGTCGATTAAAGAGTGTGAAAAAATTCCCTGCAGTGAAGCTAGCGCCTAGATATTATGGGCCATTTAAAATCCTTCAAAAGATTAATGATGTGGCCTATAGACTAGAGCTTCCATCTAATTGGAATATCCACAATTCTTTTCATATCCATCTCTTGAAACCTTTTCGAGGAACACTTCCTACTCATCCAACATATGAGGAACCACCTCTTATTGAAGGAGAGGAAGAAGTACTAGTTCCTGATGCTATCATTGATCAAGAGATAACAACAACAAGAACAGGTAATCAATACTTCAAGTATCTTTTGACTTTCAAGAATCATCCTAAAGAAGATGCTAAATGGATGCCTGAGAAATTTTTCCGAGTTTACCCTGAAATTCTTCATTCTTTTCAAACCCAGCAAATCCGCAATTGAGGACAATTGCAAACTCAAGCAAGAGGGATGTCATGAGAATATATTTTAAGTCCTCTAAAAAAATATTATTTATCCCCTCTCTTGAGTAATTTGGGGACGCCTAGGTTACCCTTGCGTCATGCCGGCTAGGTTAATATCGTGGGTGACACCACTATAAATATTAATACGTGCGGTATATGACGTATGTTTGAGGCCACCTATGATTATTTCAGTTAGGTTTGTATGGCAGGGTGATTCCTGGGGTACTTACGCCTGGTAGTCATGAGTTGGTTATGATTTGTGCCCATTTAATATTTGTGGGATTAATTTAATAATTAATTGGGCTTATATTTTCAGGTGATGAAGACTATGGGAATTGAAGCGTTTACTTTGGAAGAAATGTCTTGGTTCATCACATTTCATTTTTGGCAAGCATAGTAGCTTGCAATCTTAGCAAATGATTTTTCCATTTTGAACTTTAGGAAAGATACATTTATTTATGTGGAATTTATTAAAGCCTATTGCTTTACCCTAGTCCCAATATTTGACACTCTATTTTTGTTAAAGAAGAGTGCCGTGCTCTCTAAAAAGCACATCTTGTATATTTTGGAGGCTATGGCCTAATTTTGGTGAAAAAGAAAGCTAATAAAGAAATACTCTTGTGTGGGGAGAGGCCACGCACAAGAGGGGGGAAGATTGCACCCAATATGGTCTATTGAGCTAAGTATTTTAATTTTGTTAAGTGCTTAAATTTCAATTGATTTGATTTAGTTGAAGCTTGCAAAGCAATGGTTTTTATGGTTGAATCAATTCTTGTGAATTCTCTACTCTTCCACAATCTATCCTAGAATAAGATTCCGGTTGCAAAGGATATGCTCGTTGTACTAGCATTAGGAGATTTTGATTCAAGCAATGTGTAGCTTGGTTAGGAGCATCTTTATTTTTTTTCATCTTTATCCTCGTTAGGGCACTTACTTTACTTAGCACCTTCTCCCTTTTGGTGATGTTGGCATAGGCAAGGCCTTTTTTTGGATTTCTGCTACAAGCTTTGTTAAGTGAACCTTGTGATTATAATGCTAATATATATGTGTATGTGTGAGTGTGTGAGTGTGTGCACGCACGTCGGGGTGTGTGTGTGTGTGTGCGCGCGCGCACGTGCGTGCGCATTTGTATGTATGTATACACATCTCATATACATTTACATATACACATCGTAGACACATATAGATACACATGCATACATACATACATACATATGTACATGCATGCATGTGTGTGTGTGTGTGGTACACACACACACACACACACACACACATATAGATACACATATAGATACACATGCATGTACATACATATGTACATGCATGCATGCATGTGTGTGTGTGTGTGGTACACACACACACACACACACACACACACAGATATATATCCCATGAAAATTTCACAGACCCATTTTCAATGTAGATATCCTCCTTGCACCCATGGGCATTGAGCTTGTTTGGCTAACACAAGCAATCAAGGCCAAGACATGTCAACTTTAATCCCCCTCATTGCACCCAATAGGGGTGCCAATAGCATTGGTAGAATTATTATCTGTAAGTAAAGAAACCAACTTGAAAACAAAAGAACTTTATTTTTTGTATTGAGGAAAAAGTTTCACTAATTTAAAAAAAAATGAATTGTTGG
Source organism: Cibotium barometz (assembly GCF_041138505.1). Lineage (NCBI taxonomy): Eukaryota > Viridiplantae > Streptophyta > Polypodiopsida > Cyatheales > Cibotiaceae > Cibotium > Cibotium barometz. The sequence goes on from NC_141068.1 coordinate 34,158,644, forward strand.
ATTTATATACATATACCAATCTAATTTATAAAAACTTAGTTAAGGTAGTGTCATTCTAAGTGTTACATGTACATCCTTTCCCTACATGCATATTATTATGAACAAAAATTTTCCAATAAATCCTTGGTAATTATATATACATACATGCATGAATTCACACACACACACACATGCACACATGCACGCGTGCTCTCTCTCTCTCTCTCTCTCTCTCTCTCTCTCTCTCCTCCCCCTTGTTTCTTCTGACAAATGGTATCTAAAAATTGTGTGTTGTTTAAATTTAGGTGTTATTTAGAAAATCCTCCTACTACTTGTAGTGTATTTGTGTAGAAATCTTTTAAATTTTATTTATGATTTTTATCTATTAAAATAGAGAAATTGTAATAACAAAAGCCACCAAAACATTCGAAAGACAAATCCTTTTAACTTTGTGCGTGTGTCTATTTGTAGTGTTACATGTTGGCCCTTTATCACATTATGAGTATTAAAAATAAAACCTCTTTAGAATCCAGATGAAAATAAGATGCAACCACCAATATGCATGTTAATCGATTTGTCTTGATTGTGAAAATGTGAATGTGTAATGAAATTTTCGGTGATCAAATGAAATTATTTTCTTCAAAATCACTTATTTTTCCATAGATGGCACAAAGTAGGCCCTCTTTCTTTTGAACAAAGATATGTAGGAAGACAATCATTACTAGAGCATTACCATGAATGAAAATGGCCACATGAATCACATGATTAACTTGACTAACATGAATGATTCTTAAAACATGCTTTTTCCACATAAGATTCAATGAGATAGTACTATCCCATTGATACATAGATTAGAATCCCTTGTAGGTAATTGGATGCATTCAATCTTTCAATGCTCATGTTTGCATAGTGTGAACATAATTTATTACTAAGATTGTTTGGCTATGATTATCTTGAGGGGTAATTTTCACATTTTTGACATCTTTGCAGTTAGTTCTCGTACAAATTTTGATGCCACCATGGCGGTCATATGATATGATGTGTCACGTTGAGGATTGTACTCCACAACATCGCCTGCAACAATGTTTCCCTTCAAGTGTTGTAAGATATTCATCACATCACGGAAGGAGAGTCCACCAGACTCTATGTGAGACACTCCTGGTGCAAAACGTGGGTCGAGGCAATCTACGTCAATGGATACGTACACACCTTTTGCACCCACGCCAAGCTCCTACAATACATAGTCCAACATGAACATAAATAATTTTGTCACATGGCAAATATGGTGATGAAACATAGTTGAATGTCTTTTCATGGTTTAAAATGGTTTTTTGCTACCTGAGTAGTAAAAGGTGGGCAAAATGTCCAAGTAAAGGTTGGACAAAAGGCCATATATGGATGCATCGTCATTATCAAAATTAAGCTTGGAGCATTATTCTACAACTTAAGGTTGGGTAAGATGTGGCATACCAAATTCTCCAAAAATTCTCGATGTTTTTCAAAATGCCTCATCTCATAAAGCTCTACGTTATGACAAAGGGATCACTATTAAAAATTGAGCTACAAATAAATATGAGAATTTACATCATAGAATTAAGACATCAACTATTCAAATTTAAAACCTCTGGTGGCTCCCATGGGTCCAAAATGTATGTTAGAAATATTTTGTCATGTACATTAGTGCTAAGTAAGTTACTTGGCAACATTCTTTCGCAAACCCTAGGCATTATGATGGTTTATCTTTAACTATTGTCTAACCTTTTGTAAGAAAGGGTGACAATAATTCCAAATGTCTTTTTTTTTTGACATTTTTTGCATATTTCATTTGTCCTTAGTACTTATTGCTGATTACACACCATTTAATTCATGTCGAGAGATAGGTGGTTAACTATCACACTATCTTGCCCAATGGAAAGTGTGAGACACTATACTAAAAGGTAATTTGTTGCAGCTTCATTTTAGTAACTACAATGAACTCAAATGCTTGAAAAGGTTGTGTTTGGAGGAATTCCCATAGGAGGCTTCCTATATTAGAGTGCTCATTTAGGGAAGACTACCAATCTCACCTCCACCAAAATTTGCAAAGCTCATAATTGGCAAAAGACAAGCCATTTGGTGTTTCCTTTTACAAGGAAAATTGCGTTGGCTTTGTTATTCTTACATTAAATGCAAGTCTTGCATCATCATCTAGTTCTCAACCTAAATTCCCATGCAACCACATTTTAACAATTAGTTGTGAACACAACCCCTCCACAAAGCAAGAGTTAAATCACAACCACATTTTAACAATTAATTGTGAACACAACCCCTCCACAAAGCAATAGTTAAATCACAAGCACAAGATGAGAAGAGTCCATGTGGTAATAAATAAAGTAAAAGACAAGTAAAGTTAAGTAAACCATCACTTGAAACGTCTTTTAATTTCATGTCTACCTGATCCATGACCAGCTTCACAGAGTCAGAGACTGTCTTCATTAAGAGTTCATCTCCGATCCCAAGATTTTGCAACTCTTGGATTGGAAAATCCCCAACATCAGCTAAGACCCGTGGATCTGCCAAATCCTTCCCTGCATGGTTATGTGACAAGTCGGGAGGGAAGTTAGCATGAGCCTCTTCATGGAAGCATTGGTCCTTTGCAAGCATATTATGAAAGCATGAGGTATTTCTTGTACAAGAATATGAAAGCCTAAGGTATGTCATGACCATCTCTTGAATCATAGTCGTGATAGAAGTTAGCATGAGCCTCTTTATGAAAGCATTGGTGCTTTGCAAGCATATTGTAAAAGCATAAGGTATTTCTTGTACAAGAATATGAAAGGGTAAGGTATTTCATAACCATCTCTTGAATCATAGTCACGACGAGTCAAAAATCCAAATTTGCAAGTTAAAAATGCAAACCTATTCATTAAAATGCTACGTACTATACATAGTCACGAAGAGTCAACATTCCAAATTTGCATAGCTCATGATGTGTCATATGAAGGTGCAACCACTTCCCCCAAGTGACGCTATGTGTCCTCTCCCCCCTAACCACTCATAAATGGAGGAAAGTAGCAAAATGAAAAGAGGTGAAGCACCCAACCTTCCTCGGTTGTGGAATTGGCACTTGCAGACCAAATGGCCTCTCGTACAAATGGAGGAGCAAAAGCCGTTCCTCGATGGTAAGAGGAGTTGTGGCCCAAAGGAAGTCCAAGAAGACAGGAGACTGCTTGTGCCCCACCAGTAGCATGCACAACCTCAGCCTGTAAAGATAACAACTAACACACTAAGTCAGCAACAGGGATGATGGAATGCCTGTTACTAAGAATTGGAAGCATTAGACGATATGATAAAATTGCCTTAGCCCTTGCGCGCTCGTGAAGGAGAGCTAGCGAAGCGTTTATGACAGGATCCTGGGCATGGCGAGACGATGCTGTTACTGGGATGGTGTATCCGGAAAAGTTTCTCGCACGCAGCTGGGTCTCGAGCTTTCTCAGGTGCTGGGCAATCCTCATCATGGCTTGAAATCAATCAGAAACCTCTGCTACAAAGAAAATGGACAAGTCGTAAGCATGAAATCTCTGTTCCTACACAAACTGGTAAACTAGAAAGTAAAGGCATGGAAGCAAGGCGACCACCTTATAATAATGGTCTGCTAGTTGGTAATGTGAGCGATGGAGCAATTTCTGGAAATCTAAAGTGGAGATTATCTACTATCTAGACTCGCAACGATAGGATTTGACGCCCATCTTCCCTTCCGAGGGCGAGCTAGACAAAAAATTTCCCTGTCAAAGGACGAGCTAGACAAAAAATTTCCCTTCCATAAGGATGTGCAAAAAATTTATACACCTGTCAAAAGAAGGGCAACTTTTTGAAATGCCCTTCAAAAATCAAATTTAAAATTATATGTTGGTATTGCGCAAGGGTGGTTCACTGCTTCCCGTGAGAATAAGCCCTTGGCCCTTGGGCCTTAAGCAACTTGAAGAATATTAAAAGAAAAAGCCAACTGCAGTGGCCAGCCTGCCCTCTTAGCTGCCAACTTGCCCTGCATGCTAAATTAATGTCATTGACAAGTTGACAACTCATTGTCAATGGTCATTGCTAATTTTGGTAAATTGGTAGTTGGAACTTGGAAATTTGAAAAGCGAACGCCTTCCCCAATCCCGAACAGGTGTCTCTCTCTCTCTCCCTCTCGAAGAGTCTCGATGCTCGTATTTGCCTTGCGTGCAGCGTGATTCCTACCCTCGGGCCTCGATTGGACTGCCATCACGGAAGGCCTTCACCCCGTCGTAGCTCCAGCCTCCAACCAAAGGTCTGCCATGACTCTCTTTGCCTCGATTACGTTTGTGGGTTTTTAAAAAATGGCTCCTTTGTATGGGGTTTGTATTAGGGCTAGGGTTTCTGTATTCCATCAGCTTTCGCTTCTGTGTTTTTTCGAGACTGCCGACGATTAGGGTTCTAAGGCTGATTATGTGTATGGAGATTACGTAAGGTTCTCGGGACTGCCGGGATTAATTAGGGGTTTCGGTCTTGTTTCTGTTTTGAGGGCCTCTTTCCTACCGACTGCATGAGTCGTAGCCTGGAGCCACGCTACGCAGCAACACTGGTTGTCTTCTTCCTTTCTCTGTTTCTACCTTGCTACATATTCACAGTGCTTTCTTTGTTGCGCTGACTGTCTTGTCCTATTGTGGTGTGCGATGTCTCTTTACTGCACGCTTTAGTTGCCAGCTAGCTGCTACTACTGTGCTAAGATTATGCGTGCACAGTCGGTGTGCTGCTGTGCTATCATGCCCATCCTCTTCTCTGGTTGTGTGCGGTGTCTCTTTGCTTAATGCTTTACTTACCTGCTAGACTGCTTGCTCACCTACCCTGGTGCTAACATGCTTCCCGTTGCCCACATCCTAAGGATTCCTCTCTGGTGATCGATATATAGAGGAGGCGGCTGTCCACTTTTATGCTGCTTGCGATGTGCTGTATCCCCCCACTTTTATGTTGCTTGCGATGTGCTGTAACTCGTAGGAAGTGGGTGCAGTCATGGGGGTATGGCTACATGGCAGATGGTAAAGAACGCTCAAGGCAGAAAGATGATGCCCAGTTGTTGTGGCGTGAGTAGCAGAGAGGGGGGAGAGAAGGTGATGGAAGGACAGCTCCTGTGGTAAAACTTGGTGATGCTTCAATGGCCTCTCCATTTACTGCAAAACATGCTTCGGTGCAGCCCATTGTTGATATCATTCGTCAAGGAAGGAGCACTTTGGTGACCAACTTGTAGACGTTCAAGATTCTGGAATCTGGGGCTAAACTGCCTTGCCACTGCTTATGTGCTGAGTGTGATGTACTTGGATGGTGTCAAGCTTGGAGATGTACAAGCTACTATCAGTGGGCTTTTCACAGCAGCCTTCTTTCTCTTCATTTCTCATGCATGCCCAATGAACACTTTATTTGCTGAACGACCACATGCAAACATTTTCTGTGCGTATGTTTTCCTATCATTACTGGGACAGTTTGCCGTCCATATCACATTTCTGGTTGCAATGACGAGAGCTGCAGGTGAATACATGCCTGAAGAGTGCATTGAGCCAGACAGAGTTTGAGCCTAATCTTGTAATAAATACATGTCCAATATAATGATTCAAGTGGCCACGTTTGCTGTCAATTACATGGGGCACCCTTTCAATCAAAGTATTCGGGAGTCCGTCAGACGAGTCGTATGAGCCTTGTGGGCAGCGTGAGTCGTAGGCTGTAGCCTGTACTATGTAGGTTAAGTTCTCTCTCTCTCGCCTGAGTCGCCTGCATGGTAGAAACTTGAAAGTCGCCCTCTCTCAAACTTGGGTTTCATGCTTTGCAGGACACAATCAAGCTTCATCCACGACATCATCTGGAGTAATCTAACTTCTAGTTCTAAGTCTTTCAAATAGTGAACACAATCTATATGGACCAAAGACATCATCCAAGGCATTCAAGAGTCATCGAGTCTTGAGACGACATTGATTACAACCACCACATTATCTCCAAGATCTAAAGGTTGGTCTTCTTTTCACGCATTATCTTTAGTTGTGAATTCTATGACTACTTGCACAAGACATGAAATCGTTGGCATACTAAGCATGAAGCTTAATAATGTATTTATTCAAAGAACACTGCCTACATTATAGACTAAGGATAGAAAAAGATATGAGATTTATAGCAGTATCTTGAAAACTTCACAACATTTCAAATCACATTATTATTTATTGTTATGTACAGAATATGGCGCCACTTGGTCGACCTGAAAAAAGCAAAAAACAGAAAACCCTTGAGCAATCTCTTGGGCTTCATGGTCTAGTTACTAATGTAACAAGTGATCAACGTAATGCTGCCACTTCTAGTCAAGTTGTGGCTGCACAAGAAGCCACAAAAGAGAAAAAAAAGTATGAGCGGATTTTCTTGGAAAGTTGGAAAATTCTGCATACATGGGTTTTCCCTATTGATGGGCCTGATGGAAAAGAGAGGCTCAAATGCAGGTGGTGTACCTATGCACACAAAAGGAATCCTTATGCTCAACCTCAAGGTGCTACAACTAAACAAAGGAGTGCCTTAGATGAGCATAGTCTCTCTAAAGAGCATATACAGGCAAAGGCTATGTGGGAAGAACATGAGAGACGCTCAACACTTCCCATTGAGAAGCATATTGCGATTATGACAGATGATGAGAAGGACAGGATTGTCACGGTCATGCAAAGCATGTGGTATGTACTCAAAAGAAATTTACCTCTTGAAGAGTTTCCACACCAATGCAACTTTCAAATATTTTTGCGCACACCTAATATGCCAATTACTAGTGAGTACTCTGCGTACACTAGTAAAGATGCAGGAAAGGAATTTGCCAAGGCAATCAAACATGTATATTGGAATAGATTAAAGAAGGACATTGTTGAGAGTCCTTTTTACTCTATTCAAATCGATGAGAGTACTGATATTAGTACAAAACAATACATGATTGTTTACATCACGTACATGCAAAATTGTGGAAATGGCCCAATATGTACATGCTTTGTGGAACTCTTGCCAATCGAAAATGGTGATGCAGAGGCCTTAAGTAAAACTTTGCTTGACTTTTTGGCCAAAATGGAGTTGCCTTTGCACAAGATGATTGGTATTGCTACCGATGGTGCAAGTGTCATGACAGGCTCAGCAAATGGTGTGGTTGCAAGGTTGAAGCAAAATATTCCACATCTTTTGAGCTTTCATTGTGTTGCTCATAGGGAGTCACTTGCAGCTGGAGATGCATTTAAAGTGTTCAAAGAGTTCAAGTTTGTGGATAAGATTGCAAAAAAGCTCTTTGAGTGGGTTTGTAGATCGGCAAAGAGACATGCAGCTCTTGCAGAAGTTGTAAAGGCATTCAATCTTGGTAGACATGGAAAATTGAAATTGTTAAAGATGCACGATGTAAGGTGGTTGTCTCGAGGTCAAGTCATGGTTAGAGTGGTGCGTCTGATGCCAGCTTTGTTGACAGCATTGAAGCATGAAGATAGTTAGTTATATGCATCATTGACAAACTATAAGGTGCAATTTCTTTTGAATTTCTTTGCCGATGTGCTTGGAGAATTAAATGTGCTCAATTGCAAGCTCCAAGAGGAGCATCCAGATATTTCTGCTATTGGAAGTCATCTAAAGTCTGTTGTAGAGACACTTCAAATGTCTTTCTTGGGTCGAGTATTTGGCTTTGATACAAAACACACACATGCTTTTTTGACCATGGCTCATGGACAAAATGGGGTGGTGAGTTTTACAGATAGTGCTGGCAAAATACACTCACATGTCTTACACTTGGGGCCTATGTGTGAAGGAGATATTGTGAATGCATATGAAACTCTACATATAGTGATTGAGAATTTAGTAATGATGGCTACTACTTATGTTAGAAGTTTAGTGGATGCTTTATGGAATCGTTTTAAGGTTGATTTTGAGTTGTTTGAAGCTGTGAAGTATTTTACTCCAAGAGACTATAATGAAGATTTAGAAAAGCTTGATGATGCCTCACGACTATGGTTGGAAACTCTTTGCAAGCACTTTGGAAAGGAATCTGGCTCTTTCATGAATGAGGTTGAATGCAAAGGAGAGCGTAGATCTTTTGTCTCACGGATACGAAATTGTTTTAAGCAAAAGAATATGCATACTGCTTGGCAAGATTGTTGTAATCATGAAGAATGGGAATTCTCTTTTCCATGGACTATGAAGCTTTGGAGAGCCTTGCTTTTGTTACCTCTTTCATCTGTAGCATGTGAGAGAGGTTTCTCAAAGAAGAATAAAATCAAGGACAAGTTTCGGAATAGGTTATCCCTTGATATGTTGGGATTGGTGATGCTTGTGGGATTGAATACTCCCAAGGTAAACAACCCTGAAGAGATGCTTTGGGATGAATGTTTTGAAGCTTGGAAAGCTATGAAGAGTAGAAGATCAAGATCCATGGAGACCACTTCTATGCGAGAAGCTTGAATTTGAAGTTTCCTTCTTATGCATTTTGGATTTTTAGGTTCCAGGGCACTTTTTACCCTCTTTAAAAGGGGTTTTTTCCCCTGGGTTTTTATTTGCTTTCCTACAATGTGACACCTAGAACCGGTCACTTCAAACGTCAAATCACAACTAAAAAAGAGATTTCGTACTAGTTTTTCATGATTTTGACAACAATCAATCAAAAGCTAACCTTTCTACACAACTTTCAACAACAAACAACACTCCTATCACCTTCAAATCTCTCCAAACTCACAAAAACGGTCTATACTCCAGCTCAAGCTTCTAAGCTCGAATCGGGTGGATAACGAGGGAACGATTGGTATTGGTGGAGCGTACCTGACTAGGATCCCTAGCAATGGCACCAAAAATGTTAAGTCTTCTATGTAGCGACTCACATGTCATTGGGGATCGTCCAAGCATGCCACAAGTGAGTGCTCAACTCCTTGCTACTTCCGGGTAGGAGCCAACCTCGCAATCGGTTCTACGAATGTCACGTTCGTAGCTCCCAACTTGTTGCAAATGCGATTTCGCTTGGAGAGGAGAGGGAGAGGGAAAGAGAGAAGATGGCATACTCGTGAGCGTGGGTGAAGGGGAAACCGTGGACGTAGCAATCGCATGAGACCATAGAAGGAAAGAAAGCATGCAAGAAATCCAACACCCTTAAGGGAGTGGAGGGAAGCTTGAGCTCTTTGCATTCAACGTGGTATCCAACAAGTGAAGACTAAAGTCAATGACTTTGCCTTTTATACAAGTACCTTTTTTCAAGGGAGGACTAACCCTTTCCATCTCTTGCACTCTCTCAAGCTCTAATTCTCCTAGCTAGTGGCGCAATGTGCGACCACCCTACTCTAGCTTCCCTCATTTTCTTTTTAGCTCTCTATGTACATGGCCGAATCGGCAAAAATTGTAAGTACATATATTACAACATGGGTGGGCTTCCAAAAGGTTAACACACCCTAAGACCCATTTCAAGTTTGGTACCAATTAGACAAGTGACATATCAATGTCATTGGTGGACGGATAATCTTCCTTCACATACGTAACATGCATGTGGAAATTGGGGCATTTGGCCTTCCCAACCAGACATACGAGGTCCAATTCTCTTTATACTTGGCAAGATCAAGGAAACCACTCAACTTAAGAATCGTTCCAAGTTTGGTACCAATCGGATAAGTGCATATATCAATGTCGTTGGCCAACCCGTATTTTTCCTTCACATACATACCATGCATATAGAAATTGGGGCATTTGCACTTCCCGATTGGACATATGGCATCCGATCCACTTGATACATGTCAAGATCATGGAAAACACTCACCTTAAGACCCCTGCCAAGTTTGGTACCAATCAGAGACTTGCACATATCAATGTTGTTGGCCAACGCGTAATTTTCCTTCACATACCATGTGTATGGAAATTGGCCAACGCGTACTTTTCCTTCACATACATACCATGTGTATGGAAATTGGGCCATTTGTCCTTCCCAATTGGACATACGATGTAAGATGCTCTTGATACTTGTCAAGATCATGTAAAAAACTCACCAAATTTGGTACCAACCAAATAAGTGCACATATCAATGTCGTTGGTGGCCGACCCACATTTTTCCTTCACGTACATACCATGTATATAGAAATCAGGGCATTTGGCCTTCCCGATAGTAGCAGATAAGAGGTTTGTTGCACCGGTGGTGCGGTCCCGCTAGTTCCTGCGTCTGCTTTTGACATGACCCATGGACTTTCAAAACTCTCTTGTATGCACCATATTTATCCATGGCCGTCTCTGTAGTCACATTGAACAAGCCGCCTCGGAGACAACAGTGGGACAATTTTAGAACGAGTGATTCTCGACGTTTTCTGCAGGTAGCGGAGCATCCACGACAAGGCGTGGGGATCCTTAGCCGGCCTGTTTCATCATTGAATTCCATGTTTTTGTAAGCACTACCGCAATGCTAGTGATGAATTTCGAAGTGTAATTTTTCAAAAATAAAAATAAATTCTGTGCCTTCTCTCTTCTCTTCTCTCTATCTATTAAGGACGGATCATCTCTACGCCACGTGGAACTATGTGGTGATCTAATAAACATTCCTTTGACACGTGTCGTACAATAGAACCGTCAACCCAACCGCTCCTTCGGAGTCGCGGCCAAAAGGTTCCTGGCCCAAGGAAGCCCCCGACAATGTCATCGTGGCTGTTGGTGCCTGCGCTAAAAATCTTCCTCTTGATATGGGCATCCCAGAATTCGGCCTTAGCCTAGAACTCGCTGAATTCAACCCCTCCAAAAAAGAAAAAAGACCCTCAGCCCCAAACACAAGTTAACATAGACTTGCCGCAAACGAACAACGACTCAGCCAACAAAGGACCTGCGCCCGAAGACAGCCTAAGGCCTTGACGCTGAAGAGCAGATTAATGCTCGGAATGTATTCACAAAAAGCATCGATGGAACGATGGACGTGTCTAGAATATAACCGCGACAACGATTTGACCACCCAGATCCTGCGCCAAATGAATTTTCAAACGTTGCAAAGCTCGATTGCCTTCCATGTGAGCAAGGAGTTTTCATTGGTATGTGTATTTGGCACTGCAATTTTACCGGCTGAGAGTGTGCGAGAACAAGCTTTTTGTAACTGGAGCCACTGTCCACAATTCTGTGTCCCGGCCGCTATTACAAGTCTAAATAACATCGGGATTCTTCAACGCTTTGCAAGGAAACACCCTCTCCTCACATATCCATCGATGCAATTCCTTTAACGACTCCTCAAGATATTAGGGAAAGGCCTCCGGGAGGCCAGAAGGCGACCGACGGCAACCGGGGGCCTTCTTGCCGACCGGTGGCCTTAACCGTGTCGTCAAGGGTCTGGGCGAGCTGGGAGGCCCATTTCCTCCCGTCGATGGCGACCTGTGAGACTATTCTGCCAGTCTTGCCGGTATTCCAGCGAGCCCAGGACCTTGACACATTGGGGCTACTCTCTTCCACAAAAAGACAATAGCAAGCGGCAAGTCAAAGCCATCTCGAACTACTGTGGCGTACATTCTTCTATGTAATGACCGTTTTTATATGAATGTGTGGAGGCAATGATGTGTACCCATAAGCAAGCAGTATCATTTAAGTACAATAGGACAGGTATGTAGAGCTTATGAGGACGTAATGCTGACGTCCGAAAGTTCTTTATCATAAAAGAAATCCGCGTCTTGAGACAATGGGTTATCAACGTCTGTAACAAGGTCACACAGGTAGCCCAAGAGGAGACGGAGGATTCGGCATAGAGCACGAATCAGGAGAGTAGGTAGAAACTAAGAGGGATTCGATGTCGTAGCTCGCGGCATAATAGAGAGAAAGCACAACTCGATGATCTTATCAAGATCCAATCTTTGCTGGCGTCAATCCTAGGCGATGAGTTGCAATCACAGTACCTGAAGCAACGAGAAGAGGTCGATCAGCTCATCAAAATTTGGGTAATCTTTTTGTCCATTCTTTGAAATCATGTTTTGCCAATCCTTGCGTCGGAATTTGATTTTTGGAATTTCGACCTTTGGATCTGATGGTGGAACGGTCTTCAGGGAGAGCGGATGAGACAAGCGCTCGAGGAAAAACGGCAGCAGCACACCAGAGCATTATTGACCTTAATCAAGGAAAGTGTATGGAGGCGGCTAAAGAAAAAGGACGTGGAGGTTGAGAGAATAGGCCGCAGGAATTGGGAATTGGAGGAGCGTGTGAAACATCTCAGTCTAGAATCCCAGCTCTGGCAGAACTTGGCCAAGAACAATGAGGCTATGGTCTCCAATCTCAGAAGCAATCTGGAGCAAGTAGTAGCACAGAGCAGGGAACAAAGCAAGGAAGGATGCGGGGAGAGTGATGTGGATGATGCAATTATGGAGAGTCAGGTGATGCTCATGGGTGATGCTTATGCCCGCACTGTGAAAGAGAACAGGGACCTCAAGGAGCAATGATCTCAAGCTGACAATGTGGAAGAAGGATGATTTACTCCATGTAAACCTAGGTCTTGCATTCTTTGGGGCTCCACATAGAGGACACTCAGTTCGACGAGTGTCACATTCTTTATACAGGCAAAGATGTGTGCAAGGAAGGAGGAGAATGCACACGCTATTCGTTCTACACATATGCATACATAAATACACATGCACATGCATACACAACACGCACATAGGTAGGGGGTTGCACACATAAACATACACACACTTGAAAGGGTGTACACAAATGCACATACATCTGCATATGCAAGCACACACTCACGCGTACAAGCGTTGCGCGCGCGCGCACACACACACACACACGTAGGTGAATATGCACAAATGTACATGCAGATAATTGTTATATATACACATAGCAAAACACACATGCGCACATTCACGCATACACCACACACACATACATATATGCATGTGCGTACATAGGCACGGGGCATACACATGTACATGCACATGCATACACAACATACACATAGACAGGGGGTGCATAAACATACTCATACACAAACATGCAAGTGTGTGGAAACATGCACGTATGCACGTGTGCATATACACATACACACGCACACACCACACACATGTACACACACAACAAGGAAAAGCGGTCACATGTACGTGTGCATATACACATACACACGTACACACACAACAAGGAAAAGCGGTCACATGTGCGTGCATAGACACGTTTTCTGGTCTGGGTAGTAAAGTTACGGGAGTGTCTATTCACGCCGCTATTTATGCACCTATCGACAAGCATTTATTTATGCTGCTAAAGTGTAGTTGGACGCACATATAGATGAGTGTATAGACACGCTCACAGACGAGAAAATGCACAATGCACACAGGGCACTTTTTTGCGTGTCTATACACGCGTGTATATTGGCATCTATATGACAACTAGATGCGTGGATAGACACAGACCGTAACTGCGCTTATAGACACGACTCAAAATTTGTAAATAAAAAAAAAGCAACATGCTCATATTTCATACCCTTTGCTCATACATGCATGCATTGTATTTAATGCAACCAACATCAATGCATTGAGTATAATTCGCATGATTCCGTGCACGAGTTAAGAGACGAAGCAGATTTAGTTGTCTTATACAAGCCCATGATTACAATTTCGAATAAAAGATTTTGAGTCCACAACATTAGACGCGTGTAAACCATCCATGCACGAGAAGTTGAATACAAACATTACAAAAGTGTTTATATATATTGCCCAAAAAAAGGCTTGTACATACATACACATGTGGCCTCAAGTACGAAAAGTGATAAAGCCTTAAATAAGATCCAGCCACATGTGGCTTCTTCAAGTACAAAAAATAGTGGCTTTGTAGGTTTGTACATACATGCACGTGTGGCTTGAAGTACAAAAAAATAGTAAAGCCTAAAGCCACATCCAGCCATATATGGCTTCAAGTACAAAAAATAGTTGCTTCTATCTAGCACTACATCTACTACTAGTCGGAGTCTCTCTCTCCTCACTCTCGGAGCTTTCTTCGGTGCCTTCATCTGGATTGCCTCCTTCTGTCTCTGTATATCAAGTTGCAATCTGACACAAAGAGCATATGCATGTATTAGATTAAATCAACAACTGACTAAGAAATCACATAAATGCAAGTCACATTGAGATCCATATTTACAAATTCAGCCCCCCATGACACTCCATATTGCTCCATCTGGATCCGTCGTGCGTCCCAGTGCTACTAGCCTTGTTTCTTCCATGGCAGCTTTCTTTGCTTGCTTCCACTCGCGTCTATGAGCAGTGGCAAGCTAGCTCTTTGGAGCATGTCCTTGCTCTATCCTGGCCAACTTGTCTCTTGAGCAAGGACCTCTTATTGTCAAGTCTTGTCGGCAAAGACATGATCCAAAGGGCTAGCCAAACAACGCTCATAGGCACGAATGGGAGCAAGAAAAGAAGGCTATCATAGAATAGAGGACATGATTTATTATATATTTCTTTGATATACAATGTGCATAGCTACAAGAGAGGGCTTAGGGTATAGCATCCGACTTTATTATATATTTCTTTGATGTACAATGTGCAAAAAAGAGCTTGAGGTATAGGGTACAAAAAAAAGAGCTTAGGGTATAGGGTACAAAAAAGAGCTTAGGGTACAAAAAAGAGACGAGAGGGGTTTAGGCTCAGGGTCACTACATAACTAATGCACAAGAAAGCTAACTAGTAATTAAGACCTGAGTGCTACTCGTGGAGTGCTCTCGCCGCGCAAAGAGTTTCTACGATCTTTTGGGTCTCCCCAAGAAGATGTGCATGTAGTCCTTGGTGTCAGGCTACTCTCATTGTGATGCTCATCGCGATGATAAGCTCCGCGTACTAGCTTCCCAATCAAAAAAGAAAGGTACCCAACGAGTATACGGTACCCCCAATCACTACACCACACAATAAATATGAGGGAGACATATGCACACACAGCACTGGGGGGTTAGGATTAAAACATATGCAAGATAGAAAAAGAACACATAAATAATGGATGGGAAAAAAAATTTAAGTGAATGGAAGAGGGAAGGGGGATGGGGAAGAACCCAATCCCAGCCCCAAACTATCTCGGGTTCAAGGGGTAACGCATCTAGAAACGCGTCAATAAGCACGACTGTACTGTCAAACAGTAGCACCATTTGACGCGCTAATTGGCGCCCTACAGTTCAAATTTTCTCTGCCGACTGAGCGTGATGGGGACTGTCGCCCACAATCCAAACACCAAAAAGGAAATAACATGTGCACAAAGGACCACCACAAAAGACAACATTGCAATAGCTAAACCCCAAAAACACGTATAAAAAAGGAATCAAGTGGCACACCTTGGAAAGGTATGAGTCAACGAGTTCCAAGTCCTCTTTGATTCTTGATCTTCCTTTCCCGGTCCTCGTATGAGTGCTCACACTTGAGGTGGGAGGTAAAAAGGTGTGGGGGTATGAATAGTGTGGAGGTATGGAGGTGTAGAGATGGGAGGGTTGACGACGGCAAAATGTGTAGTGAAGAATGAGCCACTGGCGTAGGGTTATAACATAGTAGTGCATCTATACACGCGTATAACACCTCGTCAATATGACAGTGTATACGCGGCTATAGATGCATGTTTATATGCGGTATTTGGCATAGTAGACGCGCTTATAAATGCACTAATAGACTGTGGAGACGCACTGATAGCCGCATATCATACTTGGTAAAGATCATGGAAACCACTTGCCTTAAGGACCCTGTCAAGTTTGGTGCCCATCGGACAAGTTCACATACCAATATCGTGGGCCGATGCATATTTTCCCACACCTACGTAGCATCACTACTACAGAAACACCGATTATCGTCGTTCTTTTCATCAAAAAATACAAAGAAGATGATTTTCTTTTGACCAGAAAAATGATGGTATGTTAGACGGCATAACCGACGGTATCTTCGACGGTATAATTGATGCACAATACCATCGAACATACCATCGACAATACCAAATATGATACCATCAAATATACCATCTCTGCTACCATCTAATATACCGTTGATTGTGTTGCCATATATATATAGGCAGTGATGTGTGTGAACACACTTAGGACCGCCGGGGCACTTTTTCCCTCTTTAGGAGGTTTTTTCCCCCGGCTTGTATATACGCCCATCCTTCTAGGGCTAACTGATCTTTTGTACATTGACACAATCTAATACACTTTGTGTTGTGTGCATTCTTGCTTCTTCTTCTCCAAGCTTTGTGTGCTTTCCTGCAACCCTAATTCCAACAATTGGTATCAGAGCAGGCACGACTCCCAGGGCTACGCCGCCAGCACCCTCCGACTCACGTTCTTCGATTGAGGTGAGTTTTCATGAGCGCTTTGCAGGTCCCTATACTCTGCGTCTGAGGTCGTTTCAGGCTCCGTTTTTGCATTTCAAGTTCTGCACAGGTGTTTTCGTCATTTTCTGCAGAAATTTCGACAGTGCAGTTTTCTGCAAAACAGGCATACGTGTTCTATTGTGGACCGTGCTACATAGCACAAGTTGTCTTCTGTTCAGTCTTTGCTTCATTACAGGTAGCTTTTGTATCAGTTTCAGTCAGTGGCCATGGCTGATAACAGCAATGATGTATTTCACATGTTGTCTGCTGAAGACAAACTGGATGGAGACAGCAACTACCCACTTTGGGCATACATGATGCAGCATGTTTTGGTTGCAAAAGGAGTGTGGAACATTGTGCAGGGTACGGATGTGCGTCCAGGTTCTGTGGATGTAGGATCTGTTGAGGATGTTGCAGGTTCTAGCAGCTCTACTGTTGCTGCTGTTTTACCCACTACTGAACAAGCTCGTTTGGGATAGTAAAGATGCGCAGGCTCATGCCTTGATTACACTTTCTGTCAAACGTAACATCACCCCACATATTCGTTCAGCTAAAACAGCAAAACAGGCTTGGGATATTCTAGCTGGTTTGTATGCAGGTCGTAACGAGGCAAAAATCGCTTACCTGCGTAAAGAGCTAGAATTGAAGATTATGCAAGAAGATGATGACATGAATGTTTTTCTTACTGAGATTAAAGATCTCAAAGAACAGTTGATTTCTGCAGGTGAGATTATTCCTGATCATTCTCTTGTGCAGACTGTTCTTGATGCTTTACCTGAGATATATCAGACTTTTGCTTCCACGTGGAGACTTCTTAATGAGGACAGACCTGATGCTGTCAAGTATGATACTTTAGTCAACAAACTCTTGCAAGAAGCGTAGTCCAGGCAAAACAGGGCCAGGCAGCGTGCAGTTGATCAAGCATTTATTGCTGCCCAGCAGCAGCAGCAGAGAAGGAGTGGTAAGGCAGCCCCTTCCACTGTTTCTTCTCCTATTAGTAGGTCTGCAACTTCTTCTCCTTCCACAGGTAGCAACAATAAGTCTGAGAAGGCTCTTGATAAAGGCAAGAAAAAGACTAGGTGCAACTATTGTAAGGCAAATGATCATGTCATTAAGAATTGCCCTAAGCTAAAGGCTAAAGAGGCAAAGAAGAAAGAGTCAAATGTAGCCACAATAGCGGATGCTTCTACAAATGCAGATTCTGCAAATGTTGTGCAGGATACAGAATGGGCGTTTAGCGTGTATTGCCAGTATGACCCATCTGTACATGATGCATGTTTGGCTGTTTCTGTTGACTCTCATGTTTGGTATTTTGACAGTGGTGCTACAAAGCACATTACCTCGCATCGTGATATGTTCACTTCTCTTGAGGCTGTCCCTAATGGGAATACTGTCACATGTGCCAATAATGCTTCTTACCCAATGAAGGGCATTGGTAAAATTATGCTTACTGCTGCAAATGGCAGCGCTTTCACACTTTCAGATGCTTTGTATGTGCCAGGGATAAAGAAGAATCTATTGTCTGTCTCTGCGCTTGCTAGACTTGGACTTGTAGTCAAATTTGTGGATGACAGATGTACTGTTCATGATTTGACTTTTGGTGATACGATTATTGTATCTGGCACCTTGTTTCGTGGGCCGTATAGGCTCAATTCTTATGACAAGTGTGTAAAAGATTCAGCAAATGCAGTTTCTGATGAAAAGGCAATTTCAGATGCAAAACTATGGCATGCTCGTTTTGGTCATCTGAACTTTGCTAGTTTGCTGTGTTTGCAGAAATTTGATATGGTTGCTTCATTGCCCCCTCTTGAGGCACCATTGAAACATGTTTATGAAGGCTGTATTTTGGGCAAAATGCAGCGTTCTGCGTTTCCAAAGGATGGTTCTGTGTGGGCCACTCGCAAATTGCAACTTGTACATAGTGATGTATGTGGGCCTATGCAAACTCCGTCATTTGGTAAACACTTGTACTTCGTGACTTTCATTGATGATTACTCAAGGCATGCATGGGTATATCCATTGAAGGGAAAGTCCGAAGTGTTTTTGTGCTTCAAACAGTTTTTGCTTATGGTTGAAAATGTATCCAATTGTAATGTGGGCACCCTCCGTTCTGATCGAGGGGGGGAGTACATGTCTAAAGAGTTTGATGCATTTCTAGCTAGTCGTGGGATAAAACACCAATGTACAGTGCCGTATACCCCTCAGCAAAATGGTGTTGCTGAGAGGGAAAACAGGTCACTTATGGAGATGGCACGATGTATGGTCAAGAGCCAAGCTTTGCCACATGCGTTTTGGCTTGAGGCTGTCATGTGTGCTGCATATGTACTCAACAGGTGTCCTACTAAGGCCTTGCAGTCTATTACTCCATACGAAGCTTGGCATGGCAGGAAGCCTTGGTCACTTACGTGTCTTTGGTTGCTTGACCTATGCTTTAGTGCCTCTGCAACAACGCACAAAATTGGATGATAAGGCTGTCAAATGCATTTTTGTTGGTTACAGTGCTGAGAGCAAGGGTTACAGATTGTATCATCCGTAGTCAAAGCGTATCTTGTTTAGTCGAGATGTTGTTTTTGTGGAAGATGCTGTGCAGCCTTTGTTATCATGTACCAAAGAGACAGGTGTGAGCTCACGGGATGTATTTGATACATTGTTGCCTCTGTTTACAGATGGGAATTCAAATGTAAGTCCTAATGAGGTAAATATTCAGCCTATGCAGATTTCAAACGACATCATAGATCAGCCTATTTCTGATGCAGATTTACAGGATGTAATTTCTGAGGATAGGGCTGAAAATGAGCAGGCTAGAGGTATGCCTAAATGGCTGGTGCAAATCTTGCGTGATAGTAAAATTGATGCACCTATATCTAGTCGTACTCGTTCAGGTTTTCAGCATGCCTCTTATGCATCAGATTGTTATGCTTTGGCTGTGTCTAGTATGTGTGAAGAGGAAGAACCTCTTTCATTTGATGAGGCACAAAAATCAGAAAATTGGTTGGCTGCAATGCAAACTGAATATGATGCTATAATCAAGAATGGTACATGGTCTTTGTGTGATTTGCCTATTGGTAAAAAGGCCATTGGATGTAAGTGGGTTTTTAAGTTGAAACGAAAGCCAGATAGCAGTGTTGATCGCTATAAGGCTAGACTTGTTGCAAAGGGTTATGCTCAAGAAAAGGGCATTGATTTTGATGAGACCTTTGCTCCCACTTGTCGTATGACTACCATTCGTAGCATTTGTGCATTGGCAGCTCATAATGGTTGGAATGTACATCAGCTGGACATAAAGATTGCGTTCTTGAATGGAGATTTGCATGAGGTGTTGTATGTATCGCAGCCTCGTGGTTTTATTCAAAGAGGGCAAGAAAACAAAGTGTGCAGGTTGAAAAAGGCTTTATATGGTTTAAAGCAAGCTCCACGAGCTTGGTATGAAAAGATACATGCATATTTGACTGCACATGGATTTCAGAATAGTCCAACAGAAAGCACTTTGTATGTTAAACGTGTGGATGGTGTACATCTAATCATTGCTCTCTATGTCGATGACATGCTGCTCACATGACCAAATGAGAGTCATATTGCTGATTTTAAGGCTGATTTGAATGCCTCTTTTGAGATGTCAGATTTGGGGCATTTGCATCATTATTTGGGGATACAATTTAAGCAGTGTGATGGAGGTATTGCTTTGTGTCAGACAAAGTATATTGAGACATTGTTGCGGAGATTTGGCCTTGAAGACTGCAAGCCTATTGCTACTCCAATGGAGAAAGGTTTGAAGTTGAGTCTTCATGATGCTGGAGATCACTTTGATGTCACACTCTATCAGACAGCTGTTGGTTGCCTCATTTATGTATGTATTACGAGGCCGGACATTCAGTTTGCAGTCTCACAGGTGAGCAGGTTTATGCATAGCCCAGGGTCTCAACATTGGAAGGCAGTTAAACGCATCTTTCGCTACTTGAGTGGCACCATACATCTTGGGTTGTTTTATCCCAAGGGGGGATCGTTGCCGCCAGATTTACATGCTTTTTCGGACTCAGATTGGACTGGTTGCTATGACACAAGAGTGTCCACAAGTGGTTTTTGTTTCATGCTCGGTAGCTCATGCATATCTTGGTTGAGCAAGAAGCAACCTACTGTGGCCACTTCTAGTTGTGAAGCTGAGTACAGGGCAGCTTTCACAGCTACGGTTGAGTGTGTGTGGCTCAGACGGCTTATCGCTGACTTGGGTGTTGGACAGGAGTCTGCCACCTCTATCTTCACTGAGCCTCACACATTCTAATATATATTTCGAGTCATCTTCAAATAGACATCTATAAATAAAGACTCTTGAAAACTTCTATATATACTCTTTTATTAGCAAGTTTTCCTTTGTTTCTTCATTCCTTGTGATTCTATATGCCTCACAAAAATGTTGTCTATTAATGGGCTCAAACTAGCACTATTGCCCTTCACTTTATCTAACTTGGCCTTAGAAATTTCCCCCTCCTCAAGCAGAGCTTGTAGGTGGTGCAATAACCCTACACTGCCCTAGCAAAGCCTATCCACCAAACCTACGCTTGGAGATCTTCTCCTCCTTTAAAAGTGTAGTTTTGAATGAGTTGCCCGCCGTCATCGTGGACCACATTGATTGCTACCATTATCATGGAGCTCACTCACTCCTTGCCATCAACATTCAGCCTGGTAAGATCCTTCACTAATCTGAACCTCGCCTCCTCAAATTGCGAATGCATGGGTGAAGAGTTAGGTGGGCGGACTAATCGATCATTGCCGAAAAAACCCAAACAAGGAAAAATAAAAACCATGAATTTTAGCTTTGCCAAACAAGCATCGTGCATAAGACTTACTTATATAGGCAGGCCAAAAAACTTTCTTCTCATGCTAGACTTAAGGCTTTATATTTTTGTAGATTAAAAAAATAGATATATCGTGACATGTTCAAGAAATTCACTCAATAGTATATGTGACTAGCATGTAAGTTCAAGAGAATGACATATTTATTTCATATTTTTCCCACATTTATACTAGCAAAACAGTGGCATAAAAAAGTTTTGGAAAAAAAAAAAGAGAGACTACATGGGAATTATACATAGTGAAAAAAAAAATCCCAAGGTGATGTGTGATCGTCTAACATGTATGAAAGTTCTTTTGGCCTTGCATGTTCATTTCACAATGGCAGTACATTGTCTAATTGCCTTGGGGTCGGCATTGGCAGAGAAGAAGGAACTTTTAATGCATGTGTGAAGCTGCAAGCTGCACGAGGTGGCTCACTGCAGACACTGATAGAGAGTAGCAAGAGGAGGATTAGGAGGAGGCAAAAAGAGGAGGAAGACTATAGAAACTTTAGGCAACTCCCTATACATGAATTTTAGGGGGAACCAAGAAATTTTAGCATATTTCCTAGATAAGACTAGGAAATTTTATTCCTAAATCTAGGAAATGAGTTTTCCTATTTAAATCACTAGAATAAATGTTTCCTTTGTAGTAAATGAGGTTCTTTTACATAGGAAAATAAACTTTCTATGTAGGCTATGCATTGCTATCTAGGAAATATGCACTTCTATATGAAATTCAACATTTTCTATATAAGAAATGAGGTCCTTTATATAAGAAAAATTAGTTCCTAATATATAGACCATACAATAATATCTTGGAATTTTTACTTCGTATATGGAGAATGAAGGTTCCCTATATAAGAAATAAGTTATTTTTCTAGAAAATACAATGTTTATTAAAACTAGAGAATCCATTTAATTTGTAGGTAATTATGTTTGTGATTTCAGTTAATGGTTTATCTATATAAGAATTCTTGTTTATCCTCATGGCCAATGTTTTTATATTTGAAAATGAGCACATACTTAACATACTTGTATAATTTTGATTTTTCTAAGATATATAATATAAGCTAATTTTGTTTTATAAATTCTAAACACTTATGTTTCTTCTATACGTACAAAAAGTTTCAAGAGAATTTGATATGAAGGGTAAGTGCACCATATAATAATGCCAATGTGAATTGTCAATTATTTCAATATTGAAATATAAAATGTAATGTCAAAAAGATGTTCAAATCAAAGTGCCCATAAAGATTGAATGTGCAATTTGAAGTTCATTATCAAATGAAAATAGCAATTTTCTTGTTTTAAAAGATAAATGTGCAAGTCTAGTCCATTTTCACGCAAAGTATAATGGTGTCACTTCATCTTTGGCCCATTGGCTTTGGATACCACAAACATCAATCTAGATTGTAAATATATCCACTATAAATGCTTGGGCCTACTGTGGTTTTGTTCTAAGCACTTAGGTGAAATCTTGGCTAGTGTGAATCTGTAGCTTCATCATTGGTCTCCTAGCAGCCTAGATTGTTGGAATTAATGTATTAGTTAAGGCAGTGGAAAATGTGTAAGCAATAAGGGTTAATGGCATGTTTTCTGTTATTTAAGGTTTTTCCCTCAAACCACAATAAGTTGTTGAGTTAGTGATAGTGTGTGTGTTTCAACCCTAGTTGGGTTCCACACTAGGGTTTTGGCATGTTGGGTAGCCATTGTGTTCTCATTCTTGCATCTTGTAAATGAGTTATGTCTGCTTTATTCCATGCTTTTCTCTTGCTACATTTGGTATTAGAGTAGGCTCTGCCTTGCTCCCCCAAACATTGATTTCTTCTCTCACATTTTTTCCTGTTAAATACGTATGAAAATTCTCAAATTTTGTGTCGGTGCGAAAGCAGCGCACTACTTTAGAGATTCCTCTATCTGACAGCTAGGATGGCACAATAAATGTTGTCAGAGGGGGTAGGTAATAGCTAGCAGCAGCTGGCAGGCTACTGCTAAAGCGGCATACTGCTATGTATAGCGGCGCACTACTTTACTAAAGCAGCACACTCTAGGCAGTTGTTGACAGTTTTTTTGTGTCGACACAACTTTGGACTCTATCAGGGGGTTTTTTTATTGTTTTTGATCTATTTTGACACAAATGGACACACACAAACACACTCTAATGACCTATCACAAAAGAAATAATAAACAAACATTTTTTTCTACCGATTTGACCTTTTTCCTACGATGTGACACCTAGAACCGGTCACTTTAAACATCAAATCACAACTAAAAAAGAGATTTCGTACTAGTTTTTCTTGATTTTGACAACAATCAATCAAAAGCTAACCTTTCTACACAACTTTCAACAACAAACAACACTCCTATCACCTTCAAATCTCTCCAAACTCACAAAAACGGTCTATACTCCAGCTCAAGCTTCTAAGCTCGAATCGGGTGGATAATGAGGGAACGATTGGTATTGGTGGAGCGTACCTGACTAGTATCCCTAGCAATGGCACCAAAAATGTTAATTCTTCTATGTATGCGACTCACATGTCATTGGGGATCGTCCAAGCATGCCGCAAGTGAGTGCTCAACTCCTTGCTACTTCCGGGTAGGAGCCAACCTCGCAATCGGTTCTACGAATGTCACGTTCGCAGCTCCCAACTTGTTGCAAATGCGATTCCACTTGGAGAGGAGAGGGAGAGGGAAAGAGAGAAGATGGCATACTCGTGAGCGTGGGTGAAGGGGAAACCGTGGACGTAGCAATCGCATGAGACCATAGAAGGAATGAAAGCATGCAAGAAATCCAACACCCTTAAGGGAGTGGAGGGAAGCTTGAGCTCTTTGCATTCAACGTGGTATCCAACAAGTGAAGACTAAAGTCAAAGACTTTGCCTTTTATACAAGTACCTTTTTTGAAGGGAGGACTAACCCTTTCCATCTCTTGCACTCTCTCAAGCTCTAATTCTCCTAGCTAGTGGCGCAATGTGCGACCACCCTACTCTAGCTTCCCTCATTTTCTTTTTAGCTCTCTATGTACATGGCCGAATCAACAAAAATTCTAAGTACATATATTACAACATGGGTGGGCTGCCAAAAGGTTAACACACCCTAAGACCCATTTCAAGTTTGGTACCAATTAGACAAGTGACATATCCATGTCATTGGCCGACGCATAATCTTCCTTCACAAACGTAACATGCATGTGGAAATTGGGGCATTTGGCCTTCCCGACCAGACATACGGGGTCCAATTCTCTTTATACTTGGCAAGATCAAGGAAACCACTCAACTTAAGAACCGTTCCAAGTTTGGTACCAATCGGATAAGTGCATATATCAATGTCGTCGTACCATGCATATAGAAATTGGGACATTTGCACTTCCCGATTGGACATATAGCATCCGATCCACTTGATACATGTCAAGATCATGGAAAACATTCACCTTAAGACCCCTGCCAAGTTTGGTACCAATCAGAGACTTGCACATATCAATGTTGTTGGCCAATGCGTAATTTTCCTTCACATACATACCATGTGTATGGAAATTGGGCCATTTGTCCTTCCCAATTGGACATACGATGTAAGATGCTCTTGATACTTGTGAAGATCATGTAAAAAACTCACCTTAAAATCCATGCCAAATTTGGTACCAACCAAATAAGTGCACATATCAATGTCGTTGGTCGACCCACATTTTTCCTTCACGTACATACCATGTATATAGAAATCGGGGCATTTGGCCTTCCCGATAGTGTAGCAGATAAGAGGTTCGTTGCACCGGTGGTGCGGTGCCGCTAGTTCCTGCGTCTGCTTCTGACATGACCCACGGACCTTCAAAACTCTCTTGTATGCACCATATTTATCCATGGCCGTCTCTGTAGTCACATTGAACAAGCCGCCTCGTAGACAACAGTGGGACAATTTTAGAACTAGTGATTCTCGACGTTTTCTGTAGGTAGCGGAGCATCCATGACAAGGCGTGGGGATCCTTAGCCGGCCTGTTTCATCATTGAATTCCATGTTTTTGTTAGCACTGCCGTAATGCTAGTGATGAATTTCGAAGTGTAATTTTTCAAAAATAAAAATAAATTTTGTGCCTTCTCTCTTCTCTTCTCTCTATCTATTAAGGACGGATCATCTCTACGCCACGTGGAACTATGTGGTGATCTAAGGAACATTCCTTTGACACGTGTGCCTTCATCTAGATTGCCTCCTTCTGCCTCTGTATATCAAGTTGCAATATGACACAAAGAGCATATGCATGTATCAGATTAAATCAACAACTGACTAAGAAATCACATAAATGCAAGTCACATTGAGATCCATACTTACAAATTCAGCCCCCCATGACACTCCATATTGCTCCATCTGGATCCCTCATGCGTCCTAGTGCTACTAGCCTTGTTTCTTCCATGGCAGCTTTCTTTGCTTGCTTCCACTCGAGTCTATGAGCAGTGGCAACTTGCAAGCTATCTCTTTGGAGCATGTCCTTGCTCTATCCTGGCCAGCTCGGCCTTGGCTTGTCTCTTGAGCAAGGACCTCTTATTGGCAAGTCTTGTCGGCAAAGACATGATCCAAAGGGCCAGCCAACACTGCTCATAGGCACGAATGGGAGCAAGAAAAAAAAGCTATCATAGAATAGAGGACATGGGTATCGGCTACATGATTTATTATATATTTCTTTGATATACAATGTGCATAGCTACAAGAGAGGGCTTAGGGTATAGCATCCGACTTTATTATATATTTCTTTGATGTACAATGTGCAAAAAAGAGCCTGAGGTATAGGGTACAAAAAAAAGAGCTTAGGGTATAGGGTACAAAAAAGAGACGAGAGGGGTTTAGGCTCAGGGTCACTACATAACTAATGCACAAGAAAGCTAACTAGTAATTAAGACCTGAGTGCTACTCGTGGAGTGCTCTCGTCGCGCAAAGAGTTTCTACGATCTTTCGGGTCTTCCCAAGAAGATGTGCATGTAGTCCTTGGTGTCAGGCTACTCTCATCGTGATGCTCATCGCGATGATAAGCCCCACGTACTAGCTTCCCAATCAAAAAAGAAAGGTACCCAACGAGTATTGTACCCCCAATCACTACACCACACAATAAATATGAGGGAGACATATGCACACACAGCACTGGTGGGTTAGGATTAAAACATATGCAAGATAGAAAAAGAACACATAGATAATGGATGGGAAAAAGTGAATGGAAGAGGGAAGGGGGATGGGGAAGAACCCAACTCCAGCCCCAAACTATCTCGGGTTCAAGGGTTAACGCATCTAGAAATGTGTCAATAAGCACGACTGTACTGTCAAACAGTAGCACCATTTGACGCGCTAATTGGCGCCCTACAGTTCAAATTTTCTGTGCCAACTGAGCGTGATGGGGACTGTCGCCCACAATCCAAACACCAAAAAGAAAATAACACGTGCACAAAGGACCACCACAAAAGACAACATTGCAACAGCTAAACCCCAAAAACATGTACAAAAAAGGAAGCAAGTGGCATACCTTGGAAAGGTATGAGTCAACGAGTTCTAAGTCCTCTTTGATTCTTGATCTTCCTTTCCCGTTCCTCGTATGAGTGCTCACACTTGAGGTGGGAGGTAGGAAGGTGTGGGGGTATGAACTAGTGTGGAGGTATGGAGGTGTAGAGATGGGAGGGTCAGCGACGGCAAAATGTGTAGTGAAGAATGAGCCACTGGCGTAGGGTTATAACATAGTAGTGCATCTATACACGCGTATAACACCTCGTCAATATGATAGTGTATACGTGGCTATAGATGCGTGTTTATATGCGGTATTTGGCATAGTAGATGCGCTTATAAATGCACTAATAGACTGTGGAGACACATTGATAGACACATATCATACTTGGTAAAGATCATGGAAACCACTTGCCTTAAGGACCCTGTCAAGTTTGGTGCCCATCGGACAAGTTCACATACCAATATCGTGGGCCGATGCATATTTTCCCACACCTACGTAGCATCACTACTACAGAAACACCGGTTATTGTCGTTCTTTTCATCAAAAAATACAAAGAAAATGATTTTTTTTGACCAAAAAAATGATGGTATGTTAGACGGCATAACCGACGGTATCTTCGACGATATAATTGATGGTATAATTGATGCACAATACCATCGAACATACCATCGACAATACCATCAAATATCCCTTCTCTGCTACCATCTAATATACCGTTGATTGTACCATCCAAAATACCATCGCTGTCTATATATTCACAAAATGACTCTTATGTAGATGCCAAGAAGAGAAAAAGTATAATAAGGTCTTCTTTTTTTTGGGGCTTTAAGCTTGGAGAGAATAGTTACCCCCCCACAATATGTGGACCGATATAGATCTCTTGTTATACAACAACTTCTACTTTATGCTCATAAAGCACCTATGGAAAAATAAATCGCTTCAACTTATGGAGTGCAGCATGAGGAGCATGTTACAGATTCAGATGTTGGGGTGAAGGAGACCATGTAGGAGGAGGCTATTGCCACAGATAATGCTGCTAGTTTGCATGAGCCCATCCTCGATGAGATTGTGACCGCTTTAGTTTTTTAGAATCAATAGACCATGCATGAGAAAGTTGTTGCCACATCATCTATTTTTGGCATGTAGGACACTATCCTTGAGGAACCTACTACAATTGCAGCTATAAATCTTGAACTTAAAGTGCTAGATGAGGAGGTGTCCACCATTTTTGTGTAGGAGATGATTTTTGAGAAGGAGACAACTTTTGTTTTTGGAGAGGGTGGTGTCATGGATGATTTGGAGCACAAGGACACCATTCATGTGGAGGATCAGCCTGCGGACGAGAATCTTGATGATGATCACATGCACTAAACTTCTAAGTGCCTTTAGTTCCACTTGCTTTGTATGTCAACATTGTTTTGCAATCTTTTATTGAAAAATATGAAATAGCTCTACGAACATAGTCAATGGCATGCAAATGTTTATTTTCACTATTCTAGTAGCAATCTTTGGTCTTAAAGATTAGTGTACCTTTGTGAAGAGCTTGGCTCTATATGCCTATGTTACATTGGCATCAAGAATAGGCTAGTCCACTGAATTCCATGCTGGGAGATCTTGTCTTTGTAAAGCACCATGTGTTTTACGATTGTTTAGCAGTTGGTAAAAATGGGCATAAAAAATATACCCGAATATTTAGCCAGTTGTATTGTAGATCTACCTTGACATTGCAATTCGCCTATGTCCCCATGTAAGACATCCCAGAATCCTAGAATACACTCTATTAGTTGACACTCCTCATAGGATGAAGGGTATATGTCTAAACAAGAAAGCAGGCATTGTCGATCAATGATAAACAAAAAAGGTTTTTGTTTGAAATTCCAATAGCCTGGAAAAGATACTTACAATTAGGTCTGTGTTGTGGAAGATAGCTTGGATAATCTCGCAATACAAGTTCTCTATACATGTATACATGCTGTATCAAAATTTCTTTTACGCATTTTTTCCCTTTCAAGATTCTAAAATATTTTACCCTACACTTCCAAGATGCCAAAAAAATATTAGCTCACCGTGGTTTCTTCCTTCTATCGGGTTGCATTAGCACGCATGATGCTTTTAACACAGCTAACTTCCATAGTGACAATACTGGAAACTTCTATACATGAGATAGAAGAGGTAGGTTGATAAGGCAGACCTACTTTGTACATCTTCATCTTCGGCATTATTACTCACACAATGTTTGCATATATAGTTTCTCTTCACCATCAAAAACTGAAAAAGATACTTCAACTTAAACTCTAATGACTGTGAAAGAAATGGGCAAGCAAGGCTATTAATTTATGTCTATTTGTTGCTTTGTATTATTTTGCACAAGCAAAGATGTGGTTTAGGAAAGGTAATCGAGTTGAAAGAACACAAAAAACTAGACAAAATAGATGAAAGATGAAGAGAGCTTACTATTTTATGTTTGAAAGCCAAAATTTCAATCCACACATCAATAGTAGAATGGTGTAGAATGATGAAAGAGAACTTTGAAAACTAGAAAAAAGGAAATGGTTGAATGCACAAAAACTTGAAGTTTGAAACTTTAGAGACAAGTTGCAGAGCGAGAAAGCTTGTATAGGAGAGAATGCATTTCAGAAATCGTGTTTTGTTTCAAACATGACAGAAATTTGCCTTTATAGTGACAAGCTCTTATGAGAATTAGAGAAAGATCACCTCATTAATGTGGCACGCTTTGTGTCAACATAAAATATGATTTCTTTTTTCCATTTTCACCCCTTTTCTTTTCTTGAAAATTTTCAACATTATGTTGGACTATATATATAGATACATACATACATACATACATATATATGTATGTATGTATGTATGTATATGTATGTATGTATATATATGTATACATACATATATATGTATGTATGTATATGTATATGTATATGTATATACACACACACATACACACACACGCACGCACGCACACACACAATCTCTCTCTCTGTCTCTCTCTCTCATACAAACATTACAAAAGTGTTTATATATATTGCCCAAAAAAAGGCTTGTACATACATACACATGTGGCCTCACGTACGAAAAGTGATAAAGCCTTAAATAAGATCCAGCCACATGTGGCTTCTTCAAGTACAAAAAATAGTGGCTTTGTAGGTTTGTACATACATGCACGTGTGGCATGAAGTACAAAAAAATAGTAAAGCCTAAAGCCACATCCAGCCATATATGGCTTCAAGTACAAAAAATAGTTGCTCCTATCTAGCACTACATCTACTACTAGTCGGAGTCTCTCTCTCCTCACTCTCGGAGCTTTCTTCGGCGCCTTCATCTGGATTGCCTCCTTCTGTCTCTATATATCAAGTTGCAATATGACACAAAGAGCATATGCATGTATTAGATTAAATCAACAGCTGACTAAGAAATCACATAAATGCAAGTCACATTGAGATCCATACTTACAAATTCAGCCCCCCATGACACTCCATATTGCTCCATCTGGATCCGTCATGCGTCCCAGTGCTACTAGCCTTGTTTCTTCCATGGCAGCTTTCTTTGCTTGCTTCCACTCGCGTCTATGAGCAATGGCAAGATAGCTCTTTGGAGCATGTCCTTGCTCTATCCTGACCAACTTGTCTCTTGAGCAAGGACCTCTTATTGGCAAGTCTTGTCAGCAAAGACATGATCCAAAGGGCCAGCCAAACACTGCTCATAGGCACGAATGGGAGCAAGAAAAGAAGGCTATCATAGAATAGAGGACATGGGTATAGGGTACATGATTTATTATATATTTCTTTGATATACAATGTGCATAACTACAAGAGAGGGCTTAGGGTATAGCATCCGACTTTATTATATATTTCTTTGATGTACAATGTGCAAAAAAGAGCTTGAGGTATAGGGTACAAAAAAAAGAGCTTAGGGTATAGGGTACAAAAAAGAGCTTAGGGTACAAAAAAGAGACGAGAGGGGTTTAGGCTCAGGGTCACTACATAACTAATGCACAAGAAAGCTAACTAGTAATTAAGACCTGAGTGCTACTCGTGGAGTGCTCTCGCCGCGCAAAGAGTTTCTACGATCTTTCGGGTCACCCCAAGAAGATGTGCATGTAGTCCTTGGTGTCAGGCTACTCTCATCGTGATGCTCATCGCGATGATAAGCTCCGCGTACTAGCTTCCCAATCAAAAAAGAAAGGTACCCAACGAGTATACGGTACCCCCAATCACTACACCACACAATAAATATGAGGGAGACATATGCACACGCAGCACTGGGGGGTTAGGATTAAAACATATGCAAGATAGAAAAAGGGAAAAAAATTTTAAGTGAATGGAAGAGGGAAGGGGGATGGGGAAGAACCCAATTCCAGCCCCAAACTATCTCGGGTTCAAGGGGTAACGCATCTAGAAACGCGTCAATAAGCACGATTGTACTGTCAAACAGTAGCACCATTTGATGCGCTAATTGGCGCCCTTCAGTTCAAATTTTCTCTGCCGACTGAGCGTGATGGGGACTGTCGCCCACAATCCAAACACCAAAAAGGAAATAACATGTGCACAAAGGACCACCACAAAAGACAACATTTTAACAGCTAAACCCCAAAAACACGTACAAAAAAGGAAGTAAGTGGCACGCCTTGGAAAGGTATGAGTCAACAAATTCCAAGTCCTCTTTGATTCTTGATCTTTCTTTCCCGTTCCTCGTATGAGTGCTCACACTTGAGGTGGGAGGTAGGAAGGTGTGGGGGTATGAACTAGTGTGGAGGTATGGAGGTGTAGAGATGGGAGGGTCGGCGACGGCAAAATGCGTAGTGAAGAATGAGCCACTAGCGTAGGGTTATAACATAGTAGAGCATCTATACACGCATATAACACCTCGTCAATATGACAGTGTATACGCGGCTATAGATGCGTGTTTATGGTATTTGGCATAGTAGACGCGCTTATAAATGCACTAATAGAGTGTGGAGACGCGCTGATAGACGCATATCATACTTGGTAAAGATCATGGAAACCACTTGCCTTAAGGACCCTGTCAAGTTTGGTGCCCATCGGACAAGTTCACATACCAATATCGTGGGCCGATGCATATTTTTCCACACCTACGTAGCATCACTACTAAAAAAACACCGGTTATCGTCGTTCTTTTCATCAAAAAATACAAAGAAGATGATTTTCTTTTGACCAGAAAAATGATGGTATGTTAGACGGCATAACCGACGGTATAATTGATGCACAATACCATCGAACATACCATCGACAATACCAAATATGATACCATCAAATATACCATCTCTGCTACCATCTAATATACCGTTGATTACGTGCCAAAAATAGATGATGTGGCAACAACTTTCTCATGCATGGTCTATTGATTCTAAAAAACTAAAGCGGTCACAATCTCATCGAGATGGGCTCGTGCAAACTAGCAGCATTATCTGTGGCAATAGCCTCCTCCTACATGGTCTCCTTCACCCCAACATGTGAATCTGTAACATGCTCCTCATGTTGCACTCCATAAGTTGAAGCGATTTATTTTTCCATAGGTGCTTTATGAGCATAAAGTAGAAGTTGTTGTGTAACAAGAGATCTATATCGGTCCACATATTGTGGGGGGTAACTATTCTCTCCAAGCTTAAAGCCCCCAAAAAAAAGAAGACCTTATTATACTTTTTCTCTTCTTGGAATCTAGTCATTGTGAATATATAGACAGCGACGGTATTTTGGATGGTACAGGACACTATCCTTGAGGAACCTACTACAATTGCAGCTGTAAATCTTGAACTTAAAGTGCTAGATGAGGAGGCGTCCACCATTTTTGTGTAGGAGATGATTTTTGAGAAGGAGACAACTTTTGGTTCTGGAGAGGGTGGTGTCATGGATGATTTGGAGCACAAGGACACCATTCATGTGGAGGATCAGCCTACGCGGACGAGAATCTTGATGATGATCACATGCACTAAACTTCTAAGGAAGCTTCACATATGGAGCCTCCCACATCATCTACATAGTAGGACATTTAGTCACTCATTCTTGTAAATCTTACTTGTATTTATACAATACCTGGAATTAAAATCTTTCAGCTATCTCAATCATTCCATTTGGGATGTCTTTACATTGTATGATGCTCGCTCTTCTTTGCATTACCTGTGAACATGTGATTGGAATCAATATTATGAATAAGAAACTACACATGTAAAATTATGTTGACGGTGGAGAACCTCACGATTAAACGACTCTGTACACCAAGTGCCCGTAGGAAGTCTATGCAGGTGAGATGTGAAATATCACGTGTCACTTCGAAAAAGCCCTTCGCGTGCACCACGCGTTCAGGGATCCTCTCCCGATCGAATTGAGCGAGCCTCTTGACCAAATGATAATCTTCTAAAAGGATAGGACCTGCAGATAGAATATGATTTACACAACCTCTGATTAGTAAACATTTGAGCAGGAAAGAGTTTAAATGTAAGGGAGCACAACTTATACAGAAATCAAGGAAATCAACTGTTCATTCAAAACAAGGCAAGCGAGCTTATCCAATCATAAGAACTCAAAAGTTTTGAGAATGTGCTTACCTCTGGCACTGACAGTTAAAGATGAATTGTTGTTCCATACTGGCGCACCCGAATTGGTGGTGAAGAAGGGAGAATTGTACGCGCTCGAAGGACGAAACTGCGCAAGTAGAGAAA
Organism: Cibotium barometz; assembly: GCF_041138505.1. NCBI lineage: Eukaryota > Viridiplantae > Streptophyta > Polypodiopsida > Cyatheales > Cibotiaceae > Cibotium > Cibotium barometz. Next base: position 34,191,933 of record NC_141068.1, read on the forward strand.
TCGTCAGGTTCTAAATTCAAATCTTCAACTAGAGGTTAACTTTTTGTCAAATGGTCTTGTTGGGTGGATTTGCTGGCTCATGCACCGCTTCCTATTATCCACTATGCTTCTTTAAAAACCATCCTCGACTACATGGAAGACTATTGAGAGTCGGAGACGTATGTACGCCTCATTCCAGCTTGTCTTTTCAAAATTCGACGAGTCTATGATAGAGAAGTGTAAATATATATCCATATATCTCTCGTTTTTTAAAAGTTTGGCAATCCATCACAGCACACCATTCTTTGTGAATTCACATGATCTACATGACCGATGTCTTTTAACATCTTTGAATGTGGTAAAAATGCTTTGATAGTATGCTGATCAGAACTCGGAGGATTGTTTAAAAGGTTTTAAGTCGGATAAGTGCGTGTGCATGAGCTTTATCTTTTCGTAGCTAAACATGATTACGGAGCGGGGTTGCATGTAAGCCATCTTTGTAATTGATCGAATCTATATCATTCTGTAATTGTTCATCCACTTGGGTGCATCCTAAGTTTTGATATATCATTGCTTCTTGCTCAAGATGTCATCTTCATTGAGAATGAATCTTTTATCAACAACAGTGGGCACCTTACAATTTTGCCTTGCATGCGGCTTTAGATAGTTTCTATATTCTTAGCCTTAAGCTCCCCACCATGGTCAGTGAATGTAGGCCCCCCCCCCCGGGTTGCCATCAATGCCATTAGCATCATGGTCTGCATCTACAAACTTACCAAGGACAAGAGTTGTTAAGATAAAATATGTTCTCGTTTTTCATTGATTAAATTATTTCTTGCAGCTATTCCAATGGATCATGCTACATCTCCTTTGCTAACAACTTGGAAGCTTAGAACCATCACCCGTTTGTTTCCTAAGGCATCATATAGGATACTCCAAGGGGGTGAAGACCTCAATGAGAGCATGGACAGAATCCAATCATCGACAATGGCATCAACATAATGCTGTGAGCACCAAAATGGGGGGCCAATGGGCTAAATGGATGTTGATGGACATGTAATGTTTTCTTTTTCTTAAGCAACAATCACAACAACAAAGCAATTTTCTATAGCAACGTGGTTTTTGAGGATAAATACAACGTCTTCACCATCGAGAGATCGCGTAATGTTGCTATGATTGCTTCATCAACCCTTTGTACATGAACAATTCATGTGTGAAGTCCTCCATCAAATATGAATTTTTGCATTATTCATGAATAATGAGTAGAGTGCATTTTTCCATCTTTATAGAGAGTAAAAGAGATGGCCATGACTGGTGTTGCACCTTATCAACTTCTCAAATTTGCAATATGAGTATGACTACTGACATTCAGGTAATATGTCGATATCTTATCTATTCACAATGCTACTTCGTGACTCTACTGGACTCTTTATTCTCGATGCTCGTGACGCCCAGAGAAGGGCTCATGACGCCCAGGGAAGGGCCCATTCCCTTGGATTATAATTCTTTGGGAAAGGAAGCGCACCACCTCCTCGGCCACAATATGTGTGGTTATAATAATTACATTATATATTATTATTATACTTTGTTTTCTTTCATTGACCAATATATTTTACTTCAACCTAAATTCTTACAACATTCCTCTATTTTGATGCATGTTCTCAAACCCAGGCAACATTTGGAGTCAAGAGAGATGAGCAGGTTGGATGCAAAATTGAAGAATGATGACAACACTATTCATGTCATTATCACAATAGTATGGAGACTGCAATGAGGATAACGTATGAGCTCTTTTGAGCATAGCCTTATTTATGTATTTTTTAGAATTCAATTTCCAAAAGGCACAATTCTTTAGACATCACCAACTCAGTAAATAAAGCACCACCTTTGACATTTGCAGGGAGGATCGAATCTTGATGGACCTTGTCAATGTCTCGTTTCCATAATTTTACTAATTCTATTCTTGTCCTTCTAACATTTTAATAGTTTATATGATTTAAGTTAAATAACAAGTTACGTGTTACTTGAACAAAAGTGGACTATAGAATACATAAATGGATAAAAAACAAGGCCAAACAAGGAAAGAAATGATAAGCAGAATTAATTTGTGACCATTTCTTTGGCCATTATCTTGCAACACTGCATTTTGTTGTGATTATGTTAATGTCTATTTTATCCTCTCATGTTAGACTGCCTACCCACCCTAGTTGTTAAGAATGAATGAAAATCAATTCGAAATAGTTCCCTTGTCTCCATTAGAATATCGTCGCACAATTGAGTGAGTATACAACATTGCCTAAGTGAAATGACACTCATTAGGTTTCCATTCTCAGTAACAATAACATCAAGGAACTCATTTTTGCAAGTCCAAAAGAGTTCACATCCTGATCCAGTGGCACAAGTTGTGTACCAATCTACCTACTATATTTATAATAAAAAGAAAATATACAATTTTGAAAAGCAATCATGTATTTTAGTTGAATTGTGTTGAGGAAAACCTCACACTGCACGTTGTTGGATGTTTTCCTATCCTAACCATCATCCAAAAAATGTGGAATGCCTTTAGTTCCACTTGCTTTGTATGTCAACATTGTTTTGCAATCTTTTATTGAAAAATATGAAATAGCTCTACGAACACAGTCAATGGCATGCAAATGTTTATTTTCACTATTCTAGTAGCAATCTTTGGTCTTAAAGATTAGTGTACCTCTGTAAGAGCTTGGCTCTATATGCCTATGTTACATTGGCATCAAGAATAGGCTAGTCCACTGAATTCCATGCTGGGAGATCTTGTCTTTGTAAAGCACCATGTGTTTTACGATTGTTCAGCAGTTGGTAAAAATGGTCATAAAAAATATACCCGAATATTTAGCCAGTTGTATTGTAGATCTACCTTGACAT